>NC_056728.1:1540393615-1540728615 GCF_019279795.1 Protopterus annectens | reverse complement strand
GTGCACAGTACTATAAGGTACACAGTTAATGCTCATCTGTGTTGTCATACATTTGTGTGTTGTATGTATGTGTAATGTGTGTGTAATGATGCTTGTACCATGGCCGCAATCACATGTGTGTTACAGGGTATGTGTGTGTACCTGGCAGCATGTATACTATGTGACAGCAGTATGCTGGCTATAGTAACAACTGTGCACATATGTCAGGTAGGGGTTTGGCATCAAAGACTAGGGTGGATTACCATTGAAACTGTAAATGTGCATTGCATTCATTGCATGGGATGACAATATTCTTCATCCATTAGCTTGATACTTACCCCCAGTGTGAGGTTGTGCATTGTATCCCACACACTGTGCCGAGTGCTTGTGTATACTAGTTTGTTGTATGGAGTGTGGCAGGCACTGTCAGACAGTTGTGGGCTGAGTACTGATATGTGGTATCGAACATGTGTATCCCCTGATAGACAGACAGATGCTATATATGGCAGTTAAGTGATATCAGTACATTAGAATATTAAGTGTGCCACATGACTTGCTCACATATTTTTCTTTTCCTTCCAGGGTGATGGTGCATCAGCGAAACCCACCTTATACAGCAGCAGAGGATCAGGAGATCCACCAGAGCCTTGTGCAGAATTACTGTGTGCTGTTTTCCAGGACCCGCCAGAACTAGCATGAGAGGGCTGCACTGTGGCAAGATCTTGTCCATTGGGTAAATGACATAGGCATGCATAACCGGACATATGAGCAGGTACGCCATCACTGCAGTGATTTAATTAGACATGTCCGGCAGCGTGCGTCTGATATCCACAGACAACAGCTTGCCACAGGCGGTGGGGTACCTATCCACCCCCCCCACCAGTGTGGAGGAGCATCTCCTAAGTGTTGTGGCTGCAGGCCAACAACATCAACATCCACAAACGTGTCATCATGGAGGCTGGAGCCACCCAGCATGTTGAAATGGAGCGTGCAGGTAACATGCCATATCTGTAGTTGACTGTTCTCTGTACTGGTAGTTTATGTGTGTGAGATGTGTACTGTTTGTGTAGCTGTTAACCTGCCTATTCTTCTGCAAGATTGATATTCTGAGCATAATCTGTACACATGTGAAAGCCACCTGTTGTACTACTGTACTGTTATCATACTCACAGTATCAATGGCACAGTTGTGGCCACTGGCAATCACGCTCATATTTTTGTAGGTCCCTCTGGAGTGACAGCAAGGCAGCCAATCCATGCTGGTGAGTGTGTAATAATACTATTGCTAATGACATGTGCATGTCATATAGAGGTGTAGTCTGTGCGCATATAACACACCTACGCATAATGCATGCTGTGAGACTATGCATATCCCATTATTCTCAATAGCTGCCTCACTCACATGCAATACACAGAGCATGACACACGTGTGGCAACACAGTACTGGACATTGTATAGGCATACCTCATACACATGTACACAACACGCACATGTTTGGCATACACACTACACCTTAACCTGCTACACATGTCCAATTATGACACCTGCTGTATGGCCACCCTACAGTATCCCACTTATCATCTATGCAGCACACATAATATACCTGAGGGGTAGAGGCCTATCATGTCTTTGTGCAGCAGTCTTGAACAAATAATACATTCATGTTAGGCAATGCTCACTACTGGCCACCTTACAAACCCATGTAACAAGTGGCTGTGTAATTGTGGATGTAGTCATGTTACTGCACGTCAGGTACAGCATGCTAGCTGCCTGTCTGGCACACATTATTATTGTTGACTGACCACAAGAAGCATGTTTATCATGGCTCATGTTACTACACCACATCCAGTTCCGCCGACCACAAAAGTACACATAGCAGTAATTGCGTAGCACCGTCATGTGTTTTGTGTGTGTGTGTGTGTGTGTGTGTGTGTGTGTGTGTGTGTGTGTGTGTGTGTAAATATATGCACCCACAGCTTGTAACACTTGCACAATATTGTTATGTCCTTGTACACATTGTGTCCCAGGGTGGAGACAGTCACTGAACAACTACACACAAGCATCAAGTACACGTATACTGTTATTAACAAGGGCTGTCTACACTTGCACTGCATGTTCCTGTGCAACACATAATCTGCATGCTGACACGTGTGCAGTGATGTTTTTCCTTGTGATACTGTCACCCACCCTAAAACAGTATTGTGTATGTGTTGGATTGCAGGTGTGTTTGTGTTTGTATCTGCTGTACTGAGGAGTGTGCCTGTGTGCTTGTGTGCCTGTGTGCTAATATCGTGTACACATTTGTAAACTGTGTTTCCTATCTTCCTCTCACAGGTTCTGATGTTGCTCTGGTGGAGTAGGGTACCTGAAGCCACTGCTGGGGATAGTGATTATGATGATACATGTGTAATGGGAGGTGTGAGAGGGTCTGTCGTTGGTCAGCCAATTGACACTACACAGCAGTCAACCCCATCAATGCGCACAGTCATCCTACCTATACATCCATTGTCACCAATGTCCTTAGCTGAGGGACAGCATACAGTGGGCATTGACCCAGGGTAGTGTGGTATTATTGGCACATGCATCCCCTCACAGCAGACATGGCCAGATTCCTGACATGGTACTACACAGGCAGATGTCCAGGGGTTCTCATGAGAGCATCCGTGGCCGTACTGCCCCTGTCAGACGTGCCCACAGAGGTCTTTCAACCTCAGCTATGTTCCGGGCTGTAATATAGGCACAGGCACGTATGGAATGGTACACCAGACCGGGTCTGAGGGAGCTTTAGAGTACATCGCACCACTATGAATGACACTATGCGTGACATTGCGTCTGCCATCCGTAACATCAGCGAGGTCATTGATAGACGTTGGGGGGGGCACATTACATCTCTTCCACAACTACATGGCCAGGAGCCATGACAGTGCAGGACGGTTGAGGCGTTGACGTGGACGTATGCCAGCAACATTATCAGCTGGCAGTCGTCATGGATGACAACAAACCCGCAGCCGCTCCCATAGTGCCAGTACCAGCCCCAGCAATGCTGGGTCTGTGCTGTCATTAGACCGTCCGAGAAGACCACATGCACCTGGCTCTGGACAGTCCCAGCAGGGACATGTGTTCAGTCAACAACCCACTGCTTCTGATGACAGTACCCAGTCTGGCTGAGTACCTGATACTGTCCGTAGCACCCCTGCCAGGCACAGGTACCGTGTCCGTGGCCAGAGACAGTGATCTGTATGACCTGGCAGGTACAGTCCGTGGCTGTTCACAAACACCCGTATATGGCAGCCACATGGTGGAACTGTGTGCATGCATACACACACACATCATGCTAACACCTAGGGCTAACACATACACACACACATTGCAGCAACATTGCCCCATGTTGTACTGTTGTCCCTCACTAACACACACACACACATACATGTCAATTGGATGTGTCAATGGCAGACTCTGGCAAACCAAGTACACACCCTGTGCATATGATGAAACTGTGCCACCTCCTGCCATCTGTAACATTGATGCAGGAACAGGGTAGCATGGTGCTGATGCACAGGGTGACTACATAACACTGTAGTAATATTATCATGTTGTTAACAGTACAGTGTAATGATATTGTTGTGGGTATGTTTGTCATTGCAGTTTTGTATACACCAGTGTTAATTCCCAAAGTGTACTGTCTGCACATGTGCCACATGGCTGTTGTGTGTACCTGTGCCTGCATGTGTTGGGGTGTGGACAGTACATGTGTGATGTCTGCAGCACTGAGTTGCAGGTGTACATTTGTGAACATGGTTAGCATGGAACATGACATGGTTTGACAGTATGCTGTGGGTGATACAGTTTCCAAATGTCAATGGTCTGCATTCTGGTAGTATACACAGCTTACATAGCCTGACATTCAGTGGTCATGACATGGTGTCTCCTCAATTGATACACAGATGTAGGAACCTAGTGTCAGTGATATCCCTGCAGTACTACACTATACCAGTAGCCATTCTTAATGAGCCACACACATCCCTGGGAACAATACTCTGGCATATAGCAGTCTCATGTACATGCCAACACACTACGGATAAGTCCATCTACGACTGCAAATACATACAGTGGCCTACAATGCATTCTACACATGACACACCTAACCACCACAAGGGTATCATATGGACAGATACCCGTTTTCCAAGCCATGCTGTATTGCTGTAACACAACTGTGGCATTGGCATCGGCATGTAGTTAACATAGTATTCCAACAGTACCATGTAGGTGGTAGCACCCATCATGTAGAACGGGTAATGGTGTGTACATGTGGACAAGTGTTATCTTGTCTCTCCTGTGATATTCACATTTCCAAAGGTATTCTGCAGTCCCTCGGTGTATCACCTAAGCAAGAAGGTGTCTGTATGCATATCGGCAACAGTTGCCATACACCTACACTGGGTGCCCATCACTCACAGACTTTGCTGTGTTTTAACATGTCTGACATATACTCCAGACATGAACCCTCACCCACATTAATCTATCAAAGCTTTCATGGGTGTGTGTCACATAGTTAGCCTAGGACACAGATCACTGCAGTAGCCTGCATTGTCACCAACATACATGTATGGCCTAAGGTCTGGTAAGCTGCGGCACATGCTGGCAAAGGTAACTGTATTCATATGGGGCAGGCTTCACACATAGGAACTATTAAAGGTCACAGGTACATATCTGGATGTGGCACACACATACCTGATGTGTGCATTGAAATTACTGTTATAATAATATGTCATACAATAATAAAAGCAAAACACTCAACACATTGACAAACTGTGTGACAAACGCACACATGGCATTTGTAGGATTCAACCCCCCTACCTAACTATGTTATGATACTTGAGAGAGACGCATTAGCACAGCACGCTATTCACATTACTGGATGATTTCCCTTCACCTGCTGTATTTATAGGGTGCTGACATCATCAGTCTTTCCAAAGAGGAATGTACATCTTTTAGTGTGTTATCCCAGTCTTCAAAAAGGCCATTCCTTTCACAGAGAATTTCATACATACAACTGCCAGATATGTGTGACTGACTGCTATACTCAGACATGGCCTAAGTGTGTGAGCATGCCCAGTTCAGGCTTTCCATATGTTGTGATCTGGAGTCCACTACATTTCTGGTTGTGTGTGAACATGACCAATATTGACATTTATACTGTGTGTGTTGGAAGTCATGTTGTGTTCTTACTGCCAGACTCCTTTTTGTCATAACTCAACAGGGATTATGCTGTGCCTGCAGGGTTTCCATGTGATAGTTTGCAAAGACTTGGCAACATTCTCTCATACTGGCTGAACACTGCAATACTGTCATGGTGTAGTGGTTCAGTACTTTCACTATGGTGCACAGTATCATGGGTTTGAGTCCCATCACTGCTTTAAATGTTCATACTGAGCAGACCAGACTGGTTAAGGGCCAGTTGGGCAACTATGAGCATGTTGCATTTTGTTCAGCTATGGCCTACTTAAACCAGGCTTGTCCGACATTGCTGTGTATTCACCAACTTGGGTGGACATTGCCAAACATTACTCCACATTGACCACAGTTGTACTAGTTGGTGTGTGTGATTCTGTTCATAGGTTCATACTAGGCTATCTGCCCTAGGGCATTTATAATCCTAGCCAGAGTGTGTTTGGCTTTCAACACACATTTTAAGTGGAGTTTGCCATGACATTTTTCAAGGTTAGTATACTGTGCCTCTGTCTAACAGTGACATAGAAGTGATACCCAGGGTAAACCTACAATCTCCCATCCACTCATCAAGATTCCTCTTGAAGAGAGTCAATGAGGGACTCTGGCTAACCTGGAGTGGGTGTTTACTCGAGTGGGGGGAGCCTCTGGGTTATGAATCTGTCACTCCATCATGTCCTATTTATTTCAGTCCTGAGGTTCAGGTCTCTTGAGCGCATAGCTTGATGGGATTCTGAGTTTCTGAGGTGCAGCATGTCCATTGATTCCAGGTTGGACATGGCTTTATACATCAGACACAGATTGCCTCTGGGCAGGCGGTATGCCACTGAGTGGAGCTGCAGTTTCTTTAACCGAGCAGCGAATGGCATGTGTTTGAGCCCTTTGATCCTCCTGGTGAGGTACTTTTGTGGTCTTTCCAGCTGCTGCAGTTGTCTGATAAGCTACATCCCACAAGGGGCATTGTACTCAATTATGGGCCTGATGAGGGATGAGTTAAGAGGCACGATGACCTCCCCTGATGTAGATGTGAATACCTTCATGATTAGGTGGGCTATATGAAATGTTTTTCTAAACACTTTGGCCACGTGGTTATCGAATGAGAGATTGCTGTCAGCTTGGGTCCCCAGGTCCCTTATCACTTCTTCCATACTTAATGGGTTACCACCTATGTGGTAATTTGTGGGCACTTAGTTTTTGACAAAGGGGAGGATTATACACTGTTTTGCGTTTAGCTTGAGGACATGGCTCTAGCACCAGTTGTCTGTTTCTATGAGGCCCTTTTGTAGGATGCTTGTGTCAGCTGGAGGGTCGATTATGGTGCCCAGTTTGCAGTCATCTGCAAACTTGTTCACCAACAGTCCTTCTGTGTTGGCCTGTACCTCTGAGAAATATATACCAAACAAGGGAGGTCCCAGGACTGAGCCTTGTGGGATGCCACTTGTAGCTGGTTTGGGGTCTGACATGGCTCCAGCATTTCTGACCATGTGGGTTCTGTCCTTGAGACAGTTTGCAACCCATCTAGTGACATAGGGGTTTATATTGAAGCTGGTGATCTTATCTATGATGACCAAGTGGGGTACTGTATGGAAGGCTTTTGCGAGGTCCAGGTAGGCTGTGTGGACCACCTTCCCCTCGTCAATGGCCTTGGTGACTGTTTCAAATGACTCAACCAGGTTTAAGAGGCAGGATCTGCCCTTAAAGCCAAACTGGGTAGGATCCCGTGTCTGTAGGTCCCCAATATGTTTATTTCTGAGGTCCATGATGATCTTTCCATAGCTTTGCAGACCAAGCTAGTCAGGCTTCTGGGGTGATAGTTTGCAGTATCCATTGAGGCACCACCTTTGTGGAGAGGGACCACTATTGCTGTACACTGCTCTTTGGGTACATGTCCTCTGGTAAGGCTGAGATTGAACAATGGTTTTATGTTTGTGTTCAGTTCTTCTTGGGGTTCATGTTGGACACAGCCCAGGACACTGTCTGGTCCCATTGATGCTGTGTGTTTTGCTTTGGAGAGGCTGGCTGTTACCTGAGCATCTGCGATGACAAGGGGCCAGCACTCTGCTGGGATAGATATTTGCCCTTTTGGTGGGGAGGGGGGGGGGGAGTTTGCACTGAACCTGTCAGCTCAGATGTTGGCAATGTCTGTGGGTTGGTGTATTGTTTGTCATTTTGGACTACTACTGAGCATATCTGGGGATTCCCACACAGGTTCCTACCATAAGTAAAGAATGCCTTGTGATTATCCTTGGTGTCCTGTACAATTTGTATCTCAAAGATGGCCTTAGACGATCTTATGTGTGGCCGTAGTTTTTCAGTAATACTGATCAGAGATGCCTTCCCTTTTTGGGATTTTGATCTATCATATAGTAGCTTCCTCCTTGTATTGTATGGTTTGTTTATGGCTGGGGTCCACCGGACAGGATGCCTGGCTTTGGAGGATTGGGTCTTGGTTTTATTTGGGATTGCATGATCCATGCATTCCTGAAGGTGTTCATAGAATGTGTTTATAAAGGGTTATGAGGTCTGGGCCATATTTTCCACAGGCACAGGGGCTGTGAAGGATTCCACCTCAGTTTTGAGGAGTGTGACATTTGCTTTAGTGAATAATTTTCACTGTGTTTTTCTGGCCATGGGCTGGGATCGGGATGTGAATAATCCAGTGAGATTACTCTCTGGTCTGATCTTACCAGTGAGGGGTACACTTCTGGTCTTGGGCATAGAGTCCCCATGTTGGTGATGATCAGGTCCAGTATGTTTTCCCCTGTTGTGGGAGTGGTAGCAAGTTGTTCCATAGCATTTTGGTTTATAAATTCTGGGAACCTTTGGGCTAGGGTGTTGAGGCTAGTGTAATGCTCCCAGTCTATGTTTGGGTAGTTGAAGTCACCCAATATAATGGTATTTGGGGAGACCTTCATATTTTCATGTGTTCTCCAGTCGGCCAAGTGTGGTTCCTGGGTTTAGGAGAGTGGTCTGTAGCAGGCTTTGAACTGGAAGGCGGGTTTAGCCACTGTTAGTTGCACATGGATAGTCTCCGATGCTTCATGCAGTGCCACCAACTTGGGGGTGTGGGTATCTTTGAAAAATATTGATACTCACCCTCCTTTTGTATGTTTTGCAGCTGTAAAGCATGATATGAGGTGTAATCTGTTAATGCTAGAGTTCTCTTGGGAGCCTTGAAGCAGGTTTCTGTTACTGCACAGATATCAACATTCTCCATGCTGAGGAGAGTTTGGAGTGCGTGCATCTTGCAGTTTAGACTTCTGGCATTGAGTAGCATTACTTATAGTTTCTTATCCCTTGTGATACCTATGGAGGTGGGTTTGTGTTTTGAGCCTTACCTAAAAAAGGCACTGTGGGGGTGACAAGAGCCTTTGGCAATATCCAAAAGGTCACAGGTGCTAGGTGAAATCCATCCCTAGCGAAGCATCATGTTTTGTCAAGCATGTCATCCCAGGATGACCGGCATTGTATCCATTTTCACTGACACCAATACTTAAGCCAATTGTTGTAATTGATCATCTTGTCTTCATATTGTGGCCTCATGTTTGGTGAGGGTAGGATGATACTCAAGGTCATCAAGTTTGCATATACTACATGGTGGTAAATGCTGTTTAGCACTACCTTGCATTGCTTAACACATGGCAATCATGCTTCAGGTGGTGCTGCAGGGCTGCCTATGTCAGATGCACATACTGCACTCCCTATACATGTTTGGAAACAGGTAGTGTCAAGTTAGGCATCCCTTTTACTATATGTGCGAGTCAGAGAGAGGTATAATTTCCAGGGTTCCTACTGAGCCAGTGTATGTGCTATGCATTGCCTCTTTGCCAAGGCCAGGGCATACTGGGCATGCCTCCTTCTGCCTACTGGGGCAGGCTCAGGTTGTTCCTCCTCCGAGTCACGCTCTGCCTGTGATGGCCTTGGCACTGGTGGGGGGCTGTTTGGCCCAGACCTATGCTGGTCCTGCTGCAGCTGTTTTCACAGAATCATATTATGTAGCATAGCACATACCATAACAATTTGGGTACATGTAGTTGGTGAGTATTGCAAGGCTCCACCAGATGTGTCCAGGCACCGGAACCATGACTTGAGCAACCCAAACACACGCTCGATTACATTTTGTGTTTGTGCATGTGCCTCATTATGGCATTCCTGTTCAGGTGTGTGTGCATTTCTGATGGGTGTCATCAGCCACAGCTCCATTGCATAGCCAGCATCCCCCACTAAGTGACCATGTGGGATGTCCCCATTGGCAAATGTCTGGTACAGCTGCGTCAGATGCCAGATATGGGAATCATGGTAGCTTCCAGGGCAGCCAGCACACACATTCATTATTATGCCCTGGGCATCACACATAACCTGGCAGTTGATGGAGGGGAAGCCCTTGCGGTTAGTGTAGGCCCTACCCCGCTCACCGGCTGGTGCTTTGATGGGTATATGCGTGCAGTCTATTGCACCCACTACCTCAGGGTATTCTGTTATTTGCTGGAAGAGACTCATATTGCTGGCCAATACCTCACGGGAATTGGGGAAATATACATGATCACCGACATGTGCCGACATGGCATCCAGGAACTGGTGCAGTATCCTGGATGCTGATGCCTGTGATATCCCCATCATATCACCAGTTGGTCTCTGAAAGGTACCTGTTGCTAGTATTCTTAGGCCAACACATACCTTGGTTTCCACTGGGATGGATTCCCCTCTGTTGGTTCTGTGTGTGTGAGGCGTGGCCTGCACAGCTCAACAATTTGCTGCAGGAGGTCTCTGTCCACTGTATAGCGCTCCACTATCTCCAGCTCATGTAACCCCTGGTAGGTGACCCTGGGCCTGTACACTCTTCTCCGTCTCCTCACTGTGGGTTGTCCGGCAGCATTTGCATTGTCACCACCCTCAGCATGTTGCATATGTCGCCTTATAACAGCAATGGCAGCCCCTAGCATTTTTTGTCTGAGTGTAGCTTTTTCAGTTTTCACTTCTAGTAGCTTACTGCAGTGTTGCAGTGTCTCTTGAGAGAAACCAACTGCACTGTTGTTTGCAGAGTTTTAAGTGCTGGGCTAGGCTAGTGTTCTGCCTGTGTAATTGCCTGATTCTGATTGTTTGCACCTGCTAGCTCTACTAGTATTCCCTGGTAGCTTCCTACTATTTGTTGTGCTTCCTTTTTCCTTTCTGTTTCCTCATGGGAGCGACGCGCATACAAGCGGAAACGCACTCACAGTAGCTCACATGCACGCGTACATGCTTAGAAGGACTAAAACTTGCTTATTCGGGTTAAAATGCACGCACACCAGTGCAAACATGCTTACAGGTCTTCCAACAGCCTTATACATGCTTACTCCAGCTTAAACGTGCGCACTCACGCTTCCACGTGCGCACTCTGTCTTACTCGAGTTTACAGGCGCGCACACACGCGCATACCCGCTCAGCAAGAAACTTTGGTGTTATCCACAGTATACACCTTACATTTCTTGGCTTTCCTTGGCCTACCTGTTGACACGCCTCTTTCCATGATGTCTAACTGACAGCTAACATGCCACTGTGCTCCACTGAGCTTCACTACTTTCATACATACCCCCCTTGTGATGTCACCTATCTCCTACTCTGTTCCTCCCCATATCCTACTCCTACACTCCACTGACTGTGCTCATTTGCTATGTAAAAGTGTGATTCACTATCCTAACACTCATTTACATAGGATTGCCTACTAATGCTTGGTTACATGTCTTAGACTGGGCTTCTCCCCTTAGCAACCCCTACTCTGTGGCCATGTTGTCTTCAGCCTGCTATTCCCTTACATTGTCATTTAACAATTTTCATAAATTCCACGTTTGTGGCTTTTATTGTCTTATTTTATGATTTTTATAGCGCACCCCGTTTGCACGGCGCTGCGCTACGCTTAAACATTGGAAATCGCTGAAAAAAAAATCTTTTTATTTTAATTTTGCATCGGGGAAACTTTCCAATGGCCGTATATTTGGCCATTGGCATGCTTCCTCAAACATATGCAACCTTTATTTGAAGCTGACGAGGCTCTATTGTGCTATTTGCAGAACGGTACTCAGTTGTCAACTGAGTACATTTCTGCAGCTAACACATCTCATACTCGGACAGGTTTGTGCTTCCTGGATCGCAAATTTGCCTCATTTGCATGCCTTTCGGCTAAAAGTGAGGTAATTTGTATATCCCAGCCCTGTCCGTGTAGGAGACGTTTTAGGAGCTCTCTTACATGCCCCTACAGGCTGTTCCTGGATCGCTCGTCGGACATGATGGCTGCATGGAGTCTTACTCTACTCATAGACTCCGTGCAAGCCATCGTGAATCCGGCCCAGGGTCTTTTCAAACCTGGATGGTATTTGTCATGAACATCCAAAAATTGGAAGCACCAGATTCTCCTGTATTATGCCAGATGATCTTGTGGTATTGACAATTTCCTAAATTACTCTAAGGAAGCAGCTTGTGCAGTGTGTTTCATATTTTCAGTACTTAAGAATTAATCCAAGTTTAGGCTTTATAATTTGTGAAAATGGAGTAGATTTAAAATAAAAATGGAGGAATAGAACTTTGAAATTATAACAGTACAAACTTACTTGGGCATTATGTTTTCAGCACAGAGAAATTGGTAGCCTCTCATGTATACTCAGAGGAAGAATTCAGCAAATATGCCCTGCTGTAGTTCTGTAGATAAGATGCTAGTTTGTATAATTTTGATGCTTATATGAGATTGCTTTTGTACAAAAATGTATCCACTGATAACAAAATGCACTTTTATATTAGTATTGCATATTGCATACTGATGAATTTGCTGTACCTCAGCATGTCAGATGGTATCAGAAATATTCAGACTGGATCTGAACCTCTTCTGCAACATCAACAGAACAGTTTGGAGGGACAGACGTTTCTCACAGAGGATACCCCTGTACTGGAACAGATTCCTGATCCACATAAAAAAAAAATTAATTCAAGAGCAACATGGATGTATGGATCAGAAACAGAAAATTTACTCCAGGCCTGACCACTGGTACTGCTAATGGTCAGAGGAAGCTCCTAAATGCTTTTCCCATGCATGTGTCCCCTCAAATTATCAATGGCATGATCCTAGTTATTCTCATTAGGGGTAATATATAGTTATCAACAGTGGGATGGGAAAGAACACTCCCTAACCAAATGGGTAGGTTAATTCAGCCACAAAAAGGGAAGTTAGCTAGACTTAAATTGGTCTGCAAGGGCAACTAGCTTAGTACTTAGCTGTGAACCTATATGGAGCAGAGGTGAGGTAGTGGAAAGAGAATCTACATTTCTTTAAATCGGTATATAAAATACTTAAGAAGGCATTGTTATTGCCTAAAACTTTCAAACTACACCACAGGACCTGCATGAATGGCAAGTGCAAGGCTCCAAACAAAAAGCAGAATCAAAACCAAAAATGAGCCAGCACATATACAGTGGATCAAAATCTTCGTTAATGTTCCAAAACAGAAAAATCAATTCACATGAATCAAACCAGTTTCGGCAAATGCCTTCTTCAGTGATAGACAAAAATGTAAAATAACTAGAAAACCTGTGGTTTAAATACAGTGCCATCTTGTGTGTAACCATATGATTGGATACAAAATAATTCGAAAATGCTCATTTAGTCCTGGTGGGAACAATCCACCCAACTTGACTATCCACTTTTTTCCTTTGTTATTAAGCATTTCATGTAGAGTGGCTTTATCTGTACTTTTATACCTAATGCAGTCAATTACAGTGAATCTGAAGATCCCAGCAACATGTTTCAAAATATGTTTGTATAAAGCACTGGATTGTTTTTTATTTCGAATATCACTAAGGTGTTCCCCTATTCTAAGCTTTAAAGGTCGTGAAGTCTGACCAACGTAAAATGCCGTGCATGTACATTTGGATAGATAGATGACCCAACTAGTACTGCATTTGGCAAAAAATGAAATGTCATAATAGGTGAGTTTTGGCTACTGAAGCAGTCTGTCTTGAATATTCTGGGACAATAGGTGCAATGTCCACATGGGTTGCACCCCACCAATTTATGACCTGTAATTGTTCTTTGAATTAAAGAATGGTCTGCCTCAATCCATCTTTTGTAGTGATTAAACAATGAACGCAAAGAACGGCCCTTGCGGAAAGAGAAGGAGCAGTTGTCATTCAAATATTCCCTAAGTTTGCTATCTGACTGTAGAACATTCCAGTGTTTAGCAATAATAGCCATAAAGATCTTGGTGTTCCTGCCATATGTTGTCACTAGCCTCAATTCCTGTTTGGTTATATTCAAAAAAGCAATCCAGTGCTTTTTACAAACATATTCTGAAACATGTTACTGGGATCTTCAAATAATTCCATTTATTACATTTGTGACATTGCTGACCAAAAGCTAAACACTTTTCCCTTTTAGATTCATGGCTACCATCACAATTACAAAAGTGGGCAAAGAAACCAGGTTGGGCCCCATGCTTTTGAGTTTGCTTGACTACTCTTGTGCTTCACTGAGACTGTGCGAACTCTGAAATTTACTAGAAAGCTCTGGTGTTTATCAGTGAGTGCTGCAAGGTTTACAGTTGCTGCCACGTGCTTGGGCCAGTTTCTTTTAACCACATGTTGCATACTATCAGCATGAGCTTTATCACCATACCTTTTAGAGCTGTTCTCATTTGTAAGCATACTTGTATGCTTTTCTGTAAGCTCTTATATCTGACAAATCTCAATGGCCTTATTCAAAGTTAAATCGCTATCACAAAGCAAAATCTTTCTCACAGCATCATCTTTTATACCACACACAAGTCTGTCTTTATCAACTCCTTCCTTAAATCACCAAATCTGCACATTTTAGCTTTGTTTCTCAGGTCAGTTATATATGCTAGTTTTGCCAGGCTTTTGATCCCTTGTGTAAAATAAGTGCCTTTCTATTGTAAAATTTGTCTTTGTCTGGGAGATGCACATTTCTCCAGATTTACGTTTTAATCACTCAGTGGCTTCCCTTGACTCAGCCTTTACCAAACAGTATGTCTGTTTTCCACCTCTCCAGCAGAGATAGCAGGTGCATACACAAATGAGCATTCTCTTTCTATGGCTTCTGACCCAGCTAAATTAAACAGAATAAATGCCTTTGTACAGCCATCTTTATCAGAAAATACAGCCTGTATGAAAATGTCATACTCTTGCTCAAACATTCTCAGCAATATTATTGTCAAACACAAGTGCACTGGGTTTTTGAAATCCATGTGCCATGCCCAAAAAGTATACACAAACGCACTGAAAATATGGCCCTTTTAATTATGAATGAGCAAACAATGCTGTGAGCTTGTAATAACATTCAAATGCACAATAAACTCTGAAATACTATATTTAGCAAAGTATGCTCTGTAATAGCTTTACTCTGTGAGACATGCCTTGTAATAGCTGTACTTTGCAAAATAGCTTAACTGTAACATTGCCCAAACATGTTTATGCACGTCTGATAACCCAGATATCTTTGCTTAATATGAAAAATACATGCTTTACGAAAATGTGTTAGTTTCCCCTTATTTTATGCAATTCTGATTTTATTTTAAACATTTTCTGTAGTAATTTGAATATTCTTATCAATATCATCCATATCTGTTTATGTGAATATCATTTAGAACGTTCTGTATGCTCTGTTTCATATTATGTGAAAGGAAATAGTGCTGGGTAAGTTTTAATAACTGAAATTCATTTCTGATCTGTTTTGCGAAGTTTGCACATTTTAGGGATGATTCAATGTTCCCACCAGCTCCTAGTAAGTACCTTAAGTCATTTAACTAAGCTGCCTTTAACTTCATTCTCCAAGGATATGCCATTTCTGATTCTGTGTCCTGTAGACATCCCACTTCTGGCACCATGTCGCTCATCGTCCTCTAACACATAAGACAAGCAGGTGGGGGGGGTCATTTAGATGCTTTAATACATAGAAACACAGGATGGACAGCAGCATCGTAAAGTACAAATTAACTAGTTAACAGACCCTTAATACATACATGCTTACATCTCAGCGGCTTACTACAAAATGGGAGTTAGACTTGCACGTGCTCAGTATTTATACACTTGTGCAAGCCCTTTGGTAGCTTCTTAAAGGTACATACACACATTGATCTGCAATAGGGAAGCAAGATAATGTAGAGATGCTCTTTTAATGAATATGATTTTATATTCGAGAAACATCATGAAAAATCATAATTCTTGAAGCAGTGGAACTAAAATGGAAGTGAAAAATGAATCCACCCCCCGATTTCTTTCAGACCTTAAGGTTTTAGTGGAGGAACTTTTTTAATGTACATTTTTTTTTACTTTTCTACTCCTACTGATTATCAGCCCTTCCTGACCAGTCAAGCCCATTCATATCTTCAGGGTGAGCGCTGGCCAGGATGTCTTCATTGTGGCAAACATCAAGGTGGTTCATCTTTTTTGCATCTGCCCCCATCCCACAAGCATGCCTAAATCATGAGAGAAGGGAGCATGCATTGGGCTGAAAGCAGTGGACATCCCTTACTTCCACAAAGGGCTTTAGCAGAGCAAACACCCCTGCTGCCAATCCCTAAGGATGAGGAGAAATCACACTGCCCCATGTGCTCTTCATATGACTTTACCCACCTTTTCCACAGGAGAGGCGAGCAGGCCACATGACTTCATTGCCAAGGCCAATACCCAATGTTCATCATATTGATCACTGCTGCAGCAGCCTTAGCTCTGTGGATCATATCCCGCCAAGGATATAACAGACGGCCAACTTCCAAAGCTTCAAGACAACCTTCCATGTGCCCAGACTGTCGGGCAACTCGAGCTGAACTGACTTGAAGACAAGTTCAGTTGCCAAGCCCTTTTAGAGCTTTACTACCTGCAAAGAGTACACTCTTCTGTTTTCTAAGATCAGCGGTTTGTAAAGAAGCTCCCTTTGGGGAAAAACTTACATTTTTTACATATTGTTGTGTTCTATCACTTTACCCTTCAGGAAAATTATTTTAAAGCTAGGAGTTTTGTGTTTGTTACAAAACTGTATCATACTTTTAAATGGGAGCACTCTTTCTTCCTGTCAGTTTAAAAGTTACGTAAAGCAACTGGAAATCATTTTTCTTTGGAGAAATTGTTTATTTTACTTTTGGGGGGCTGGCAAAGTGTTTTAAAAGTGCTTTGTACTGTTTTTTTTTTTCTGTGTCTTAAAAACTTGTAGTTTTTACCGGCATTTGCTGCTTGCCTTATCTAGAAAAGAGGCACAATTTTCAGCTCGACTATGGAACAAGCTGCCGGTTCCATGGTCAGTCTTTCTTCAGTCACAAAAAGAAAACGGTTAAGCAAACAACCTTTGTCCCCACAACAGGCCAGCAATTTTCCTCATCCGCAGGTTGGTGACTCTGCTGTGGCTATTTGTTGTACATCAGACCACTCCTCTTTTATCCCAGATCCCTCTGGTGTAGCACCTTCAGCTACTGTAGACCAGCGACGTCCTCTGTGGCTGCTGGAGTTCCCTCAGTGGTCAAAGGAGAACTGTTTGCCCTGGGAAGGGGGACAAGGAAGGCTTCCTTATTGTGTCAGAATGCTGTGCCCATCCCTGTATACTATTAGTAACACAGCTGACCCCATTTTTCTTGTAAAAAAAAAAAAAAGAAAGAAAGCAAGCATTTCTACTTCTCCTCCTGAAATTTCCTTAGACAGTAATATACTTGGTCAGGCTCAGGGTTTAATTCAGGCTATTGTTTCTTCTTGTGAACTAACTGCCTGGTTAGAGATTCAAGATTCAGAATCTGAAGAGGAAGATGAAGGGACAGAGTGTGTTTTCTCCTCAGATTTCTGATTCAGACTCTGAGGAGAGCTCCATTTCTTATTCTCCTTATGAGTTTCTCTTTCTCTGAGACTGGAGAACACTGGGGTTTATTCAGTTCCTCACCAAATAGTATGAGTTGTTACAGAAGGAATTTCAAGAACCTACACCCATTCCCTCCTGTTCTGTCTCCTTTCAAGGATGTGTTTGTTACTGTCTGCAGTTTTCCTGATGGCCAGCTGCCCCTAAAAGGCAGACAGGATATATGTAGCTCAAGCTTTTACACACTGTTCCCAAACCTGACCAAACAGCTATAGTTTTAGTTGGTGGCACTAGTGCTAAGCACTTAATTCCAATTCTATTTTTATGATAAACATGGGAAAATTATTGATAACTGTGGGGAAAAAAAGTATATACTTCTGCAGATTTGATTTTCAGAATTTTGAATTATCAGCATCATATGTTGGAAGTTAGTTCTGAGTAATTGTAGAAGTATGAGGATTTTTTTTATCTGCAGCAGTTTCTTTTGAGGAAAAATCTGTTGATACTTCTTCAGGGCTACGGCTACTGGTACTGTTTTGAGGAGGTTTGCATGGCTGCATTCTCAGAACCTGACAGATGTTAAATGATATTTTAAATTCCCCTTTCAGTCCCTCTGCTGCAGAGGTGATCAAAAAGTGTGACGAAAGGGTTAATCTGATCCAGGAAATCTCTTAAGATTTTTCAGCTCTCCTTTTCCAAATTTCCTAAGGGGTTCACTAGCTCCTTATCCATTTTGGAAAAAGAAAGCAGAGTAGACAGTCTCAACAAAACACAAGTAAATAAACATTTAAGAAGAAATGGCAAGGGGGTTCCAAAAAGAAGCTTTGAACCTCCCAAAACCAAGGGCAATCCAACAGGTCTGAATGACTATTCAAGAGACCTTGTGAGCCCCTCCAACCGTGGCCCCTGTTTTCTCCTAGAAAGTCTGTTACTCCATTTTTCTCTTTGGCAACAGATAGCTTCAGACAAGAGATGCTGTTAGGATCTCGGCATTTTTTGATTGTGAGGGTTCAGTGTGGACAGAGGGAGAAGTTTACGGTTATTTTTAAAGATTATTGTAACACCTCCACCTTTTTTTTGAGTCCTCTCGTATTAATCTGTGTCAGCAGAATTTCTTTGTCTTTAATTTGTTGCTTTAGCCATGTTTTGGAAATTACTTAGTAATGTGATAGTGTTGTACATGACCATCTGACAATTTATTACATATGCTTCTCAGATTGGTGGCATACATGTGATGGCCAGTGGTACTTTGAGAGGAAGGATTGGGTGATGGGTATAGTATGCTTGGTTAGTTGGGCCTGTGATGGATGCATGCCAGCACATAGGTGAAGGTGCTGGCAAGTGAGGAAGTAGATGCTGACCATTTCTGTTTGATTTTAGGACTTTGGTTTAATTTGTTTGGTTTAGGACTTTGGTTTAATTTGTTTGGTGGTACTTTGTGGGAAGCTAGGTTGTTTTTGAAGAAGTCAATCATCTAAATTCTGAAGAGGGATGGGGGCTAGAATAAAGTGGATGTTAGGCAGTTGAATTTTCTGTGTAGTGTCTAGTTTTGAAATTGCTTAGTAGTGTTTTTTGGTAAGTTGGTGGGCTAAGGATAAGAGAGGTATTAATATGAGGAGTTATGTGAGCAGCATTTTCCTGATTGTTTTTTTTAAATAAGAGAGGAACTGAGAGCAAGTTATTTTTAATTTGATTTTTGAGGGGGGCATGAAGTATATTGACTTGCATTGTATTGTGAATGAAGGGATTAAACTAGGGCAATGAATATCCAGGGTGCTTCTGAAGAATCAGAAGGAATCCCCCAACATCATTGCTTTGACTCCCTTCTGGCCAGGAAGCAGTGGTTCTCACTTCTTTATGAAATGGCCAGGGGCAATTATCATAAGCTTCCCCACAGAATGGATCTACTTACCCAAGAACAAGGGTGCTTGATACACCCCAACCCCAGTCAAATTCAACTGACTGCCTGGATGATAGGGTCCTAATTCATGTTAAGCACCTGTTTACTGACACTGTATGTCAGTACTAATAAAGGCAAGAAAGCCTGCTAATAGAAAATCGTATATTAGCAAATGGTTCTAGATGGTACAAACAACATAACCAGAACTCATTCAGGGCTTGGGTTTCTCTGGGATTACAATATTTGTTTAAGTTTCCTTTCTATGGTCTGTCTTACTCCTCTATCGGGGTTTATTTGTTGACCATTTCAGCATGTCTGCCCATAGATCCCCTGCTTTCAAGGCATTCCCATGTCAAAATGTTTTTGAAAAGAATATTGCATAAGAGATGTCCAAGAAAATCAGTGACTCCTTCTTGGGATCTTGATTTTGATGTTGGAGAAGCTAATACTTGCTGCATTTGTACCAGCTCATCTGGTTGACTTTTCTTAACATGAGAGTGTTTTATTGATTGCACTGACCTCTGCAAAATTTTTAACTTAAAGTAGTATTTGGCTTTACTTAAAGCCAAACTAACCATCTTCTTAGTTTCTTTCCTGCACCTAAAAATGGAAAGGATATTGTCGGTTGTAAAGGACGTCAGGATATCCGATACAAAGGGAAGCAGCCAACGTCACTTTCTCAGTCTTCCTTGTCGCGGAGCCTAAAGCAGAAGCATTTGTTGCACGAGTGCTGGTCGGCAGTTTACCTTTTTTGTTTCCCACTACAAATTTGAAGTCAACTGCGGCCAAGTACCCCATTGGGGATCCTCTTTTCTTGTCTTAACGAATGTCAGAAAAGGTTAATAAATGTCTTACCTGTGGAAAGCAGATTCCCCATAGAGATTTTCAATCCCATTGTATTATTTGTCTAGGCCTTGACCATGACTTTCCTAATTATGATCTCTGTGCCTCCTTTAATCCACGTACTATTCATCGTTGGGCTAAGCTTTTAGCTAAACATTTTGGAGTTTGGCCTAAGTTTGTTGGTATGGCGTCCGCTGGTCTTCAGGCCTCGGATATCCCCAAGAAATGTAAGGATAAGGACCGCGACAGGTTTCAGAAGGTCAAGTCCTCGGATGATGTTAAGATGGTCGTCAGTCATGCAGTAGTCAGTGAGGCACTGTTGCAGCCCCTGCAGTCTGTGGATTTTCAACCGCAGGCCTCTGTTGAGACCATTTCAGAGTCCCCCAGGCCTCTGGCCTCCATTTTGCCTTCTGACCTTTTGCCTGTTGCCTCTTCAGCTGGATCCAGAGCCGCTAAGCTGACTCCGGTATCCGAGGACTCCATTCTTCATTCAGAGACAGCAAGCTCATACTGACTACCTCTACTGCAACTTCGGCGGTTGCCAGGCCTCCCGAGTCCTTCAGACTTGCAGGTAAATCTTCCATTCATAAGCCTGTGAAAAAGCAGGCTGCACTTTCTTCTCATTCCCCTTATTCCCAAATGGTTAAAATGGCTAATGACCTTTTGACTGTTGTTAGGGGTTCACAACCTCCTCCTAAAAGGAGTAGGGATGTTTCTCCTGAGACTGTCTTTTTCTGGTTCTGATTCTTCTAGCATTTCTGCTGATGAAGAGAGCGTTTCTCGGGCTTTTTCTCCTTTTGAGGAATTCAGATGCAGAGGAATCCATCCCTTCTGCTTCTCCCCCAAAGGATTTCTCTTTTGGTGATACTTTGAATACTCTTAGGGAGCATTTTAAATGGGGAAATTCAGGATTATCCCCAGTCTAAGAAAAGGATTAGGGAGTTTTTGGATTTACCTCAGCATAAGCCTCTGGCTACTCCCCTAGTGTTGGAGGTGGTTGATGATGTTTTTTCTGGAAAATTCCTTGATTCCAAATTCGGTTCCTCCTGCTCCCAGGAAACCTGACAGGTACTATAGAGTCCCTGATTCTCATCTGTTTCTTTTCAGGAATCCTTTGGCTGATCCAGAGGTTATTTCTCAAGGCCCTAAAGGAGTTAAGGCCACTGTTACCAAAAATCCTATTTCTTCTGACAGGGAATCTAGGAACCTAGATAGGTGGGGTAAAAAAGTTTATTCCTCTGCCACTCTTGCTATTAGGTCTACTAATTGTCTTTTTCATAAGCTGAAGTACCAGCAGCACACCTTGGAGGCTATTTAAGTCTAGCATAGCAAGTGTGCCTCTTTCGACGGAGAGTAAGGATATGCAGGATTTGCTGAATTCTGCCAGTCTTGTCAATAAACATTCTTGTCAATAAACATTCTTTACATTGTTGTTTTGACGTTCTAGAAGCCTCCTTGCAGGGCTACAGCTACTGGATGTGTTATTAGAAGGCACGCTTGACTTAGGGAACAGCCAATTCCAGAGCCTGTCAAGGCTAAGCTTTTAGATGCATCTTTGCATAAGGACAGTCTCTTTGGCAGCAAAGCAGAGGAAGTGCTTAAGAAGATGAAGGATAAGGCCAAGTCTATGCAAACTGTTAAGGATTTTCTGCAAGTTCAACCTCTTCGCTTTAGCAGGAATTACCCTTCTAAGAGTTGGATGTTTCCTGATACAAGCAGACAGAACCGTTCTAGGACTAGAGGTTACAAATTTTCTAGGGGGCAGGTGGCTACCCCTCAACGGTCTAAGCATTGGCAGGCTTCCACTTCCAGGGCGGGAAGTTCTAAGCCTGCATCTCAATCAAAACACTCTCAATGACTTTATCCAACTTCTGCCTGTTCTTGCCTGCCTGGAGAGTCCTTTAGGGGGAAGGTTGGCCCTTTTTGCAAATGTCTGGGCCACTATCACGGATGACAAATGGGTACTCAGAACTGTATCGATAGGGCACAGGTTTTCTTTCCACAACTTTCCAGTTCCCAAAGGATTCCCAGACGCTCCCCCAAACCAAAGGGCAGAAGTAGAAAAACAAATTGTCTCTGTTTCATCTGGGAGCAATAGAATCAGTTCCTGCTCAGCAGGTAGGCCAGGGTTTCTATTCCAGACTTTTCCTAGTTCCAAAAAAAAGAAGGCACCAGGCATCCTATCCTAGATCTATCCATTCTGAACTCTTTCTTAGTAATTCCAAAGTTCAGAATGCTCACTCTGCATCATTTTCTGCCAATGTTAGAAAAGGATTCCTGGCTGGTAACTTTGGATCTCAAAGAAGCTTATCTGCACATCCCTCTCAGGGAAAGTTGCAGGCAATACCTTCGTTTCAGGGTGGCAAGCAACATTATTAATTCTCTGCGCTGCCCTTTGGCTTATCTACCACTCCCACAGTTTTCACAAAGTGTCTGGCTCCAGCCATTGCTTTTTGCAGGCAGAAGAAAATTCAGATTTATCCATACTTGGACGACTGTATAATTCAAGCAAATTCTCAGGAACAGCTGTTAAAGGATCTAGAATTTGTAAAGATGTTCTTCATCCCACATTGCTGCAGTCCTAACACTTGGGTAGTCCGCTGTCCCTCGGTCGGCCCGAATATCAGAGTATAAGGCTGGCCGGTCAGGCGCATTTGACTGACAACAGAACGTCAGGGTACAAATGCGCATGACCGACGTCATATCCTCAGTCTTTTTTGCCGCATGGTCCGATGCAGAAGCAGTGTTGCAAGTGCCGTTCGGGCGCTCTGAAATTTTCGAATTGAGTTTCAGACAGAAGTCAGAGTTGGTTAAGTACCCGCTAGAATATTTTGGTTTTTCTTGCCTCAGTGGTTTACGGATGTCAGAAAAAGTGAATAACTGTATTTCTTGTGGGAAACAGATACCGCATAGGGATTACCATAATTTGTGTATACCTTGTTTAGGACCTGAGCACGACGTTGTTGGGTGCGCTTTGTGCTAGGTTCAATAAACGCACTATAAGCGGAGGTGGGATTGTGCCAGGTTGGTCTTTGGGAAGCGGTGCAA
Source organism: Protopterus annectens (assembly GCF_019279795.1). Classification (NCBI taxonomy): domain Eukaryota; kingdom Metazoa; phylum Chordata; order Ceratodontiformes; family Protopteridae; genus Protopterus; species Protopterus annectens. Next base: position 1,540,705,793 of record NC_056728.1, on the reverse strand, counting down.
TTACAAAATGCCATCGGATGCTCCGACGCCGGCTTCCTCAAAGAAGCACAAGGACAAGGCAGTTAAAGCTAGGTTAGAGGAGTCGTCCAACGACGCCGGTTCTTTAGAGGCGTCAGTGGAACCGGTGGTTCACGGAGGCCTCTCTGGAGTCTCAGGGGGAAACTTTGATTTTACAGGATGTGGCCTCCCAGGAGGCAGGTCAGGCTGTAGGGGCTTCTCAGATTACTGTACTCCCCTCCCTTTCTAAGGGGTCTAGGCCCTCTCTTTCTGCTTCCAAGGCTTCTCCTAGAGGCAGGTCTAGTTTAGCTTCTGTGGGTGTCACTCCTAGTTCTTCAGGTTCTGTGCCCAAGAAGCACATGCTTAAAATGGCTGAAGATTTAATTACTTTAATTAGAGGCCCTATGCCCCCTCCTGATAAAAGGCCTAGGATGGAACCAGTGTTGGGGGATTGGGAGCAGGCTTCGGATGTGTCTGAGTCTTCGGCTGAAGACTTACAGGAGCATGCTCATTATTCTGATTGTGATGTGGATGATTCTACTCCTTCAGCTTCTCCTCCTGAGGATTTTTCTTTTTCAGAGACCCTTCACTCCATGAAGAGAGCATTTTAAATGGGAAGGTCAGGACTTCTCTGATTCCAGGAAAAGGCTTAGGGAATTTTTGTTTTTACCCCAGCATAGGCCTTTGGCTATACCTCCTGTTCTAAATGTGGTGGAAGATGTTTTTGCAGAAGCTTCTCTTAATCCTGATTCTTTGCCTCCTGCTCCTGTTAAACCTGATAGGTATTACAGGGTACCTGAAGCTCATAAGTATCTTTTAAAAGTCCTAGGGCAGACCCTGAAACTGTTAGCCAGGGGCCTAAGGGTGTTAAGGCTTCTGTTGTCAAGAATCTGGTTCCTGCGGATAAAGAGGCTAGGGCTTTGGATAGATGGGGAAAGAAAGTTTATACTTCTTCCACTCTAGCCATGAGGGCTTTGAATTGCCAGTTTCACATGTTGAAATATCAAAATTATCTCCTTTCACAGTTGAAATCTAAGGTTGATGCTCTGGCGGAAGGTCTTGATTGTAAAGAGTTACAAGATTTAGTGCATGTCTCTGAACAGGTGGGTAAGCACTCTTTGCAATGTGGTTTTGATGCTGTACAGGCCTCCAGGGTGGCTGCCACTGGGTCAGTTCTTCGCAGGCATGCCTGGCTGCGGATCAAAATTTATCTGACCATGTTAAAACTAGGATTTTGGATGCCCCTTTGCAATCTGATGTCTTGTTTGGTTCTCCTGTTGAGGCAGTTTTAAAGAAAATGGAAGACAAGGCTAAGTCTATGCAGACTGTTAAAGAATTTTTACAGGTTCAGCCTCCGAAGTTTAGTAGAAATTGGCCTACTAAGGGGTGGACGTATCCTTCTTATGATTCCCAGTCTAGGGGTAGATCTAGACGTGGCAGGGGCAGAGGTCAGGGCTCTTTCAGGCCTAGGACAGGAGTTCTCCTGCACAGTCTTCAGGTGAGGGCAGGGGTCAGTCCTTTCGTAAACAAACCCAATGACCTACCTTTTCAGCTGCCAGAACCTTTTCGCCTGGCAGCACCTTTGGGAGGAAGGTTGACACTTTTCAAAGAAAATTGGAAGTTGATTACCCAAGACAGATGGGTATTGGACATCATACATCACGGTTACAGGTTTTATTTCCATACCTTGCCTCCTTTCAGGGGCATGCCAGACATTCCTCCTCAACAAAGAATAGAGGCTCACAAGCAAATTTCTCTGTTACTCCAAATAGGGGCCATACAGCCGGTTCCTATGCCAGAAAGAGGCCTAGGATTTTATTCCCGCCTGTTCCTTGTACCAAAAATGGGGAACACGTGGAGACCAATTTTGGATTTATCTATCCTCAACACTTATCTGGACATTCCCAAGTTCAAGATGTTGACGTTACAACAACTTTTACCTCTGCTGGGCAAGGATCACTGGATGGTAACTTTGGATCTCAAAGAGGCATATCTTCATGTTCCTATCAGACTGAGTTGCAGGAAGTATCTGCGTTTTCGGACTGGGACTTCTCACTATCAGTTCTCTGCATTGCCCTTTGGCTTATCTACTGCCCAGAGTATTCACGAAAGTTCTGGCTCCAGTGATAGCTTTCTTCAGGCTGAAAGGAATACAAATCTATCCTTATTTGGACGATTGCCTGATTCTGGCTCAAGGAAGGGAAGAGCTTCTTCGTCATTTGGAATATGTGATAGCAGTGCTAAGATGCCTGGGGTATTCTGTGAACGAAATAAAGTCCAGTCTAGTACCCTCTCAAGACATGTGCTTTCTGGGTGTAAGACTGAATACAGCATCCCAGATGGCCTTTCTAACCCCGGACAAACAAAAGAATCTTTCCCTTTACTTCCATCATCTATCTCTTCAGTCCGGGCTGACTGCAAGGACAGTCCTTCAAGCCTTAGGGTTCATGGCATCTTGTATTCTGGTGCTTCCCAATGCCAAACTGCATATAAGGAAGTTGCAATGGTATCTCAAGAATGTATGGACACAGCACTGCCAGGATCTGGACACTGTCATTCCAATAATACCTTGCATTCAAAAGGAATTTATGTGGTGGGCTCAGGAATGTCACCTAAACAAGGGACTCTCTGTGACCCGGCCAGAGGCGAGTCAAATTTTAACGACAGATGCCTCGGACAAAGCTTGGGGAGCTCATCTAAACGGAAAGTGGATACAAGACAAGTGGCCTGTCAGACTACAGCATCTACATATCAACTTGAAGGAGATGTTAGCAGTCCAGTTTGCATTGATAGCTTTCAAGGATTTACTTCTTCCAGGGCAGGTGTTGATTCTAACAGACAACACAACTGTCATGTGGTACATCAACAAGCAAGGGGGAACACATTCTTATCCTCTATGCAGGCAAGCAATGATTTTGTGGGAGACTGCTCTCAGTTTACAACTAAGTCTTCAGGCAAGGTTTCTGCCAGGAGCACAGAACTCCTTAGCAGATGTGTTAAGCAGACAAATCATGGATCCCCACAGTGGAAACTGGATCTTCATGTATTTCAGAAATTGACAGTGTCCTGGGGAACTCCAGACATAGATCTGTTAAACTTCTCCACTAAACCATCAGCTGCCACAGTTTTGCACAAAGAGGTTTCATCCCACAGCCTGGAAAGTGGATGCTCTTTCTTTCAGTTGGAAAAATCTTCATGTGTATGCCTTCCCACCTCTGCCTCTCCTCCCAAAGGTACTTCTGAAGGTCAGACAGGACAAGCCAAGGATGATTTTGATAGCTCCAGATTGGCCTCGGCAGCACTGGTACCCATTACTGAGAAGTCTAGTGCGGAAGCCTCCATGGCCTTTGCCTTTGATTCCACATCTGTTGTCCCAGGAGGACAGTCATTTGCTCAATGTCAAAGTTCACTCTCTTCATCTAACAGCCTGGCATATTCTGTTTTAAACCATAGAGGGTCTCAACTTCCACAACAAGTTTTGAATGTGATTTTGGAAGCTAGAAGGCCTAGTACAAGGAAAGTGTACGCAGATAAATGGAAGAGATTTTTGTTTTGGAGTGCAGCTAAGGATTTGGATGTTTCTGAGCCTGATTTAAGTGTGGCTCTTCAATATCTTACTGAATTATTAGACAAAGGTTTGTCCTTCTCTTCTATTAAGATTCATGCTGCAGCAATTTCAGCTCACTACGACTGTGACCCACCATTGTTTTCTCATCCTTTGTTCAAGCAATTTCTTAGAGGGGCAAAGAATATAAGACCCCCACGAAGGGCTCCTACTCCTGCTTGGGATCTCAATTTTGTGTTGGAGAAACTCACTCTACAACCTTTTGAGCCTGCAGCTACTGCTGAGTTGAAATATTTGTCATGGAAGACTGCTTTTTTGTTGGCCATTACCTCTGCAAGAAGGGTTTCTGAATTGCAGGCCCTTATGGCAGTTGAGCCTTTCTTAATTTTCCATAAGGATAGGGTATCTTTACGTACTAATCCTTCCTTTATGCCTAAAGTGGTTTCTAGTGTGGCTTTAAACCAAACTATTCATTTGCCTACTTTTTATGCAAATCCCCAAAATAAAGGGGAAAAGATTTTGCACACTTTAGATGTACACAGGCAGTTGCCTTATTATTTGGACAGAACTAAAGGGTTCAGGCAATCTCAGCAGTTATTAGTTTCTTTTGCTTTGTGCTCTCAGGGCAAGCCCGTGTCAAAACAGACTATTTCTAAGTGGATTGGATTTTGCATTGCTTTCTGTTATTCCCATCATGGCAAAGCGATTCCAGCTGGGATTAGGCCTCATTCCACTAGGGCTACTGCCACTTCAACAGCTTTTTTGAGGGGGGTGGCAACTAAGGATATTTTGGAGGCAGCCACTTGGAGTTCAGTGCATACCTTCTCTAGGCATTACCACCTTCCATTGTACTCTAAATCCAGGGCTGGGTTTGCCACTGCTGTGTTGCAGGGCATTCTGGCAGCTCCTGCTTCATTATAGTTTAGCCATCCTCCCTTACCTCTGCTTTGGGATTCTACCCAAGTGTTAGGACTGCAGCAATGTGGGATGAAGAACATAGTACAGTTTTGTACCTACCATAAATGTAGATGTTCGAGGATCCACATTGCTGCAGTCCAATTTACCCTCCCTCCTTCCCCTCTGTAGTTTGAGGTGGTTGTGTGGGTTGGGTTATCCTTCTGAGGTATATGGTGTTTATTGTATATATTGTATATATTGGACATATTCTTGGTGTTAGGCTGGTTGGTTGTTTAGCTGTTGCCTAGGGGTTTTGACCTTTTTCTTTAGGGTCTTCTGACATCTGGGGCAAGAAAAGACTGAGGATATGACGTCGGTCATGCGCATTTGTACCCTGACGTTCTGATGTCAGTCAAATGCGCCCTGACCGACGTCAGCCTTATACTCTGATATTCGGGCCGACCGAGGGACAGCGGACTACCCAAGTGTTAGGACTGCAGCAATGTGGATCCTCGAACATCTACATTTATGGTAGGTACAAAACTGTACTACTCCTCTCTCTTCCCTGGGTTACACACTCAACGAGGAAAAATAAAAAAAAGGTGCCATCCAAGGAGATAATCTTCCTGGGAGCAAGTCTGAACGCAGCCACCCAGATGATATATCTCACCCAGGAGGAGCAGACAACTCTTTCAGTTTACTTCAAGGACTTGGCAAGCCTGTCCCAGCTCCCTGCAAGGAAATACCTGGGATACATGGCCTCTTGCATTCTCATGATTCCATATGCAAGACTGCATATGAGGAAATTGCAATGGTACCTCAAGAACATTTGGTGTCAACACACACAGGACCTGAATATGTTGATTCCTCTTCTTCCATGTCTGCAGACAGCGTTTCTATGGTGGGCAACAGCCTGTCTACAAAACAAAGGGGCATGCCTTTTCGCCCACCTCCTGCCACTCAAGTTCTTACAATAGACACATTGGACTATGCCTGGGGAGCTCACCTGGATGGCAGATGCATACAGGGACGTTGGAATGCCCAGCAGATGCACCTGCCATAAATCTAAAGGAGTTGATAGCAGTTCAGCAGCCCTTACTAGCTTTCAAGCATCTTCTTTCTCCAGGAACCCTGCTTGTCAGAACAGACAACACCACTGTCATGTGGTACATCAACAAGCAGGGAGGGACTCATTCTTAACCCCTGTGGCAGCAGAGCATGAATCTCTGGTCCATAGCAGCATCCCTGGGCCTGCATCTCCTAGCTCAGTTTCTTCCAGGAAGGCTCGATATTTTGGCAGACCAGTTGAGCAGACAAACCCTGGATCCTCATGAGTGGCAGCTGAACAGAGCAGTCTTTTACAGCATCATTCAACATTGGGGCACACCCCAGGTGGATCATTTCTCCTCCCCAGACAACCATCTTCTACCTCTTTTTTGCACCAGACAGCATCACAACAGAGCCTGGAAAGTGGATGCTCTGTCCTTCCCTTGGACGCTGCTGTCAGTTTTTGCCTTCCCTCCTCTTCTTCTTCTTCCCAGAGTATTATTGAAGATCAGGGACAAAGAACCAAGGACTATTCTCATAGCTCTGTACTGGCCCAGACAGCACTGCGTCAGTCTCTCCCAGTTTCCTCCTTGGATCTTCCCCTGAAGCCAGATGTTTTGGTTGAGGAAGGGGAAAACATTCTGCATCCTCATCTTCAGTCTCTCCATTTGGCAGAATGGATCATTGTATGACTCCATCCTTTTCTTCTTCCCTTTCCCAGCAGGTGGTTGACATGCTGAGGGAGGCCAGGAGGCCTAGCACTAGGAAGCCCTACGCTGGCAAATGGCAAAGATTCTCTCATTGGATGCAGGCTAGAGGGGAATCTTCTTCTCAGCCTACCCTTCCTCTGATCCTGGAATAACTGGCTGATTTGCTTCAGGGTGGTCTTTCTTTTTCCTCTGTTAAGATCTATGCTTCCGCCATTTCTGCTCATTGTTCTTTTGAGCAAGCCATTTTCCCTCATCCCCTGATGAAAATGTTTCTCAGAGGTGCTTGCAACTTAAAATATCCCAGAAGGGCACCTACTCCAGCCTGGGATCTTAATTTTATTCTAGAGAAACTCACTCTTCCTCTTTTTGAGCCAGCTGCTACTGCAGATTTAAAGTTTCTCTCTTGGAAGACTGCCTTCCTCTTGGCTATAACTTCAGCAAGGAGAGTTTCGGAGCTGCAAGCTTTAGCTGTGGAGCGTTTTCTTATTTTCCATGCAGGTAGGGTCTCTCTGAGAACCAGCCCCTCCTGGACAGGACTAAAGACCTTTGGAAATCAGCACAGTTATTGGTCAGTTTTGCACCTGGAGCCCAGGGCAATGCTATTTCTAAGCAAACTATTTCTAAATGGATTGCATATTGTATTACTTTTTGTTATTCCTTTCATGGCAAGGTTCCTCCTCAAGGGGTTAGGACCCGCTCAACTAGGGCAGCTTCCACTTCTGCAGCCTTTTTAAGGGGTGTCCCTACTAAAGACATTTTGGAGGCTGCCACATGGTCTTCTGTTCACACTTTCACAAAGCATTATAATTTGCCTTTGTTTTCCAGATCCAAGGCAGGATTTGCCACTGCTGTTCTGCCGGGCATTATCTCCAATCCTTGATTCTGTTGGTTCCTCCTCCCTTTTCTCTGGGCTTTGGTAATCAACCCATTGGTTAGCACTGCAACAGTGAAACACGATGAACATAGTACAGTTGTGTGCACACACCATAAATGTAGATGTTCGAGTGTATTCACTGTTGCAGTCCTGATTTCCCTCCCTCATTTCCCCCCTCCTTCCCCCTTTTTTGGTCCTCTCCTGTTCTCTTTTCCTAAGGTACAGGCTAAATTTGGTATTATTTGCCAAAGTTGCTTTTGGTTTAAGCCTTGTTTTCTGGGGGCTTCTGACTGTTGTGGCAGGAAAGACTGAGGAAGTGACGTCGGCCGCCTCCCTTTGTATCGGACGTCCTTTACAACCGACGACAGCTGATGTCATATTTACTTACCTTTGGTATTCTGGCCGATCGAGGGCTACCAGGAGCCGGATAACCCATTGGTTAGAACTGCAACGGTGAATACACTCGAACATCTACATTTATGGTAAGTATACACAACTGTACTTTAGTCCTACCAGAGTCCTATCAGGACTCTGCCTCCCTGTTTTATTTGCCATGAAAGTTGTGAAGGGCTTGATACTCAAACCTGTGTTTTTATACAGCTTAATCTGAGCTGCTTAAAAGTTTGAGTGCATGGAACCCATATAGCTAAGGTTATTGCAGCAGTGATTATTCGAACATTTACTGTGAAGGTAAGTTAATTTACACAACTGTACATTGCAGCATTAGGAAGAAGCTGTTGATGTGAGCTACGGATTGTTTGTGCACAGTTTGACAGAGACTCCTTTTAGCTGAATGTAAGGGTTTTTCAAGTTTACCTCAACCTTTCTTTTTTGGCACTTGGACATACCAGGAGACTGGCGCCCTTAACTTGGAATGTTATGGTCCTTGTCATGTTACCTATTTGAAGCCATCCCTGTGTTGCAGTGCCATGGTTTATTGACACCCCTCATTCTTACCCAACTTATTTATAGTTATAATGCATAAAACCTAGAGGTCCTCTTAGAGATGGCTGATGCGTTTATAACCTCTTAACTAAAGAAGCTAGACTGGTCATTGCCAGCAAAGTTCTGTCGCCAAAAGTCAGTTATACCCCTTGTATATATACAACATTGTCTAGGCACAAATGCTTCTGACTAAATTAACATTTGTTCTTATCTTAATTACTCCAGGAAACCCACTACTGCACCTTAATGTCAAGGCTGGAGATCTTAACCATCTGCTCACAGCTAAGTATTTCTTGGCATTCTTATTTACAAAACTGCTGAGTATGAGCTAATACCCTATTCCTGCTAACTTACAATCTTTTAAGAGCAGTCCTAGAACACTTTTGCCCTCATTCCTTATACTAAACACTTGTATAAATAAACTTTGGTGCTGTGCTTGGGCCATATGTATTAATCACCCATCTACTTTGGATTATAGGACTTGCACAATCATGGTTACCAACTACCTAATGAATGTTAGATTTTCCTGAAAGTCACCTCAGGCACTACCCTTCATCTGTCTTCTTGTATGAAAACACATGCTAACAACACTCTCAACATTTCTCCAAGCAGTATTGCCACCTTCACTTAATGCCTGTATATAGGAAGGTACTAGGCATAGAGTCCAGGAGACCATTATTGAGGCTATCCCAAATTCCCAATTGCCCTAAAGCACTGTTTGGTTAAGTAATTTGCTGAAGGAGGTCATATAGAAGGCAAATAAATGTTGAATGAATCAGACCCTGTACCACAGGAAGCAGTTCATTAACACTTCACAGCTTTAATCTTCTTCAACTGCCACAGATATAAGTTTTTTTTTTCCGTACTCTGAAAACCTGGAGTATATTTAAGCAGCAAAAGAGGAGCAGCTATGATTCTTCCAAGCTGTGCTGTTAACTCCACTTGCACTTTCTTGAATGCCACTGTGAGATTATAATGCCATGCTTTACTGAATTGTGGATTTTGATGCTGGTTTTTTTTTCAATTTACTGCTGTGTTTTGTGCAAAATTTGTGACTAAAAAGGATCCCTTGAAGTAAATCCACTTAATGTATTTCTGGGTGAGTGCATGAATAAATAAATATTATTTAACATGTAATAGTTTCATTTGTGTAACTGTTTTCTAGAGTTATGCTGTTTCAAGGATTTGCAACAATAAATAGCAACAGACCCAACAGATGTGCCTGTCAAGCTAAATCTTGCAAAAGTTCAATGCACAATTATTTAACACCTTGTCCTTAGACAGTACCTTGCAGACAAAAGCACATGCATCTCCCCGCTTTAAGGTTTTATGCAACATTGTTCAATATCATTTTCTGTCAAAAGTAGGAGTAGTTCAAAAGGAGCTGTGCAGTTTTATGGGCTTCTTCCACTGTTTGGCTCAGAAAGCAGCTAGTGCCCCTTCTCTGTCTGCCAAGTATATGAAAACAGACCTTGGGTCATTGCAGTATTTTAAGGACTATAACCTCAAGTTCTGCTACTTCAAGGTTTTAATGCCTTGTCTATAAACAGCACTTCACAACAGATATATGGAAAAAAGCCGAACTACCACGGTGAAGTATAAACGTTTTAATAATAAAACAAAAGTGAGAGCTTTCACAACCATCCAGATTGCTTCATCAGACTTAATTAGCATCACACACACCACTAATATATATATACATTTCAAGCAACCAATCAGTTAAAACAATTAAGTGCTTTTATTAAATTCAGTTAATAAAAAATAATAAAAAATTCATAAATACACATAAGATGTTCTTTGTCTTCCCTTGCTGCAGTCCTGACTATTGGGTATAGTCCGCGTCCCAGTCGGCCCGAATACCAGAGTATAAGGCTGACGTCGGTCATGGCGCCTTAGACTGACGCCAGTACGTCAGGGTACTAATGCGCATGACCGACGTCATTTCCTCAGTCTTTTTTGCCGCATGGTCCGATGCAGAAGCAATTTTGCGAGTGCAGGTTGGCGTTCTGAGATTTTCCGAAACCGGAGTTTCAGACCGAAACAGAGTTGGCTAAGTAACCCGTGGGAACATTTTGGTTTTTCTTGCCTCAGTATTTAACCGGATGTCAGAAAAAGTGAATAACTGTATTTCTTGTGGGAAGCAGATACCGATAGGGATTATCATACATTGTGTATACCTTGTTTAGGGCCTGAGCACGACGTTGTTGGTTGCCGCTCTTGTGCTAGATTTAACAAGCGCACTATTAAGAGGAGGCTTGATTGTGCTAGGTTAGTGTTTGGGAAGCGTTGCAATTATAATATGCCGTCGGATGCTCCGCGCCGCTTCATCCAAGAAGCGCAAGGACAAAACAGTGAAGCCTAGGGGTGAGGAACCGGCAGTCCCGGACGTCGGTTCTTTAGAAGGCTCAGGGGAGCCAGCGGTTTTGCCAGGAGTCTCTATGGAGTCTCAGGCAGATACTTTACTGTTACAGGATGTGCCCTCTCAGGAGGTAGGCCAGGCTGAGGGGCTTCTCAGGTAACTGTTCTTCCCTCTCTTCCCAAGGTAGTTAGGGCCTCTCCTTCTGTTGCCAAAGCTTCTTTTAGAGGTAGGCCAAGTTCAGTTTCTGTGGGGACTTCTCCTAGCATTTCGGGCTCTGTGCCTAAGAAACATATGCTTAAAATGGCAGAAGATTTGATTACTCTGATTAGAGGTTCTATGCCCCGCCTGATAAGAGGCCTAGGGTGGAACAGGAGTTTGATAGTTTTGAACAGTGTTCACAGGCTTCAGAGTCTTCTGTGGAAGACTTGCAAGAGTTTCCTGCTTATTCTGATTCTGATGTGGATGATTCCACTCCTACAGCTTCTCCTCCTGAGGATTTTTCATTTTCAGAGACTCTTCACTCCATGAGGGAGCACTTTAAATGGGAAGGCCAGGATTACTCGGATTCCAGGAAAAGGCTTAGGAATTCTTGTTTTACCCCAGCATAGGCCCTTAGCTATTCCTCCTGTGTTGAATGTGGTGGAGGATGTTTTGCAGAGGCTTCCTGAACCCTGACTCCTTGCCTCCTGCTCCTGTTAAGCCTGATAGGTATTATAGGGTGCCCGAAGCTCATAAGTATTTGTTTAAGAGTCCCAGGGCGGACCCAGAAACTGTTTCTCAGGGGCCTAAAGGTGTTAAAGCTTCTGTGGTTAAAAATCCTGTACCCTCTGATAAAGAGGCAAGGGCTTTGGATAGGTGGGGGAAAGTATATACTTCTTCCACTCTAGCCATGAGGCTTGAATAGTCAGTTTCATATGCTGAAATATCAGAATTATCTCCTTTCACAATTGAAGTCTAAGGTGGATGCTTTGGCGGAAGGTATTGAGTGTAAAGAATTGCTGGATTTGGTTCATGTGTCTGAACAAGTGGGTAAGCATTCTTTGCAGTGTGGTTTTGATGCTGTTCAGGCCTCCTCGAGGGTGGCTGCTACTAGTTCTGTTCTTCAGACATGCCTGGTTGAAGGATCAGAATTTAGCTGAGCATGTTAAGACCAGGATTTTGGATGCTCCTTTACAGTCTGATGTGTTGTTTGGACCGCCTGTGGAAGCAGTTTTAAAGAAAATGGAGGACAAAGCTAAGTCTATGCAGACTGTTAAAGATTTTGCAGGTGCAGCCTCCGAGTTTAGTAGAAATTGGCCTGCTAAGGGGTGGACATATCCTGCTTATGGTTCCCAGTCTAGGGGTAGGTCTAGGCGTGGTAGGGGCAGGGCTCAAGGTTCGTTTAGGCCTAGATCAGACAGTTCACCTGCTCAGACTTCTGGTGAGGGCAGGGGTCAGTCCTTTCGTAAGCAGAACCAATGACCTGCCTTTTCAGCTGCCAGTGGACTCGTCTGGCAGCTCCTTTGGGAGGAAGATTGTCTCTCTTCAAAGAAAATTGGGATTTAATCACTCAAGACAGATGGGTGCTGGATATCATTCATCACGGTTACAGATTTTATTTCCACACAATGCCCCTTTCAAAGGCATGCCAGATGTTCCTCCTCCACAAAGAAAAGAGGCTCACAAGCAAGTTTCTCAGTTACTCCAGATAGGGGCCATTCAGCCAGTCCCTGTATCAGAAAGGGATTTTATTTTTCGCCTGTTCCTAGTACCAAAGAAGGGGAACACGTGGAGACCAATTTTGGATTTATCTATCCTCAACACTTATCTGGACATTCCCAAGTTCAAGATGTTGACGTTACAGCAACTGTTACCTCTGCTAGGCAAGGATCACTGGATGGTAACTTTGGATCTCAAGGAAGCCTACCTTCATGTGCCTATAAGGCTAAGTTGCAGAAAGTATCTGCGATTTCGAACTGGAGATTTTCATTATCAGTTCTCTGCATTGCCCTTTGGCTTATCTACTGCCCAGAGTATTCACAAAGGTTCTGGCTCCAGTGATAGCTTACTTCAGGCTTCAAGGCATTCAAATCTATCCTTACTTGGACGACTGCCTGATTCTGGCTCAAGAAAAGGAAGACCTTCTACAGCATCTGGAATATGTCATAGCAGTGCTAAGATGCCTAGGGTATTCTGTGAACGAAATAAAGTCCAGTCTAGTACCCTCTCAAGACATGTGCTTTCTGGGTGTGAGACTGAATACAGCAGCCCAGATGGCCTTTTTAACCCTGGACAAACAAAAGAGTCTGTCACTTTACTTCCATCAACTATCTCATCAGTCCGTGCTGACTGCAAGGACAGTCCTTCAAGCATTAGGGTTCATGGCATCTTGTATTCTGGTGCTTCCCAATGCCAAACTGCATATGAGGAAGCTGCAATGGTATCTCAAAAATGTATGGACACAGCACTGCCAAGATTTCGACACTGTCATTCACATAATACCTTGCCTTCAAAAGGAATTCTTGTGGTGGGCTCAGGAATGTCACCTAAACAAGGACTCTCTGTGACCCGCCAGAGGCGAGTCAGATTTTAACGACAGATGCCTCGGACACTGCTTGGGGAGCTCATCTAAATGGAAAGTGGATACAAGACAAGTGGCCTGCCAGACTACAGCATCTACATATCAACATGAAGGAGATGTTAGCAGTCCAGTTTGCATTGATGGCGTTCAAGGAGTTACTTCTTCCAGGGCAGGTGTTGATTCTAACAGACAACACAACTGTCATGTGGTACATCAACAAGCAGGGAACACATTCTTATCCTCTATGCAGGCAAGCAATGATTTTATGGGAGACTGCGTTAAGCCTGCAACTGACTCTTCAGGCAAGGTTTCTGCCAGGAGCACAGAACTCCCTAGCAGATGTATTAAGCAGACAAATCATGGATCCCCACGAGTGGAAACTGGATCTTCATGTATTTCAGAAATTGACAGTGTCATGGGGAACTCCAGACATAGATCTGTTCGCTTCTCCACTAAACCACCAGCTGCCAAAGTATTGCACAAAGGGGTTTCATCACACAGCTTGGAAAGTGGATGCTCTGTCTTTCAGTTGGAAAAACCTTCATGTCTATGCCTTTCCACCTCTGCCTCTTCTTCCAAAGGTATTATTAAAGGTCAGACAAGACAGGCCAAGGATGATTTTGATAGCTCCAGATTGGCCTCGGCAACACTGGTACCCACTTCTAAGGAGTCTTGTAAAGAAGCCTCCATGGCCTTTACCTCTGATTCCTCATCTGTTATCTCAGAAGGACGGTCATCTGCTCAATGTCAAGCTTCAATCTCTTCATCTCACAGCTTGGCATATTCTGTGTTGAAGCACAGCAGGTCTCAGCTTCCTCAACAAGTTTTAAATGTGATTATGGAAGCTAGAAGGCCTAGTACTAGGAGAGTGTACGCAGAAAAATGGAAGAGATTTTTATTTTGGAGTACAGCAAAGAATTTGGAGATTTCAGAGCCTAATTTGAGTGTGGCTCTTCAATATCTTACTGAATTATTGGACAAAGGTTTGTCCTTCTCTTCCATAAAGATTCATGCTGCAGCAATTTCAGCTCACTATGATTGTGACCCACCTTTGTTTTCGCATCCTTTGTTCAAGCAGTTTCTTAGAGGGGCAAAGAATATAAGACCCCCATGAGAGCTCCTACTCCTGCTTGGGATCTCAATTTTGTGTTGGAAAAACTTACTCTACAACCTTTTGAGCCTGCAGCTACTGCTGAATTGAAATATTTGTCATGGAAGACTGCTTTTCTGTTGGCTATTACTTCTGCAAGAAGGGTGTCTGAGTTGCAGGCCCTTATGGCAGTAGAGCCCTCCTTGGTTTTCCATAAGGCCAGGGTTTCATTACTAATCCTTCCTTTATGCCTAAGGTGGTTTCTAGTGTGGCTTTAAACCAAACTATTCATTTGCCTACGTTTTTGCAGATCCTCAAAATAAAGGGGAAAAGATTTTGCACACTTTAGATGTACACAGGCAATTGCGTTATTATTTGAGCAGGACTAAAGATTTTAGGCAGTCTCAGCAGTTACTTGTTTCTTTTGCTTTGAGTTCACAGGGCAAGCCTGTGTCAAAACAAACTATTTCTAGGTGGATTGGCTTTTGCATTGCATTTTGTTATTCCCATCATGGCAAAGAGGTTCCAGCTGGGATTAGGCCTCATTCCACTAGGGCTACTGCCATTTCAACAGCATTTCTAAGGGGGGTGGCAACTAAGGATATTCTGGAAGCAGCTACTTGGAGTTCAGTGCATACTTTCTCTAGGCATTATCACCTGCCTATATACTCTAAGACTAGGGCTGGTTTTGCCACAGCTGTTTTACAAGGCATGTTGTCAGCTCCTGCTACTTTATAATTTGCCAGCCTCCCTTACCTCTGCTTTGGGATTCTACCCAATAGTCAGGACTGCAGCAAGGGAAGGCGAAGAACATAGTACAGTTTGGTACCTACCATAAATGTAGATGTTCGAGGATTGTCTTGCTGCAGTCCAATTTCTCCCTCCTTCCCCTCTGTGTTTCAGGGTGGTTGTGTAGGTGAGTTTACATGCTTATATTTTTGTATATATTGCTGTATACATTGTACATGTTTTTGGTGCAGGTTGTTTTTGGGACTTGTCTTTTGGGTCTTCTGACATCTGGGGCAAGAAAGACTGAGGAAATGGCGTCGGTCATGCGCATTAGTACCCTGACGTACTGGCGTCAGTCTAACGCCATGACCGGCGTCAGCCTTCTCTGGTATTCGGGCCGACTGGGACGCGGACTATACCCAATAGTCAGGACTGCAGCAAGGGAATCCTCGAACATCTACATTTATGGTAGGTACAAAACTGTACTTTATTAAAAACAAATGAATAAATATAGGAATACAAACTAATAGCATAGATGTGTGTAAAGAACCATGTGGAGAATAAATATAGGAATACAAACTAATAGCATAGATGTGTGTAAAGAACCATGTGGAGAAGAAAAAGAAGCACTTAGCAACAGGCCTGACAAAGAGCCTTTCCCAGATGGGTCTTTTATGAAAGAATTATTTGGCAACTAGGACTGGAGAGATGCCTAGGGTATTAAGAAATTTAGATTTTCAAAGGAACTTTTATACCTCTATGTTGGAAGCAGTATTTTCTTATTATTGTACTGCCATCTATGAGACTTCAACTAGAGCTGCTGACTGATGTTCATCTTACAGTGGCATGCAGCTAGAATTTTATTTTGTGGTTTATTGCAAGATAGAGAATGGGCAACCTGTAGATCGCACACTGATTGCAGAATGTACATTATCCATCAGGTGTTAATTTACAGGTAGTGCCCACTGACAAATGAGTCAAGCTGCAATGGAGCTCAGATTAAAAATAACCTAATGGCTGACATTACTTTATGCCCACTAGGCAGTGCTTTTGCTGTTCAGCGAGTGTGAAATATATAAAAAAGAAAATTTAGAAAATTAAAAAAAAAAGTGTAGGTGTGTTTGTCTGTGTGTTTGAGTGCATGTGAGTGAGAGCGAGATTGATCGAGCCGTTACTTTACACTTGCTAAGCAGCGCTTTTGCTGTTTAGAAAAGTGTAAAAACTAAGCGAAACAGTGTGTGTGTGCGTGAGACAAACCGAAATGCTGCCAGCCCAGCTATTTAGAATTTTGTAAATAATATGTCATTTGTGAATATTAATATGATCCATAGGTTTGACTTACAAATGTAAGAGAACTATATGTTATGTGTATATTAAACTACTGGTGCAGAAGTATGGGTTGAACTGTGTGTTATGTACTGAACTTCAAGAATGCAACCACAGTGTACCCTTATGGAAAAGAACAAAAATGTATATAAACTATATTAACAGCAGAAATGGGAACATACAGAGTTAACTTGCAAAACCTCAAGAAAATAAGTGGAAATTGTTTTATGATTCTGTTATCTCTATTTCAGCTCAGAGCAGACACAATGGAGTTTTCCTATTGTCTTGAAACAGAAATAATTAGTAGGTTTCAAATGTAAAAGTGTTTAACTGTTTTATGGCTTCCACTTCTAGGCAAACTTCTGACAGATATGTACCTCTGACACAGAATAAATTCTAAGTATCTGTTGAGCGTGGGAACTGGAAGGCAGGTGACAGAGTGATGTAATCTGAGAGAACTGAGCAGTAATGTTGTGATACTAATTTGGGAACTCTCTCTGAGACTGTGCATTTTATATCTTGTCTTGGATCTAGAAACATCCATTCAGCACTTCTGCCTGCATGTTGCTGTGCAAGAAAGATTAAGACATAGTGTCTCTTAGATATAGATAGGAATATAAACATTTGTTTAGATGTTTTCTGTATTTGAGACTGTCCTGCAATGTTTTAAAATATTTCCTGTAATTCTGAACTCTGTAGTTACTGTGTTGTCTGAGTATCATCTTTTTCTTATTATTAAATATATTTAAACCTTTTAATTGTGGCTGGTTTGTTTAGAGATATTTAAGCTCCTAGAGTACTTGTATATGTATTTGGTGACACTGTACAGGCCACTCCTAAATAGCCTTCACGTATAGGTCACACATATTTGGATAATAGTAACATTACACAATAAGATTGATCGCCCTTTGGGAAGGGCCTTAAAGTAGCTGATAAGGGGTTTTGTTGGCAGTGATAACTACCTTATGGTCTGGGCAGAAGGGGGCATAGCTAGTAAACCTGTGCCAGCCTTTCCCAGGTGTGTGTGTGTGTGTGTGTGTGTGTGTGTGTGTGTGTGTGTGCGCGCTACTTGGGCAGGGACACGTAGCACTGGTTGGACAGAGAGAGCACTGGGAGGGCTTGGCTTGGAACCCTAGCTAAGGACTCAACTCTAGCTGTTCCAATGGGGAGTCTTACTGGGGATCTGGAGAAAGAGGCAGAAACCAGCCCCAGACTGACTGTGATCTCTGTGTGCTCTTAAGGAAAGTGTACTTTACTGTGTGTGTAATTGTCATCCTCCCAATGTGTACGTCCCTTACTGGTGCAAGTGGTGAGGACTGAGGCTCCTTGATTACTGGGCCAGTGCAGGGGGGTCGCAGTGTGTATGTATGTGTGCATATGCGTGCTTGCATGCATGAAAGCGAGGTATGTGCGTTTGTGTGAGAGAGAGAGAGTGAAGAATGAAAGTGATCGAGCACTAGCAGCAGCAGCTGTTAAGAGGCTTGCATACCTTTCGACCTCTTAGTTCAAGATATCTGGATAAAGTCTAAAATAAAGGAGGAATAAAGGTTCACAATAGGCATATATTTTAAATGTTGCGGTTATAAAAATCTCAAAGTTGCCTGTATAATAGGATTTGTGTTGGCATGCATTTTCTGAAGTGTAAGTGTTTGTGTGTATGAGAGATTGAGATTGATCAACCAGTGGCAACAGCAGCAAAGAGGTTTGTATATCCCTCAACCTTTTAGCTCAAGAAATCTGGATATAGCTTGAAATAAAGGGGGAACAAAGGCTCAAAAACAGGAACCAATTTTAAATGTTATAAAATTACAAACTAGTTTAAATAACAGGATTTGTGTTAACATGAATTTTCTGAAGGAAATAGTCTGAAAGTCAAACGTATGTCATTGTTTAGTGACTTAAATCCCCAATGATTGGCAACAAACCACACATTTTAGGAATAAGGGACCAAAAAATAAATATCCAGATATTTTAAATGATATATTTTGGATGTGAAATGTTTACTGCAGCACCATTTACATACACTATAGTAACTTCAAAACATTAGGTGGAGGAACTATTTTATATCAAAAATAATATGGAAGTAAAAAATAAGTAAAACGCAACAAGTAACCCATTCTGTAAGAACAGTAATGCCCTCCAGGGTGTGTGTTGTTGTGGAAATAACTCCCTTCCAGGGCTATAGAGGCCCTCCGTCTGTGGTGTCAGGCCTCAGAACACCCCTGGGTGGAAGTTATTTCCACAATAACACAGACCCTGTTGGGCTTTATTGCTTACGTAATGTAGTACTTTTGGTGGTAAGGTAGAAAATATTGCTGTTTTTGATTGCAAATAGTTTCAGATATGTAAAACATTTAAAACATTGCTGGAAACACTAAAAAAAACTATATTCATAGCATATATCTATATATATGTGTGTGTGTGTGTGTGTGTATATATATGAAACAAATGTCTTCAAGTACTGGATCTTTGGTCTTGCCATTAATGTTGGTTTTAATCTATGCTTACTTACAAAAATGTTGACTTTTAGGCTTGGAAGGTTGGCGGTGTCCCATTAATTTTGCTGATTCTGCATCAAAACCATATGAGATTATTGTATTGCCAGCATCAATTCAGTTACAAAGTCCACTACCCTTTGCAGTTAATGTCAGTGCAGAGTAGTTCTTTTTAAGCTGACCAAGTTTCAACATGCAGCTGTTCAGTAAACACAAACTTTTTAAAGCAATTTACTTAGACTAAATTTTGAGCAGTGGAAGAATGGTTTGTGTAGTGACACTTGGGTGGGCATATTTAATATTTATTCTGTGTGAACTGTGGAGATGTCACTAACCATAACAAATAAAGCAAACCCCTCAGTCTGTTGTAGCAGTGACATTCTTCATATTCTTTATAGCTATTCAGCATTGTGAGTGCAGGTTGAAAGATTCTTTGTTTTAGGACTTCATTTAAAGACACCAGTGCCTTTATGCTGATTAGATGTACTTTGCCAAACCTCCATCAGTTTCCTTAAACCTCCATCAGTTTCCTTTGGTGTAAATAAAAGCACAAGGCTTGTAGACTTTTTCTGTGTATTCTGCTCTTTGCATACAGGAAGGTAATGGGAGAGATTCGAGAAAGATTCTGAGATTTTTACCTTTCACTCTGTCTCTTCTGGAAATTCTCCAAGAGAGTGTTGTTGCATGTATTGAGATTAATTGTGTACTTTAATTCAGCCCTACATCTGCATCTCTGTGGCAGTTTAAGCGTCTCCTGGAAAAAAAAACAGACTTGATTGTGTCACTGAAAGCTGTTAAGCGAATGCAGAGGGAGACTGTTGGACCTTTGCCTTGTTTTCATTTTAGCTCCCTGGGAAAGTATATAGCTGTTTAAAGAGTGCTGTGAATGTTTCAGTTCCTTACAATATGAAAGGATGGATTCTTGTCTTCCTCATTATGATTCTTCAGTTAGAAAAAAGCTTTCTTCATTTTGAGAGTTTAATTTACCAAATCCTTGTTCCCAACAAGTATTTGAGAAAAAAAAAATAATTATGTAGATAACAGCAGAACTTGCCAGTTTCAGTAATAAATGAAATAGATACTCCAGACCAGTTGAGAAAAGAAATTTATATTAAAACGTGTGCTGCAGTATAATGCATGGTAAATTAAATATCTGTTTAGGCAGAGTTCAGGTCATCTGGGAAGTACTAAAAGAATGACTTTAGAAACAGCAACAAAAAGTGATGCTATGTAAGTTACTTTTAAACCCTCCCCTTTCCTCAAATTTCACTTTTGCTTAACACATGTCCTCTTGAATCATTTTCTGCTTGTTTAATCATCTTCCAGTAAAATGGCTTCTTCACATATCCTTTGAGTTTGTTCACTTCCAGCATAGTAAACTCTTGCTTTGAGTATTAACAGAGATTCTTCTGTCTTCACCAAATTTCTATTTTTTTTAATTGCTAGACAGCATTTTGGTCTCCCTCTTCCAGCTTTCTTTAATTTGTACCTTTTCAAAAATGTGGTGCTCAAAATCGAACACACTGACAAAGTGGAGTTTCATCAGTTGTCTTTATGAAGATGTAGTAAGTTCATAGATCTGTGCAGGGCTAAGAACCACTTGGGTCTTTTTAAGCCTAACCATGCATCCCAAATCTCTGACAAGTTCTGGTACCCTAGATGAGTAAACAAGGGCTTGCGAGATGAAACATTTACAAGCAGGGGCCTGGTTGAAGAACCATTTACAAGCTGCCTGTTTCCTTTAGAGACATTGGTGCCAAACCAGGGATGAATTTCCTGTACCCCATCCAGTTGTCCAAGTTGCACTTAATTGGGTTAGGATGGAATTCCGCCTCATATGGATGAGGAGCCTGTTCTAGAGAAAGGGTGGTCTCTGAGATGCATACATGTCTTTTCAGCAGATTCTGTTTATATCCCAAGCAAGGTATACATCTTTAGAACTGTAATTCTAGTGCTGTTTGGTTTGCGGGTATGCAGGAGATACATCAAGGTGGGGTTTGATAATGCCTTATATGCCAGGCATAGATCTTCTCTCAAAAGCCTGTAGGAGACTGAATACAGGGAATAGGGCTTTGAGGTGGTCTATATTGCACATGTTACTTATACCCTGTATTCCTGGACATTCCAGTTGTTGGATGTTCCTTGTTAGGTACATACCAGTGGTGACATTGTACTCAAGTCTGAATGCTGAATACAGTGAAACAATGACCTCTTTGGACCTAAGTGCCATACCTTTGTTTATAAGTTGCACAACATAGAATGATTTTCTCAATACTGTAGACACATGACTGGCAAAGGCTAGATTACTGTCTACACCAAATCCCTGACTGCTGGGTCATCTCTTGGGGGGGGGGGGAGTTTTCAATATGATAGTTACCAGGGGTGTATGACATCCCGAAGGATATTATGCATTTCTTGGCATTTAGTTTTAGTACATGGCTGTGCAACAAGTTATTTGTCTGTTAGCCCTTCCTGGAGAATGTTAGTGTCATTGGGGGTTATGTCACTCCTAATTTGCAATCGTTTGCAAATTTGGTCTGCTAGAGGCCCTTGACATTGGTCTTGACAATAGATAAGTAAATCCCAAAATGGAGGGGTCCCAGGACAAATTCCAGAGGGACACTGCTTTTGACTGGTCTCTTTGTAGAGGTGGACTCCCCAGTTCTAACTTCCTGGGTCCTTCCTGTGAGCCAGCTGGCTGTCCACCAGGTGACATATGGGTTTATACCTAACCTCTTGCGTTTGTCAACAATGCCTGATTGGGGTATTGTCACATGCCTTAGCCAGGTCAAGGTAGGCAGTGTGAACTGTTTTGCCCTCATACATTGCTTTGGCAACCTTCTCAAAGAAATCCACCAGGTTGAGTAGGCATGACATGTCCTTGACAAAACCAAATTGAGCTGGATCTAGTGTTTGCAGGTTTCCTATGTCATTATTGATCATTTCCATGATAATGCTTTCCATGACTTTGCATATGAACCTAGTGAGACTTATGGGTCTGTAGGTGGCCAATCTTTGTGCATGACTGCTGCTGTTCTCCCTTCTTGAGGCATGAAGCCTGTTTGTACACTATAGTTAAATAGCAGTTCCAGTGGACATATGTTATGCTGCCTGTTATTTAGAAGGTATCCTGAGAAACTGTCTGGGCCCATCAGTGTGGTGGTCTTGGCCTTAGAGCACTGAAGACTTGTTCCCAAACCCGACCCAGCAGCTGTAGTCTTAGTAGATTCCACTGCTGCTAAGCACTTAGTTAATTCCAATCTTTCACTTACTCTTTCTGATAAGGATGTGAAAATTATTGATAGGTATGAGAAGTGTGTACTTCTGCAACTTTAGTTTTAAGAATTTTAAATTATCATGTCCATATGTTAAAGTTTGTTATGACAAATCTTCAAAGTGTGAGAAATGTTTTATCGCAGTTTCTTGTGAGAAAGAAATCTGCTTTAAATAACTTAAGTTTCTTCTTTTGCACAGGTCACTACTCATCTTTTGTAGTGTGTGTATGACTCTCTTGATACTTCCTTCAAGGCTATGGCCACTGGTAGTGTTTTAAGGAGGTTTGCATGGCTGCATTCTCAAAACCTTCCAGATGTTAAAAATGAGATGCTATATTCTCCATATTCCTATCTCATTACTGCTTCTGAATGTATACCTTTCTCAATACGAAAGACAAACTTAATAAATTGTAAAGACACTTCAAATTCTCCAAAAACACCGAAGCTGTACAAACCAGTTGCCCAAAATATGACCACTATCCAAACGAGTTCAAAAGAAATAGTTTTATTAAGCTCCAACAATGCTTTTTGTTGATTTTTATCTGAAGAAGTTGTTTTTTTAAAAACATTTTAAAAACACCGGGGTTTAAATTCCCCACTTTCCTGTCACATGTTTACAAACAACATCATCAATGGATATCCATATGTCACCTGACAAATAAAACCCCACCTCTCCTTTCTTTTATATAACAAAGCTCTATGAATGTTGTGAACATCGTGTCACCGATCGCATACACAAACCTACCCAAAATAATCAAATAAAAAACATTTCTTTGAGTGTTTACTTTAAAAATACTTCATGGACTAAATATCACATTTAAATATATAGGCCAAAAACAAATTATTCTTCAAACTGCCACCACTAGAATTATTACATTTAATATGGAATGACCACCAATTTTTTTACAGAACATATATTGTAAAAATATGTTAAAAAATGTATGTTTGTATATATCTATAAAGCATAAATAAGCAAAAAAAAAACTACCTATTTAAGCTTCTCAATTTTAGAATACACATAATGGAGCTTAGTTCATTTATTCCTGGGTAATGACAAGCGTCCAACCTCAATTGCCAAAAGAGTTCACATTTCTCTAGAATAAGTGAATCCGGTCCCCCCTCCCCTCATTTTTGACTTGGTCTATTGCCCAAAATATAAATTGATGCTGGGGGTACTCAGTGATATGTCTTGCAAGTGTATTCTCCGCCTTGTGTCTCCCCATGGTGTACACATGTTCGTATACCCTTTCACGAAGTCTTCTGTCGGTCTTCCCAATATAGAAGACCGGACAGCATGTGCACCTTGCTATATATACTACTTGCTTACTCTGGCAATCAACTTTATCCCTTATTTTATATTTCTTCCCCTTAACCTCAAATGTTTGGCCAGTATCCATGTATTTGCAATATCTGCACATATTGCATTTATGCATACCCATTACATTCACCAACCTGTTTGATTTATTTTCAAAGGTATGCTTCAAATTATTTCCCCTTTTGAAGGCAATTCCTGGTTTCTCCTGGAATTTGCCCCTCAGTGTACCATCATTCATTAATATATCCCAGTTCTTTTGGATTATAGAAACCACACTTTTAGCATCAAGACTGTATGTAATTATAAAGTATCAAGACTGTATGTAATTATAAAGTAGCCTGTCTGACAATTGGTGATTCTGTAATCTACTCATTATGTTGGTTAAGAATGGACAAATATATTCCCCTCTCCCTTTTAAACTGGACTTTGTCGATCAAGTCCTGAATTAAGGCTGGGGGTAACCTCTTTTTAAGAAAAGTTCCTTCATAAAACTATATTCTTCCTGGAAGTCGTGCTCTTTTTTGACCATCCTCGCAGCCCTAACCAGTTGGCCCTTTACTACAGATTTCTTTTGTGTAAAGGGGTGACAACTAGAGTACTGCAAGTAGGAATTAGAGTATGTGTCCTTACGGAATATTTTTGCTATATAGCATGCGTTGCCAGTGTCCTTAATTAAATCCACATCCAGGTATGCTATTCTATCCTGGGCAAAACATGATGTACAATTGAGGAATTTTGATGTAGAGTTAAAGAATTCAGCTATCTCCTGTGCAACTTGCATATCTCCCTTGACCAGAATAAAAATGTCATCCAAGAAACGTGTATACAGTTGGGCCTTCTCTTGGATGTGTGGGTTGGCCATGATGTACTCCCTCTCCCAGTGTGACATTACTAAGTTGGCCACACTTGCCCCACAAGGAGAGCCCATGGCCACACCTATTTTTTGGAGATAATACTTATTGTTAAATGTTACATAGTTGTAAGATAAAATTATGTCCAGGAGTTCCTCAACTAACTTAATTTCATCACATGGTGCCTTTTTTGCCTCATAATAGAGGCCACCCATTCAGTTGCTTCCAAATGTGGAATGTAGGAATAAAGGTCTTTAACATCTATAGTGAGGAAATTAAGTTCCTCACTACAAGTAATTCTATTGATCTCCTCCAAAAACGACCATGAGTGTTTAGAAGTCTGCTTTTCACATTTAACATATTTTTTTTTAAATATTATCGACAACTTTTGCGCAGGCATATGTGATGCTGCTGTTCCTTGCGTCAACCAAAGGTCGCATAGGTGGGTTATATAAATTTTTATGGACTTTTGGTATTCCGAAAAGAATAGGAACCCTAGGTGCTGGCATGGTGAGGTAGTTATAGAGGTCAATATCTGTCCTAGCTTCTATAAACATATCGTTAATGTAGGACCTGATCTAGAGTACCCTGTGTTTAACTCATTCTTACATACTTCCACATAGGTGTTAGTGTTGACTATATCCGTCATCCTGTTGTTATAATCTTCATAGGTCATCACCGCTAAACCACACCCCCTTGTCCAGTTCCATAACTCTTGTCAGAAAATTGCGCAAGGACTCCAACATATATGTTTCCTCTTTACTAATGTTAAATGCACATGTATTTCCTAAAGAGGACTTTCCTGTAACATGACGTACATCCAATTCACATACTTGGTCAAATAATGCTATTGTGGGGTGAAGGGGTGGGTGATACGTACTAGGGATGTAATATTCACCCCTTGCACTCATTTGTTGCCCCATTAATGCACACAAGTTCAATTTCCTGACAAACATTTTTAATTCAACTAAGGTCTTTGCTAGGTCAGCTCGTGTGGAAGGCACAGAAGTGAATCCCTTAGCCAATAATTCCACTAGTTCATCAGGGAACACAAACTCAGAATAGTTGAATATTTTAAAATCCAAGCTGGAATTATAAATTACCTTACATATGTGTGTAACATCCAATTCTCTATCAACATCGTCCGAGTTTAATTCCACCTGTTCTTGGTTTTGCTTCGGGCTTTCCGGCCTGAAGAAGGTGCATGGTTCAAAGCTCTGTTCTGAAAATTTGAACCATTTGTTGCCTGAGGTTGTTTACTATGTTTTGTGTTGTTGGCTAAACGTTCACTACGACGTAGGGAATCCGACGTTGTGCCCCCACTTCCAGTACTTATAGTACTCGCATCCACTACTACTTCCTCACTCCTTTCTTCCCCCACAGTCTCATGTGGACTCGCCAAAAAGTTCCCTTGTGATACTGGTGGTATAGGATAAGCTACTCCGTTGTTATAGTCGTAGATATCCCGATTCAACTTTTTAATTTTAGTTGCATTTATTTTAGATACATACTGGTCTATACTACTATAGATCTGCTCATACTCAAACCGATATCTCTGGAAGTCTATATCTTTTTTAATATCATTGTCCAGTTTACTTGTCTCCTTTAACAAGCCATTCACTGCCTCTTGGTAATGTTTGCACATCAGTTCCAAGAGTTCGAACCCATGCCTGTCAAAGAGTTTAATGAGATCACGATGATAAATGCAATATGTGCAGATATTACAAATACATGGATACTGGCCAAACATTTGATGTTAAGGGGAAGAAATATAAAATGAGGGATAAATTCGATTGCCAGAGTAAGTAAGTAGTATATATAGTAAGGTGCACATGCTGTCCGGTCTTCTATATTGGAAAGACCGACAGAAGACTCTGTGAAAGGGTATACGAACATGTGTACACCATGGGGAGACACAAGGCGGAGAATGCACTTGCAAGACATATCATTGAGTACCCCCAGCATCAATTTATATTTCGGGCAATAGACCAAGTCAGGAATGAGGGGAGAGGGGGACTGGATTCACTTATTCTAGAGAAATGCGAACTCTTTCGGCAACTGAGGTTGGACGCTTGTCATTACCCAGGAATAAATGAACTAAGCTCCATTATGTGTATTCTGAAATTGAGAAGCTTAAATAGGTATTTTTTTTTGCTTATTTATGCTTTATAGATATATACAAACATACATTTTTTAACATATTTTTATAATATATGTTCTGTAAAAAATTGGTGGTCATTCCATATTAAATGTAATACAATTTTAATAATTCTAGTGATGGCAGTTTGAAGAATAATTTGTTTTTAGCTTATATATTTAAATGTGATATTTAGTCCATAAAGTTTTTTTATAGTAAACACACAATGAAATGTTTTTTATTTGATTATTTTGGGTAGGTTTGTGTATGTGATCAGTGACACTTGATGTTCACAACATTCATAGAGCTTTGTTATATAAAAGAAAGGAGAGGTGGGGGTTTATTTGTCAGGTGACATATGGATATCCATTGATGTTGCTATTTGTAACCATGTGACAGGAAAGTGGAGAATTTAAACCCCGTGTTTTTAAAATGATTTTTATCTGAAGAAGTTGTTTTTTTAATAACAACGAAAAGCATTGTTGGAGCTTAATAAAACTGTTTCTTATGAACTCGTTTGGATAGTGGTCGTAATTTGGGCAATTGGTTTGTACAGCTTCGGTGTTTTTGGAGAATTTGAAGTACCCTTCTGAATACCTCAGAGTATGAGCTGTAAGCTAATATATGTTGGTATTAACTTAGCCTTTCTTAGTAACTACTATAGAGCACTAGATTGTTTATCTAGCTTTCTATTGTATAAACATGTCTCTACCTCATAAATACTTGTTACTATTTCTTCTAAATAATGGAAATTATGATTACTAATGGGCTATGTAAAATTTGTACTCTAGCCTTAAATGTATATTTTATCTGATGTTACTAGTTCTGCAATGGAGCTTTTCTCCCCGGGCCTCTACTGAAAATGGACATATATCCAGTCGGACTAGCCCGGTCAACAAATGTAAAATAAATAAAAAATAAATATTCTCCCATGGGTAGAGTTTAGTGATTGGTTGCTTGCTGTAGAGGTGATCAGAAAGGTCAAGGGAATCACTAAGATTTTTCAACTTTCCTTTTCCAAATTGTCCAAGAGATTTTCTTTTTCCTCTTCCATTTTTCAGAAAACATAATATAGTTTCAACAATATTCAGGTAAACAGATGTTTAAGAAAGAATGGCAAGGGAGTTCCAAAAAGAAGTCTCTAACTTCCCAATATCAGGGATAGTCCAATATGTCTGAGTGACTGTTCAAGAGCTTGTGACACATTCTGGCCCTGGCCCACTGTTGCTTCCAGAAAGTCTTAATCTCCATTTTTCTCTTTGACAACAGATTGCTTCAGACAAATGGATTCTGAACATCATTCATCAAGGCTACAGATGGCAGTGAGAGGCAATTCCTCATTTCCAGAATGTCATTCCTCATCCTCTAGATTAGACATTTTTGTTTCCCCTCATTCATAACATGCTGTCCCAAAGACTGATGTTCCTAGTGCCAAAGAAAGACATATTTGGAGACCAGTTCTGAATCTTTCTTTCTTTTCTAAATCTGTTTGTGATAGTGCCCAAATTCAAAATGACACTTCACAACCTGTTACCTCTTCTTCATCATCTTTCACATCTCCTGGTAACACTAGACTTATAAGATGCTTAGCATCACACCTGTATTCATCCAGACATCAGACATATCTTAAGGTTTTGTGTGGCTGGATCACATTATCAGTTCTCTGCTTTAACCTTTTGACTATCCACTGCACCAAGAGTGTTCACAAAGTGTCTAGCTCCAGTTATAGCTCATTGCAGAATAAAGGGTATCCATATTTTTCCATGTTTAGATGACTTGCTTATCTTTGCAGAGCCTTTCAAAGTGTTCAGACATATTTCTCCTGGGTTAGAGATTTCTTACACAAGATGGGATTCCAAGAGAACAGTCAAAAGGCTTTCTTGACTTCCTCACACGATTGTGTTCCTAGGACGGCAACTTGACACCTCAGTTCAGAGAGATTTTCTTTCACAGGAAAAAATAGATCCTTATTTAGATATGTTTCTAAGGTTTTCCACTCAGACTTTGGTCACTGCAATGGAATTCCTCAGGATTTTGAGCATCATCGCATCTATGATTCTCATGATAACCCTGACAAGACCACATGAGAATGATACAGTGATATCTGAAATCTTTTTGGTCTCAGCATCAACACCCTTTGTCTTTTTAAATCCTTCCTTGCTCCAAAGCAGTCAGTCACCACAGATGCTTCAGAGTTTGCTTGGGGAGCAGTTTCAAGAGGGATAAAAATGCAGGGTGTGTGGGACACGAAGGACAGACACAAGCACATAAATATCTAGGAGATACTTGCCCTGATCAAGGCACTCAACTCTCTGAACCATCTTTGAGCCATAGGACCTCTTTACAGTGGTTTCAGATAATGCCACAGTCATGTGGTACATCAGCAAGCAAAGGGGAACCAGGTCCTACCCCCTTAACCATTTTAGCTTGGGATATGGTTTCACAACACAATCTCATTCTACAGACATCCTACAATTCCGTCAGAGCAAAATTGTGTGGCAGACAAGCTTAGCAGGACCAGGGCAGGAAGCTTGATCAGGACCGTTTTGCCTCCTCTTTGAACAATTAAATGGCAAGTTTTTATTCCAGGACCATATGCAGGAAGGCCTGGAGGACAGATGCCTTTTCATTTCTTTGGACAGCAGTGCTCCTGTATGCCTTTCCAACCTTTCCGCTAATATCCATAAAAGATTCAGAAGGAATCCCCCAAGATCATTGTGGTGACTCTCTCCTAGCTTAGGCAACTCTGATTATTCCTTATTTCAGAAATGGCCAGGGGCAATTACCACAAGCTTCCTCACAGACTAGATCTACTCACACAAGCACAGAGATGTTTGATAAGTCTGACATCAATCATTTTCAGCTGACTGCCTGAATGATAAGGTCTTGGTTCCTTTTAGGCACCTGTTTACTGAAAACGTGTAGCAGGTACTAATGAAAGCAAGAAAGCCTGCCACTAAAAATCATGTATTAGCAAATGGAAAAGGTTTTCTAGTTGGTGCCAGCAACATAAGCAGCACCCATTCAGGGCTAGTTGTTCTCTGGTTTTAACATTATCTATGTGAGATAGTGTCCTATAGTCTTTTTATTCCTTTTTGTTAAGGTTCATGTATCAGCCATTTCAGCATATCTGCCCATAGATCCTCCTCTTTTAAGGCAGTTGCATGTCAAAATGTTCTTGAAAGGGATTTTGAATAAGAGGCCACCAAGTAAACTGCTGGCCATTCCTTGGGGTCTTAATTGGTCCATTTGAACCAGCTAATTTGGCTGACTTCAGGTTCTTAGCATGGAAAACAGTTTTCCTGATTGCCCTGATCTCTGCAAGAAGGGCATCCGAGTTGTAGGCTCTTAGAGTAAGTCAACCCTATCTCATTTTCTAAAGGGGCAGGGTATCATTGACAACTAATACTTATTTTATGCATACAATGGTATCCAAGTTTACTTTAGGCCAAGCTTTCAATCTCATTATTTTCTTTACGGCGTCTAAAATTAAGAAAGGAAGGATACTCTGTACCTTGGATGTCCACAGACATCTCGGATACTATCTTTACAGAACTAAATCTTTCAGATCTTCGGATCAGTGGTTCATTTCTTGTGAAAGTAAGAAGGGACAACCTGTCTCAAAACAAGCTATTTCCAAATGGTTGTTATGGCAAGTTCATCTTACACAACTGTACTTTTTGTCCTTGACTTTGTTGAAGACCTGGTTTAACTATTGACTTGGGTGCTGAAAGACACAGCCAGGAAAGGATGATGATGATGACCAGCTGATTCTCACTCACCCAACATGAGGGTAAGCGTTTGTGATCTGTACTGCTGCAAGATACCTAGATTATAGTACTTGCATGCAGAGACTGTGGCGAGGGTGAGGGTCTTGAGTGCATATGCACTGTGGCTAGAATATCTGATGTGCGGAAATGTGCACTCTCACTTGATCCTGAGCATCAGTGTGCTTTCTAACCAGCAGGAAGTTGTAAGGTGCATAGAGAGGAAATCTCCTTTCTCCCAAACTGTATTGGCTGTTCTCCCATGTTTTTGCATGCCATTGGCTGGGTACAATGAATGAGCCAGTAGGGATTGGGGGATGATGGTCATGGGGTAGGGTGGGGACAAAATAATTAAGAAATATAGTGCCACTTCTAAAAGTCTGTTGCATCTACTGGTGGATCCGGTGCACAAAATCCATATCTGTGCAGGGAAAAATGTCAGTCCCATATTTCACAAGGATTATACAATGTATGAAGTCTAAGGTTAGTCTAAAATTGTGGAAACTGAAAATTGATAAAATGCCTGTCTAAGGTTGAATATAGTTAATGGGACACATGCTAGTAGTTACTGTGCTAAGGAAATATAAGATAGTGGGCATTCCTTTTTTCTGGACATTTCAGAATTATCTCAGTGCTACATAGTTTAGTGTCTCTTTCTAGGAATTAAGGCGATTTTTTGCATCTTAGTTGTTTGGGGGGGGGGCTTTAAAGTTTAATTGAAAGTAGTCCTGCAGAGGATAAAGAATATTTGAAGCATTTTGTGACTCTAGAACTCCCAACCATTTCCAGTGTAAATTGTTTACTGTGCAATATCTTGGTGAAAGGCAGAGAGAAGAGATAATATATGAACAGTGTGCTAAAAGAGATGTGTCCAGCCTCCGGGGACAACATTTCTTATTGTTGGTGTATGATTGGCAAAGATGGAATGTATAAGATACAGCATTAAACAAAGGCTGTACTGAAGACACCCAAGCCTAAGAATGTATTACAGTTGAAATCTTTTTTAAGACTGCTAGACTATTACCATAAACTTCTACTAAACTGAATGCATTGTTGGTGGATCTGTCTAACTGAAAATGGATGGAGAACTGTGAAAGGTTATTTTATTAGCCAAAAAAAGAATAACATCATTGTGGATATATGCACTTATTTGTACCTGTGAATTGGTACACTGTGCTTCTCCTTATAGAATTGGTTTGTATTAAAGGATATTAAAGGCCTTTTTGCCAGGAAGGCACAGGATTTACTTTGTGATCTTAGACAAAAGCTGGAAGTAATCATGCA
The DNA here is from genome assembly GCF_019279795.1 of Protopterus annectens. Classification (NCBI taxonomy): domain Eukaryota; kingdom Metazoa; phylum Chordata; order Ceratodontiformes; family Protopteridae; genus Protopterus; species Protopterus annectens. Next base: position 1,540,674,570 of record NC_056728.1, on the reverse strand, counting down.
CATGTGGAGAGAAAATATCAGTCTGGTTTTGCTGGGTGAGAGGGACAGAGAGCCTGATTCCAAAAGACTTTGCTCTCTGTGTAAGTGACTACTTACACTGAGAGCAGGTCTCTTGCAATCTGGCTCCTGAATTCTGTTTATATATGGGCTTTACAGCAAAGTAAGTCACTTACACTGAGAGCAAGTCCGTCAGAATCAAGGCAGACTTGCACTGAGAGCATCTGTTTTGGAATCTGGCCCATAAATAACTTAACTAATTTCTTTGTCGAAAAAGATTCACATTGGTAATGGATGATCAACCTTTATTGCCCAATTTAATTCAAGAAAAAGGGTTATCATTGATGATCATAGCACAGTTACAGTGGTCCCTTTTCCTGCATGATATTTCTGCATTATTAAACATCATGGTAATACTTATAGACTGTTGTGCTTTCCACAAGAAAAGGAATAATGGCTAAATACCATGGATCCACCTAAACTGCATTATATCACTATAACAGAACAGACACCAGTAACAAATATTCCCATTCAGAGACCACTCAGAAGTAGATGTGTGTTGTCCAAAGTGCATGACGTTTTTGAAAAAAGGGGAGTTGATTCATTGTACGTGGCCTTTCCTCCTAGAAAAGATCAATTGCCTGTGTGTTAGGAAGTCCTGCTGTCTGGTAATGTCTTTAATTTAAATTATTTATTCATTTGTTAACAATATGACTAGTCCTTTTCTGACACATTCCTGTATCGACCTGGGCCACAAGGGCACGAGTAATTGAAGAATGTACATAGACAGTTGACTAGCCACTCAGCATGTCTGTGGAAGATGAGAGAAAACCACAATTCCAGGAGACAACCTACATGGGTTGATGTCATATGAACAGCAGCTAACTGGAGGATAGGATTCAATCTCAGAACCTCGTACTTTGAGGCAGAGATCTCAACTACTGTACCACCATGTAGTATGCCATAGTGTTGGACTTTGTATGTAAGGGTTATTAAGAGATTAGAAAATTGTGTTTTGTTTGTATCTTTGAATGGTGACCAGATATTGACGAGCAAATGGATGACTTGGCAAAACATTGTATTAGTTGCAGAATGGTTCAACATTCACCATCCAATTACCTTAACACTCAGGAATGGCTATCACAGATTTATCAGCATATCCATATTGATTTTGCAGGCCCATTCATGAACTCTGTATATTCTTAATTGCCATAAATGCGCACTCAGTGGTGACTAGAGGATATTGCATAGAATCTGGCATTTCCGAAAAATACTGTTGCAGGGTTTCAAACAGTATTGGCAAGGTATGGCCTGCCACAGTACTCTGTAAGAGGGTAATGTATCTGCATTTAATATCAGAAGAGTTCAAAACTTCCACAAGAAGAGGCTGTGCCAATTAAGTGATTGAATTGGAGGGAGACATGTATGAAAGTATAGTTAGACCGGCTTCTCTATAGTACTTTAGGGATTTCTATCTTTAATAAGGTAAAACAGTAGATTTTCATCATCATTATGATCACTGCTTTAGTAACCTAAGCTATATGGGGGTTATATCCTGTATAGGGTATAACAACCAGTCAGCCTCCCAGATTTCAGTGCACCTTCCACGCACCCAAACTGTTAATCAGCTAGAGCTTACTAAAAGTCAGGTTTGAGTGCCAACCCCCACCGAAGCTTTCTCTGATGTAGTCCATACAGCCACCATGGACATGGGGTAGACGTGTACTGTGTGGTTGTAGTGGGATCCCTTAGGGGGAAAGGGGGAGCTACTCTTGTTGGTCTTGGGAGAAGAAGGAAATGTGCCCCTGCTTAGCCAGAATGTTGTGCCCATTCCTGCGAAAGTTGTTGCTGGCAATACAGGGTCTGGTTCATCAGAAATTCCTGTCAAAATAAAAAAACTAAGTATTTATCTTCTCCTGTGTCAGTAATTTATTGGGCTTGGCACATTGTTTTTTGCAGGCTCTTGATCCTTCTTGTAAGGTTGTTTGACTAATCTTTCCCTGAAGAGATTCAAGAATTCAAACCTTATTGGGCAATGTGAAGGGACAGATGACGATTTTTCTGTTCAGGTTTCTGGTTCAGATTTTGAGAAGTGTGTGGCATCTGATCCTCCCTGTGAGGAGTTCTTTCTCTGAGACTTTCTAGGATGAATCACTGTTTTCAGTGGGAGAATATTGAAGTTTCTCAGTCCCTTAGAAAATATTATGATAAGGAGATGTTTTTGTCACAGCCTGAAATTTCCCTGACAAGTCAGCCTGTTGCCCCTAAGAAAGCAAATAGTTTGTAAAAGTTCCTCAGTCTTTCAGGTTTTTATATACCAATCCCAGACCTGACCCAGCAGTCATAGCTTTAGTGAATTCAGCTGCTGTTATACTTGATTCTAATCCATCGCCTTCTGATAAGAATGGCAAAGCTTTTGATAAGTTTTGGGGAAAAGTGTGTGCTTCTGCAACTTTAATTTTTAGAATTCTAAACTGTCAGGCTCAAATGTTAGTTTACCATGATTAGTTGTGAATGTATGAGGAATGTTTTGGCATGAGTTTCCTGTTGTGAGGAAAAATCTACATTGTGCAGTTTAGTTTCTTCACTACAAATTTTTAAAAATGTATTTTTGACTCTGTAGATGGTACTTCCAGGGCTGCTGCCACTGGAACTACTTTAAAGTGGTTTGCCTGGCTTTGTTGGCAGTACCTCCCAGATGTCAAAAATGAAATTTTGAATTCTCCTTTAAACAGAGATTTAATTTTTGGCTCTTCTGCCTCAGAAGTTATCAAAACATGTGATACGAGGTTAAAGCTGATTCAGGGAATTTAGCAGATTTTGACCCTGCTTTCACTGTTTTCAAAGGAGTTCTCATTCCCCTTTCTAACTTTGGCAAAAAAGTACAAAGTTGCTGTAGATTCTGGCAATTAGACACTTAAAAAGCAATGGCATGGAGATTCCAAAAAGAAAGCTGGACCCCCCCCCCCCCTGCACAGAATAAAGGAGAATTGACTAAGTCAGAATGGGGTTCTCTGCTCCCTTTAACTGTGGCAAAAAACAAAGTACAGTCTCAACAGATACTGATAAGGAAACCTTTAAAAAGCAATAGCAGGGAGGTCCCAAAAAGAAAGAAACCCTCCTCCCCCAGAATAAAGGACAGTCAAGTAAATCAGAATGACTGTATGAGGGAACTTGTTGCCCCCTAATACATAGACACACACACCCTGGCAGTCCCTTTATCTTCAAATGGGTCCTCAATGAGATCCACATAGGTAATGCAATAAATTATGAGGCTGATTGGCAAGATTTTACGTAAAAAGAAAACTGAGGGGTCATTTGTTTAAAAAATACAGATCTGTATGCTTAAGAGATTCTGGTTAATCCTCCTCATATTCTCTTGTATTCAACCTCCTATTCTGTAATCCTGTTAGAATTTTGCACAATTCCAGAGCTACATTCTTTTCACAGCTTTGTAAATCTATGCATATGTCTTGCATTCTATATAAGATGCTCACTTGCTTAATAATTTGCTGGGATAATTTTCACATTTTTGTTGATATCTGTTTATGCCTTATCATGCATATGCCTTGTTCAGTTGTGTAAGAATTAGCTCCGAATTTTTACAACAGATATGTTTACTTTAGTCACTTTTACAATTAAGTGTGTGTGTACTGTGTATACTGTATCTAATCCTCTGGCATGTTTTGGATATTTGTCTCTTTTGAATCTGTCTAGTGCTTTGGCTGAAAAGGGTTCTATACCAGCCTACATTACCCAATTAACAAACAATAAATAAACAAATGTGAAGCCAAGCAGTTTTAGAACTGGACAGCACAGCATGTGTTAGGGCAGAGAAGTCGCAGCCAGGCCAAATTGTCTCAAGGACATATGGGCAATTGATGTGACATGAAGATACAGACCATGTTAAGAGAGCTGTGAATCAGAAAGTAGCTTGCACTATATAAGACCATTGATTTTTGACAGGAAGCCAGATAACCAAGCATGACTGTCAGAAAAGATGAATGTTGACCACCATACCCTAGAAGGATAGATGGCCAGTACTGTGCCTGAAAAAAAAGCTTGATGACCAATGCCACACCCGTTCAAGGAAAGATGACCAGTGCATTACCCATGGAAGGGCAAATTGCCAGTCTTTGCTTCCCAAGGGTAGAGGAATGTGATGCTGAAACAGTCAAATTTCATACAGTGGACTCTTACGTTGGTGGTAAATTACCTAATAAGCTTATTCAAGGCACTGCTCCAGAAACACTGTTTAATGACCTCAGGAGAACCCTTTTGAGATGGAGCTTGTTGGAGCAGGGGCAAGTGTATTGTGATCCTGATTTTAATTTCATACCTAAAATCAAGTGCCACTGCAATATTCAAAACTGATAAATTCAAGCAGTATTGCATATGTAGGTGCTTATTTTTACTGTAGTCAATTGTTTTACATAATTGCTTCCCTGGCTATATGTCTGAAACGGGAAGAAGTGCAGTTTATCTGTGTTTTACCACTCATACTACATGCAAGTGGCTATGATTGTACGTCTGTGGCATTTGCAAAGAAAGTCAATGGCAGTGTTAACTTTCCCTCTGGCTCCAATAATTACAGTTAATTGTTAGCTGACAAAGATGCTTTAAATCTGTTGATTTTCAAATAATTCAATGATTATCAGTTAGTTTTAAAATGTTGAAGGCTGTAGCCTTACAACAGGTTGCCTTGGGGTCTGCAGAAGCATTTTAATTAAAGTTGCTATATTTATCTTCAGTTTTGTTTAGAGTGGGTTGAAATATTAAAATCACTTGGATGTGGTAGTAATTGTCTTTATCTGTATATTTTGACTTGCTAAACAAATTATTCACTATTAAAGGTTTGTCTGCATTTTTTTCCAGCAAGAAATCATTTACCAGTATCCAGTCTCTGAGGCATCACACAAACTAAAGGCTGTCAGAGGAATTTTTCTAACATTGTATGACATGCTAGAAAATGTTACAGGAGGACAGGTTATCAGGTAATGTTCTCTTCTTTTTCTTCAGAAAAAAACATGCTTTGCATTTTTTCATTTTCTATTATCCACTTAAATCCTACTCATGTTTGTGGGCTGAGCCTAATCTTAGCTTACAAGTAGCAAACATAGTGTAGAAAATCAATGGGATGCTAGCATGCACACACACCCACACTCACCCTCACCCTCATTCACTGACTGTTAACACTGTATGCACACCCTTGGCCATGTTAAATGGTTGTCATGTCACCTCTTAGCTAGACATTGAGAGCAGTGCGGGGACTGCAGTCAGAACTTACATGGACACAGGCAAGTCATGAGAACTGCACAAAAGATGACATGAACCAAGCCAGAGAACAAAGTACTGAGAGTTGTTGTTGTGTCTTTCGGCTTTTCCCGGTTAGGGGTCACCACAGCGAACTCCGGTCCACTAATGATTGGCAGTAGATTTTTACGTGCCGAGTTGCCTGCCCTGACACACAACCTTCAACGAAGGTACGCCCATTCACGCATGTCTCCACATAGAAGACGCTCTAGCTGAGAATCGAACGAGACAACGTCTTACTGTGAGGTGACAACGCTACCGCAGCACCACCACCGCAGTAGTGCTAATAGCCACACTTACTGCCCTGTTTCCCTCTCAAACACTGTACAAGTTAAAAGATAAAAACATGAATGACCTTGATTGATAGCTATTGTAAAAGCATAATGAACTGACGTAGGGCACATGAAGTAATTATTGTAGAGAATGAAAAGTGTTGCATAATAAATTGTTTTGCATATAAGAGCACAACCTTGAGTGTTTTTTTGGAAGTAATTTGAATGGTCAGAAGTGGGGAAATGGATTGATAGTAGCAAAATCCCTTCATCACTCTCCTAACCACAACCACACTGTCTGTACAGCCCTCATGCAACATTTTGCTGTGTAAAGTAGCTTTTTAACAGCCCACCTAGCTAGTACTGAACTGTACAAGTGGTTTTATAATATAGCTTTGCATATGCCTTTAGTCTTATGTGTTCGTTATATTCATTGGTGCATTTGAAGTGAATGGAATGGAGTAATTGCTGTGTTACAGTACATTCTTCCTATTGTCTGTGAAGTTCACTTAAGTTCTTTAATGGGAATGTATTTCTCAGATTTTTTAAAGATGTTTTTCTGACATCATCTAAGTGTCATGATGCATTTGTATCCTTTTCATTTTGTATTTACTTGCACCATTTTTTTAATCATAAACTTTTTATTAAGCCTTTTTCCAAATAAATGTACTGCATACCTAACAAGGATAACACTGGGCAGCTTCTTATTGAAATGAAGGCACTAGAAATGACAAGTGCCAACACCTGGGAAAAAATGATTGAGAATAATGGAGAAATGTGAATCTTGAGCATTACTCTTCTCCAAAAAACGTCCTTTTTGTAAGGGGGACAAGCTCTCCCCTGCACCCCCTAAAGTTATGTACCAACTCCGAGATCACTCTACCTTGTAGCAAATGGAAAATTCTGAAAAATGGCAGTCTTGGACTTAGTATATGCAAGTCCATTTTTTTGGCCATTCAGTCCTCATGTTTCAAGACATGCTGTAGCATGTCCTGACATTTCAAATGGTTACCCATTTGGCTGTATCCACAAACATTAGTAACCAGGCACCAGAATATGCAGTATGATGCATTTATTAAAATATGTGGATGCCTCTCTCTTCAATTCTGTGCATTGATTTCTTGAAGATAAATGTCTGGTGAATCTCCTGTGATGTTGTTACAAATGAAATTGTAAATAACAGCAGTACAGCTAGGATGAACCACTGGAGGAGAGAATGCATCATGGTGCTGCAACCACGGAATGCTGTGGTGCATAAGATAAGAGCATAAAGGTCAGCAAAATACTTTGTCACTTTTATAGCATTCAGCAATTCATTAAAGATATTTTTTGCATTCACATAGTGCTCTAGTATCAGATCTCCAAGCTGGAGACTGCACCTTGTTAGTCTGACAGCATGTTGTTGATCACATGATTCCTAGCGTAAAAGAGTAGGCATACCTCCCCTTGTCTTTCTTACCGTCTGTTGTATGATCAAGCAGTTTTACACCTCCTCTCCCCATGTTCTTTTATTTACTTATTTTACTATTAAGCTAACATATTTCAGTAACTGTTCTGCTGCTGCAGCTTTACTGTTTTATTTTTCTTTTCTGAAGCATTTTTTTTTCTTGCTGTACACCAGTATCTGCTGAATCGAAGTAAATTTCACATTTTTTAGGAATGTGAATAATGATAGATTTTGTTCTTACCTTGTCTTTCCTAAATTTCTCCAAGATGTTGGGCTTTTGACGTATGTTTGCTTTTCCTTTGATTTTGATTCCTTCATGACGGTGTTCTAGAAGAGGAGGAGATTTCTCTGTGTGTTGGTCTGTCTGTTAACCTTTCAGGAAGGTAAGTTTATTCTCCTCCTCTCTCTCATTGCTTTCTATTTGTGTGAGTCATCAAACTCCAGGATCGCTGCAATGTTGGTAGTTCAAATCTCTCTTTATATCAAGGCCAGTAATACTGTCTGTTATCTCAGTGTTATGGCAAGATTGTCAGCCTTCAGGTCACAGATATCTGTGTTAATTTATCCTCTTTTTGTTTTTAGTTTTGTGGCAAGAACACTGTGGCCTTTTGATCCTCAACACTGTCACTATCCATGACTTTCTTTCCCTACCATGATGACACCTGCAGAATCACTGAACTGTAGCACGAGTTGACAACCTTTGAGATATCAGAAGCCAAATTGCACATAAAGATGATGTCATCCAGTGGTTGTTTTGTTTAGTGCCATGCAGTACAATCTCCAGGCAAAGGTTATAGTTTTGTGATATTTGTTTAAAATGCGTTAAGGCTACTAGATTAGCATGATTAAAAGGGTATACTTTTTCTGTGATTTTTTTCCCCACCCCTGAAACACATTTCCTTGCACACTGTAGCTCAGAACTGTTCCCTAGAGTGCATAAAGGATCACATCAACCTTGCTTGAGGAAAACAATTATTCAAACACACATCCACTAAAATTTTGAAAAACTGAATCCACTACTTTTGCAAGGAACCAAACCTCTTGTAGTCTCACCCCTTACTTTGTTATTCACATTGCAAGTTTGCTGTAATTTGAGAAATAACAGTTCTTGCAGGATGCAGCCGGGTCATGGAGAAACAGTACATGCACAGAGAAAATAGAAATAGTTACAAGTTGTAGCAGGCAGCTGAACGTGAACATAAAGAACAGTTGAGAATCTATAAGCAAACTGCATTTAGGAATTTGAAGGAAAACTTGATTACACTTTCTTCCTGTCACTGGTGAACACCATCTCTTGAAAAGCATAAGAAAATACAGTATTCCAAGCATAAAAAGATAATGACATTGGAGAGAGTGGGGACAGAAGAAAAAAATAGAGATCAGGATTTTTTGATACTGGATAATCCTAAAGTTCCCGCTACTAAATGGGTATTCTCCCTTATGGAGCCATCTGCTAACCCTCCTGTGATTCCTTTTCCCTGTATATGGATACAGATTATTTATCCATGAATGTTTTAAAATTGTACAGTAAATCACTCCAAAGCAGGAGGGACATCTGTTGGTCTCACCGACATACTAGCATATCTCTACATTTTGCAGTGAGAAATGCAAACCATTGTTATTACCAACAGTGGTTCTTAAGAGTAAAAGAAAATGTAAACAAAGCCCCTTTTCTTCATCTTTTGATGAAGATGAGGACTTTTATGCGAGTCACAGATTCATAGATGCTCACTAGGCTGTTGATCTGTAAGGATGTTAAGAAGCCTAGCCTTGTATTACCGTGGTATGTTCTAGCCCTTATGTTTTGCAAATGAATAATGTAGAGACAGGCCAAACAAGTATAATTTGGGACATTTGTGAGGGACAGGGATACTAAACCACAGGTGAATTTGTGGTTACCCAGCCATTCATCCAATGGATGGGGAAGTATTTTGCTTAATGTGCTGTGGAAGACTGTTCCGTCAAAGCAGTATTCACCACCACACCTCTCCCTCCAACATTTTCTGTTTATTTTGCAAAACAGATTGAGATCTGTTACTGTAGGAGGACTTAAAAGGATATATCGGAGTTTCCCCTCTCCCCCTTTACATCACTTTTACTAACAAGTCAACTGTTTGGAAGGACACTTTCACGGGCTACCAGGTGAGCCTTCTTTCAGTGGAAAAATGTACATTGAAATGTTGCATCTGCCCGAGTCAAGATGGACTATTCCTGTTCTGTTTCAAACATTTTAGGATGTTATGAAGGCTAATGGTTAGTACCCACTCTGCCATCAGAGCAAATGAGCATATAGATAGTGTAGAATGCATGAAATCATTAACTCATTGATACTGACAGATAATGCAGAGGATTTTTATTCATAAAGCAACTGTACATAACTGCTGTATAGTTTTTGTGACTGTGGAGGCAAGAAAGGATACAATGATGCACTCAATTTACAAGCAATTAAATGAAGCAATCTGTACTCTTGAAATCACATCCTGCTTTGCTTGTGTAGTAAACTAAAATGAGTACAGTGAGGCAATCCATCTAATGGTGTAGCAGATATATGAGCATCTTAGATTATAATTCTGTTTCCATGAAGAATTTAATTACCATTAGAGACCTGTATCTCTGCAAGTCCAGTGGCTCCACCAGTGTTAGAGTTAGGGAATTGACTATTTAACAGAAGATAAATAAAATATGGTAGAGGGGCAGGTTTATAACCCAGCCCCACCCAAGCCTCACTGTAACCTAGATGACTGGTGGGGAGTATCCACCAATTTCACTGTATGGTTGTCCGGTATGGCCATCATGAGGAAAGGAGATGTGGATGGAGGGAGGGTATTGACAAGGAGTAAATTGTTAAACGACTCTATGGCCACGGAATATCTAGGAATCTGTGAAATGTTTGCATTCATAGTGTCATTCAAATTCATATTGTTCTTGTTGACACTGCCAATCTTGGCACTTTGCTGAAATCATTGATATGTGTTCGTATTAATAAAAGCATTTACATCATCAGTATATTCACTGATAGATGTTGCCAAACCAGTTCACTTCAAGCAGAACTTTGGTTCCCATTTACTGGACCTGCTTACACATACCATTGTTTTGCTTTAAGATTCCTCATCATTTCTTAGGCAGCAACAGCGCTAACGTATTTATCTTATTTTATTCCTAACTTGGTATATGAACTGGTCTGAGGATCCCTTTCATTTACAACATGGGCTAGCTGTGGACATGCATGTTTTGGCCTTTTTATTGACCTCCATTACAGGAGGGTTAAGGTATCACACAGTGAAAACTCTAGCTTGGCTGGGTTTTTCTTGCAATTCTTGCTGAGGGGTTTGTCTGTCGGATCTTTCTACCCCTTTGGTTTGGATGTTAGTTGGGTGATTTTGCAGGCACCTTAATCTTTGTGGGCATCAGCTGGGTTTAAAGACTTTGTATTTCTGAAGCATAGCCCAACTATACACTTACTCTGTGCTGACATTTATAAAAAGGTCAAAACATGCATAGTGAGGTTTGGCTTTATTGATCTGAATGTAACCATAAAGACTTAAAAAGTAAAAAAGTCATGGACATTCAGAAGCCATATAGCTGAAACACTTGATGTCCTTAAGGGGTCATTTGCATATATCTCATGGGCCTCTGTTACAGAAGGTTTAAGGTATCACACAGTGAAAACACTAGCTTGGCTGGGTTTTGTGTGTACAATTAACATTAGCAGTAAATGAGTGACCCCCATGAGGATACTGGGATGTAGAAAGAGATGCCGTAGTATGTAACAGTACACACCGCACATGGTCAGGTACCCACTCATATAGCTGAGATGTGTTATACATAGGTGACATATGTTTATGTTGAAATTTTTATTATAAGTTGGCTGAATAAGCCAAAACTGTACCTGATCTGTGCCTGAGACTTCCAAATTGTATGCATATACATAAGCCAAATATGAAGAAGAAGAATAGATGTTTGCATTCCAGTTTGTATAACTCTTTTAATAGAGAAAGTAAAGTATTCTGACATTTAGATTGACTTAAAAACTAAATTATATAAAGTAAATTAAGCAAATTATGCACTGTATATACATACATACATACATTAAAGTGAATTTGGAATATCTACACTGAAACCTATAGTTGGAATGGTGCAATTACATCTTGTATAAATGCCGAAGACAGGTTTATATGATGTCTGGACTGTCCAGCATCCCTGAAGGAGTTACATTTGTATTCACTTCCTAGGTGAGGTAGTAGTTGCTGTGTATTAATTTACCGGAAGAGTATTTAAGAGTAATATGGCTCTAACTGAAACTGGAAGCCAGTAATATTTGGAGTTTGTGGTACACTGCTGTACCCAGTTGGACAGATGAATAAATATTATTTTACTTTCTGTGCTTTAGAGCAGAATTTTGTGGAGAGAGAATGGAAATGATGAATAGTGCATATTGTAAGATGGTCGGACATACATTAGTAGGTGCAGCTTGTCTGATTTCTGATGTCAGTAAGTTAGATATTTTATAAGAAACCTTCACGGCAATACTTTGCTGACTGTTATTTCTGTATGGAAAGTGAAAGAAAGTCTAAAGTCAAATGTGATTCTTAAATATTTCTTGTACATAGTCACTGATGAGAAAGGTTCAGCAGTGGTCATCGTCCCACAGTCTTAAGTTGTAGTCATAAGTGACCCCATCTACTCCCAAAGAGATGACAGCATTGATGGGTGCAGTCATTTTCCAGCAGTCTTTTAAAAGAATCTGTATTTGAAGTTCATAGCCTAGTGCTGGTGCATTTGACTCCCACAATGAGTGATATATTTCAGGAAAAGAACGAAGGCTTTAGCTCAATAAATCTAGCTACAGATAGTTTTTGAAGGTATATGTGGAAAAATAGCACACATGCATGATGTTGCATCAGCTTTTGCCATCATACCTGATAAACATGGATTTGCTGTTTTGTACTCAGTATTCTTAGTCTACCTGTACACTTGCTGCGGTAATATTTTTCATTCCTTTTATGACTTATAATCATGATTTACAAAATGGTGGTGTGAAATTGTTCCTACTCATTCTTGTATTTCTGAAGCTTTTCTCTCCAAGACTCCACTAAAATGGACCACAACCCAGATGAGGAATTCTGCTATCAAAAACAAACACATACACAAAATGAAGAACCCTCCTGGACACTGACATACCACTAGTATAATTCCTGTTTGGCAGTGTGATATTAATACTCTCAGCTAGGCATGTAACAATAGATGACTGAAATGCTTCATTCAAAAAACTCTTCCTTTACTGATTGTTTGCATTTCGTTAAAGTTTTCACCTGAACAGGACCATTTTTCTTTTACCTGGGAGGAAATCTCCAGAACTGAGTAAGATAAGAAAATGTGCATTATGTGTATGATGAAAGAAATAGTAATTTATAGTACAAAAGCACGGACGTGTTTGATGCAATACAGTTGAAAAATCTTGTTCAGACAAAATTACATCAGGTAATCACTACAAAATATAAACTTTAATAGCTGTATGGAAGTGACAGGTGCTTCAGTAACATACTATCTTGTGATCATTCTGTTACATTCTAAGCTAGGTGATGCCATAGTTGCATGACATGCTGCTTCAGGATTGTTTCTGAGCAGTCTTTTAAATGTCTTATACTCTGTGAGGATCTTAACAAGTAAACTGCAACAGGTAAGGGCTGTATAATTGTAGTGAATACTGTTGCCAAATCTGTTACAGTTTCTGACTCAGGAAAGCTTCTGCTCTAGCTCTTTTGGGAAGAACATAGTTCTCTTGCTTATGTAGTATTTAGCAAATACAGGAGATATACACAGCAGATAGTGTTGTCTAGTCTTAGCAAGAGGTTCTCCAGTTCAGTTCTCAGCTGGGGTGTCTTCTGTACAGAGTCTGCATGTTTTCCTTGTGTTCACGTGGGTTTCTTCCAGGTGCTATGGATTCCTCCCATATTCTGAAGACATGCAGTAGGTGGATAGGACACACTAAATTGGCCGTGTGTGTGTGTGTGTGTGTGGCATGGAAGAACAGCTGTGTCAGGGCTAGCCACCTGGTGCTGTGAACCTTGGCTCTAGATTGTCACTGTTGAAATTACACCTCGATCCTGTTTGCAAAATTGGGAAAAGGGGTTGTGGATGGATGGATGTTTGAAGTTTAAGTGCCATTTGTTTACAGTACAAACAAGGAAGAATTTTAGTTCACAAGGAAACAATGGAAGGACATGTGTATGGCTCCCAAATAGGCAACAAAGTGTAGAAGATTTAGTATTTTTGCTTTGAAGTGTTTGCATACGTATTTTTATACAACAAGCAGACTCAAGTGAATTTTTCTTCTGATAGATGGCAAATGTGGAGGTATGATGGGGAAGAAAGAGGTAACTGGGAACATAAGTTTTTGGAATGTAATGAGTTGACAGACTTTAAAAATTCCCCACAAAGTACTCTGTCAGAAATATTGAGTGGGCAAGTGAGTGTAACTGAGCTTGGATACAGGATCAGAACTGCCTGGAACATGGTAAGACCTTTTTAAGTTCAGTTCTGTTGGCTGCCTAAAAAGCAATTACTAGAAAATGAAAATCAAACTGTAAACCAGTGGTATTTGAAGTGGTAAATATTGTAACCGAGATAAAAGAACTGGAAGTGGGATATTTAGAAAAGAGTAAGGGCAAAAGCAAATTACATAGAAAAATTGGAAATTGTGGGAACAATACACACAGTAATATTTTGGAGGAATAGTGAGGTTTAATGGAAGGCAGGGCTTGAGCAATTTATGTATTTTTTTTTAATATCTTTTTTTTAACACCTTTGTTGAATTATCACTTGTGACATGGGCAAATTTACATTTATAAAAAAGTAATCAAACTGTAATTGACTGTTACAAACATTAAACTTCCCATATATTGCTATGTATCATATAACCTAAGCAACATTACATAAATTATTCAATTCCTGCCCTTTCTTAAACAAGAAACATCTTTATTAAACCATCACTTATGACATAGGCAATCATACATTTATATAAATGAATACAAACCACACAGACACAATCCTAGTTGCAAGTATTTTACATCACACACCATACTGAGACACTGCCAGTTGCAAATATTGTACATTACTTATAATCTACCCAATCTTTTTCATTCAAATGTTACATAGCTCATTTAAGTCCTGCCTTCTTTTAACCCTCATCCCTCCTCTGTATGTATTGTTGCCACAATTTCTATTTTTTCCTATGTAGTTTGCTCCTACCCTTTTCTAAAGATCTCTGTTCTAGTTGTTTTATCTCTGTTACTATATTCACTATTTTAGTATAGTTTGTTTAGACTTCGATTTCCATTTTTCTAGTAATTGCTTTTTTGGCAGTTACCATAATTAGATGCAGCAAATCCTTATGATACAGAATTGGAACTGCCTAGACATAATAAGTCAGAAAAATCATCTCTCTCATCACACCAGTCTGCTCACCCAGCATACGACAGGGAATCCGTAAAGTCCGCCAACTCACCACATTCCCAGAAAATATGTTCCCAATTACCTCTTTCTTCCCCTTCACACCTCCAACATTTATTGTCTACCAGAGGAACAATTATCTGGAGTCTACTTGAGGTATAAAAATATCTATGTAAAAATTTCCAAGTAAAAATTCTAAATCTTCTAGATTTGTTGCATATTTGGGAGACGTACATATATCCTCCCATTGTTTCTTTGTGAATTGCTTATCCAGTCTCTCTTCCCAATCCTTTCTAATCTCCTTTGATTGATTCTTATAGTTATGCAATGTTTCATATGCTGTACTAATTATTCCTTTTTAATGGCAGCTTCTGTTGTAGATTCTACTAAAAACTCTACCAGTCCTAGTCCTTTCATTTAGTTACCCCCCTTTTCTTTCTCTTTGCCTATAGTATATCAGTCCTTGATAGGTAAGGCAATCTCTAACCAGCAGTCCAAATGAGTTTTATCTTTCCCTCTCTAGTTATTTGCTTCCAATACCTTAGTTCCTTTGCCAGTTTTCTCCAGTAAATTCCAGTCCCCTCTTGCCTATTGTCTAAATCCCTAATTTAAGTTGTCCCTATTGACAGAAACTCATTTATCCTTTCCTGTGTTGGCTTAGTTCTTAGGATGCCTTCTGATGCTTTATAAATATAATATTCTGTATGATTATTATTATTCTCCTTAAAGGCCTGCATCCAAAATCCCAGTCTGTTCTTGTTTCTTGAGCTTCCCCCCGTTTCATCATCATTCCCATGTTTCACCATCATCTTCATCTTAAACCCAACAGATGGCCGCATAACCCCACCCACTGGTAAGACCATTGTACTAGCTAATATACACCAAATAAAATACAATTCAAGAATAAAAAACATGGTATAAAAACAGTAATATTAAAAAAAAAATCAACTTAATACTATGATACAGTATGTTAAATATAAATGTGCATATGTGTACGCATGCTAAAATTACTAATATCTGGGCAAAATTACTATACTTAATGTCTCAAGGGTCTATCTATTAAAATGGCTTTAAAGACACTATATCATTCAGTTCATACGCTTTATCCAGCTTGCAGCCTAATTATCCATTTTGTCTCTATTCTCTCAGTACAATTCTTAAAATTGCCTAATCTGACATTTTTTTAACAAGTTCCAAGGCTAAAAACACAAACTTATGAGATGAACCATTACACAGAACGTGTCTAACCAATGCATTCATCATCTTTATTAATAGAGTAAAGATGTTCCCTGGCATGTTCTCTCAATGTAAGATTGGTTTTACCTACATAAAATAGAGGACATTTGGTACAGTGTGGTTAAGCATATCCAATCCCTGGTTTTACAGTCAGCGTAATGACTAAATTCATATACCACACTATGAATCTATTGTTATTAGCCATGTAAAGGCAATGATTGCAACTCCTACAACCAAATGTCCTTTTTCTTTCTGACTGAACCCTCTTGATCTTGGTACTCTCATAACAAAGTAGCCACTTCAAAGAATTACTGTTCTTGCAGGCAAAAATTTGGGTGACTACCCACAACTTCAGCAACTTTCTTTTCTAACATTAGAATATCCCAGTTCTTACATATAATATCCCTAACACTTCTATTAAGTCTAGATAATAAATATGTCATTATTTTGTAAATCAATCAAAGCTTTATGTTGACTTGTGCTTAAATTATGAAAAGTCTTACTTTTTTTCTTAAAATGTGTCAAATTAAGAAAATATTTCTCATATCCTCTCTTAAAGGAATCTAAAAGCGGATGCATCCCTTATTACAAAAGATTTGTGGGCGATGTATTTTTGATATGGAGTGGTTCTGAATTAGAACTAAATTAATTTATTTAATGTGTTAATGCTACTATTGATTTTTTTAAGGATTACAGGTAAATGGTCCAGTGATGAGATAGAATTCTTAGATGTGTTAGTTTATAAGGGTCTATATTGGATGCTCGAACATTTAAAAGTTCGAGTGTCATATGGTTGACACCATATGATTGAACTTTTAAATGTTCGAACATCCAAACAAAAAAAATAAACACAAATAACCTACTTGAATGTTTTAAGCAGGGTCAAGCCCCCCTGCTCCCCCACACCCCCTGCTCTTTAAGTATACAATCTCCGAGATTGCACTACAGTGCAGAAAAGGGAAATCTTCCCATTCCGTGCTGTACAGATATCTCCATTAAAACGTTCGAACTTCCAAAAGTTCGATCATATGATGTTGACCATATAACACTCGAAGTTTTGGATGTTCGAGCATCCAGTATAGACCCAGTTTATAAACATGAAAGTTTGATGCAAACTAAGATGTTTAGAAAAGCATGCAGAAGGAATAACCTGTTATATCAACAAAGCATGCATCCACCACATATGTATAAGAATTTGGTCTAAGGGCAGGGGACTCAGGATATCTAGACTTAGTAGTTCTGATGCCAAGTATAAAACAGCCTTAATACGTTTGGAGCAGGAGTTTACAAGTGGAGGGTACAAAACACAAGAGTGTACACCTCTAAGTAATGGTAACTTCATTGATATAGGAAACCTAGAGGAATACCTTATTTCAGTGATAAAGGGAATCGAACTGATGTGCGAGCAAGGCAGTAGGCCTAGTCATGAGAATAAATGTAGAATAATGATTCCCTTCTCCTCTAATAATAGAAGTGTTTAGGGATATTATATTTAAGAACTGGGAGATTCTTATGTTAGACAAGAAAGTTGCTGAAGTTGTGGTTAGTCATCCAATTTTTGCCTTTGAAAGCACTTACTGTGTTATATTTTTGTTTTCTTTAATAAAGTTCAGTATATCTGCACCATGTCTGCTACCTCATTGTGCTATACTATTGATAAAAATATGCCTGACCCTCACTATAAAACTAATGGGACTAAAAACATTTTAACTGCTTGTATCTTACTATCTATTTCCATATAGCAAAGCTTCCATTTTCACAGTTTTTGTATTATCTTTTGTTTCGTCTCTTCCCACATATCCTTAGCTGCCACACCAGAACCATTTTTAATCCATACTCCTAAAAACATTATTTTTTCATGTCTCCATAAATATGGATATTGCTGAACCAACTCATGTGTTGGGTACATAATTTACAGCTGTTGCCTTTATTTTAGCTTCATTACTTTTGTATCACAAAAATATTTGAAACTGTCTTACTCTATCAAATGCTTTCTCTGCATCAAGACCCACCACCACAAATGACATTTTCTTACATTTTGCTTCCCTCTGGATCATCAGTGTTGTCAAATGTTTGCCTCCCCTCCACAAAGCCACATTGATCAAGATTTATCCAATGTTTTCCGTGTTTCACTGTTGTAGTCATCACACTTGGGTTATCTACCTGCAGGTAGCCCTCATTCGGCCCGAGTACCAGAGACTTAGTATTTCTGCGTCGGTTGCTGTCGCTCCAGGACTGACGTCAGGTCATCAGGGGTATAAAAACAGGCAGCCGACACCATTACAACAGTCTTTCTTGCCGAGAAGCCCGAAGCGGAAACAGTTCGCACGAGTGCCAGTCAGATGCTACCTGAGTTTTTGTTTCCAAATTCAGTTACCCTGAAATCTTCTAAATCTAAGTACCCCATTGGGGATCCTTTTTTCTTGCTCTAACCAATGTCAGAAAAAGTTAACAATTGTCTTGCCTGTGGAAAGCAAATACCACATTGAGATTTCCACTTTACTGCGTCACCTGTTTAGGCTCAGACCACGACGTACCTCTGTCAGTTTTGTGCCTTATTCAACTCACAAACTATTCTTCGGGCCCTTATTGTCACTAAATGCTTTCGTTCTTGATCTCCGTATTCTGAAATGGCTTCGGTAAGCCCTTCGACTACCACTCTTCCAAAAAAGCGTAAGGATAAAGAGAGAGAGAGAGAGACCGCACAGGTCCAAAACTGCCGCCGACACTTCCGTTAAGCTAGTCGCCAGCTCGCCGGTACTCAGGCGCTTTGCAGCCCCAGATGCCCGCTTCAGTGGATTCACAGGCCTTTACTAGGACACGTTTGGAGTCCAGTATACCGCGAGACACTTCTTCGACTATGGAACTTGCGGATGCCTCTTCCTTGGATGGGTCCAGAGCCGCTGATCAGGCTTTGGCTTCTGAGGAAGTTCTTCGCACTACCGATATTCAACACAAACCAAAGACACTTCCTGTCTTCAGTTCTGTCTAAAACTACCGAGTTTCTAAGGCCAAGCGTATGCACTACGCCTAAAAAAACCGACGACCCAAACTCAAGTACCTGCTTCCTTGCCACAACATCAAATGCTTAAAATGGCAAAAGACCTTATTATGCTGATTAGGGGAAGTCAGCCTTCCCCTGCTAAGAGAAAGAGACCTGTCCCCAGCAGCTTTAACAGACCAAGAGTCCAACGACTCTGAGGTATCTGATTATGAAGACATGTCTTTATCTGCTTATGAGGATTCAGATGCAGAGGAATCCATTCCCTCTGCTTCTCCTCCAGGGGATTTTTCTTTTGGTGAAACCTTACATACTTTAAGAGAGCATTTCCACTGGGAATGCCAAGACTATCCTGAGTCCAAAAAGAGACTCATAGAATTTCTAGTTTGCCACAACATAGGCCTTTAGCAATACTCCCAGTCCTGGATGTTGTGGATGATGTCTTTATGGAATCCAGTTCAACTCCTAATACTTTACCCCCCTGCTCTTAGGAAACCAGATGGGTACTACAGAGTTCCTGACTCTCACAAATTTCTTTTCAAAAATCCTACTGCTAACCCAGCGGTCATATCCCAGTTGCATAAAGGTATCAAAGCAACTACAGCTAAGAATCTCACCCCTTCGGACAGGGATTCCAGAGCTTTAGACAGATGGGGTAAGAAAGTATACACCTCTGCAACTCTCGCCATTAGGGCTTTGAATTGTCAGTTTCAAATGCTGAAGTACCAACAACATAACATGGAACTTATTAAGCAAAAAATAGCTACCTTTACAGACTGTGCAGAAAATAAAGAATTACAAGAGCTTATGCATTCAGCAAGCTAAGTCAGCAAGCAAAGTTTGCAGTGTGGCTTTGACGCCCTAGAAGCATCTTGCAGGGAAGCAGTCACTGGTTCTGTACTGAGAAGGCATGCTTGGCTTAAAGAGCAGACCTTGCCAGATCATGGCAAATCTAAATTGCTAGATGTGCCTTTGAAAAATGACAATCTGTTTGGCACCAAAGCAGAAGAGATTCTTAAAAAGGTGGAAGAAAAAGCTAAATCTATGCAGACAAAGATTTCTTGCAAGTACAACCTCCTAGATTCAGAAGGCATTGCCCCTCGAAACATTGGTCCTTTCCAGCCCCCTCAAGGCCATCCCAAACTAGACCTGGGGGAAACAGACCCCCCAGACTACAGTCTCAGGTTATGCAGAGATCTAAGCAATGGAGTGCCTCCACTTCAAAAACGGGCAGTACTAAGCCAACCCCTTATGGAAAGAATTCACAATGACTTCTCAACTTCACTCCCCACCTCTGCCCAACTGCTCATGCCCATAGGAGAAAAACATGCCCATCATGCAAAAAACTGGACTTCATCACCAAAGACCGATGGGTCCTCGACATTGTATCCCAGGGGTACAAATTTTACTTCTTTCACTGCCAACCCCAAAAGGGTTCCCAGAACTTCCTCCAAACCAGTGGGCAGAGGCAGAGAACCAAGTTCAATCTCTGCTTTCCATAAGGGCAATTCAACCTGTTCCTGCAGAACAGGTAGGTCAAGGGTTCTATTCCAGACTTTTCCTGGTATCCAGAAAAGAGGGCACTTGGTGCCCAATCCTAGATCTTTCCATTCTAAACACCTTCCTGGTGGTACCAAATTTCAAAATGCTCTCCCTGCAGCAGCTTCTCCTATGCTGGCCAAAGATGCCTGGTTAGCCACCCTAGACTTAAAAGAAGCCTATCTGCACATCCCTATCAGGGACTCATGCAGGAAATATCTATGCTTCAGGGCAGGATCTATGCATTATCAGTTCTCTACACTTCCCTTTGGCTTATCCACTGCTCCCAGAGTATTCACAAAATGCCTGGCTCCAGCCATTGCAGAGAAAATTTCAGATTTAACCATATTCGGATGACTGCCTGATTCAGGCAGACAGTAATTAAATGCTGTTGCAGCACCTGACATTTGAAAAAAAAACTTCTAACCTCCCTGGGGTACACCATCAACGAAAAGAAATCAAAACTAGTCCCCAGTCAAAAGATTGTATTCCTGAGAGCAAGCTTGGACACAGCATCCCAGATGACATTCCTTACTCCAAAAAAAGCAAGCCTATTTGACAGACTGTTGCACTCAAATGGCCACAAGAACCTAGCTATCCACAAAGAAAATCCTGCAGGCCCTAAGGTTCATGGCCTCATGCATCCTACTAATTCCATATGCCAGACTGCATATGAGGAAACTTCATTGGTACTTAAAAAGTCTTTGGTGCCAACATTCTCAGGACCTGGAAACTGTCATTCCTATCATACTTTGTCTAAGGACTGAGTTTCTTTGGTGGGCAGCAGCATGCAACCACAACAAGGGACTTCCCTTTACTCAACCCCACGCCGCCCAGACCCTAACCACAGATGCATCAGACTATGCCTGGGGGGCACACCTGGACAACAAGTGCATTCAGGGCCACTTCAAATTCATCTGCACATCAAACAAAAAGAGGTGCTAGCTGTTCAGAAAGCTCTAACAACTTTAAGATCCCTACTCTCACCAGGACCCCTGCTAATAAAAACAGACATCACTACAGTTATGTGGTACATCAACAAGCAGGGAGAACCCACTCTTACCCACGCTGCAGGCTAACCATGGCCCTGTGGAACACAGCCTTGGACATGCAGATCCATCTGCAAGCTTAATTCCTGCCAGGCAAACAAAACTCACTGGCAGACAACTTAAGCAGAAATCTCCTAGACCCACATGAGTGGCAATTAGAGCTAAGCACCTTCAGCCTTCTGATTCAGAAATGGGGGACCCCAGAGGTGGATCTCTTAGCCTCCCCCTGCAATCACCAGCTCAGCAAATTCTGCACCAGGACACCTCACAGCAGGCCCTGGAAAGTGGATGCCCTATCCTTCCAGTGGGTAAACCTCTCATTCTATGCATTTCCCCCTCTGCCCCTTCTCTCAAGAATATTGCTCAAGATAAGACAGGGCAGACCAAGGGCAATCCTGATTGTCCTGAACTGGCCATGCCAGCACTGGTAAAGACTACTGCGCAGCCTGTCCACCGGTGCCACCCTGGCACCTACCCCAGAGCCCAACCCTGCTCACTCAGCAGAGGGGGGACAGATCTTGTATCAGCAACTACAAACCCTGAATCTTGCAGCCTGGCTTATTCCTTGAATTCTCCCCCAGTGACCAACCTAAGCAAGCAGGTGCTGGATGTCATTCTTGAAGCCAGAAGACCCAGTACAAGGAAATCCTATGCTGATAAGTGGAAAAGGTATTGCTCCTGGATTCAGTCTAAAGGAGGGGACATAACTCTGCCCTCCCTACCTCTAATCCTGGATTACTTAGATCTACTCCACAAAGGCCTATCCTTCTCCTCCATTAAGATCCATGCCTCTGCCATCTCAGCTCATTGCTACTCTGAGCCACTTCTCTTCTCTCACCCTCTCATCAAACAGTTCCTGAAAAGGGAATACAACTTAAGGCCACCAAGAGGAGCACCCACCCCTGCTTGGGACCTTAACTTTGTACTGAAAAAGCTCACTCCTACCCCCTTTTGCGCCTGCAGCATCAGCAGAGTTAAAATTCCTCTCTTGGAAAACAGCATTGCTTCTGGCCATCACTTCAGCTAGAAGAGTGTCTGAGCTACAAGCACTTATGGCCATGGAACCCATCATTATTTTTCATGCTGACAGGGTTTCCCTCAGGACTAATCCTTCCTTTATACCTAAAGTGGTGTCCAGTGTGGCTTTCATCCAATCTATCCATTTTCCAACCTTCTTCCCTAATCCTCAAAATAAAGGGGAAAGGATCCTGCACTCCTTGGACATGCACAGACGGCTCAGATTCTACCTGGATAGGACTAAACCCTTCAAGAAATCTGACCAGTTATTACTCAGTTTTGCACCAGGGGCAGAGGGCATGGCTATTTCAAAACAGACAATTTCCAAATGGATAGCACACTGTATGCATTTCTGCTACAAACATTATGGGAAACCAACCCCTCAGGGGGTCAGAACACGTTCCACTAGGGCAGCTTCTACCTCTACACATTCCTCAGGGGAGTCCCTACAAGGGGCATTCTGGAGGCTGCTACCTGGAGTTCTGTACACACATTCAGCAAGGATTAATACCTGCCTATATTTTCAAGATCCAGGGCGGGTTTTGCCACTGCAGTCCTGCAGGGCATACTAGCCAGCTCAAACTTTTCTTGACTTCCTCCACCCTTTCTTCAGCTTTGGGAATCAGCCCAAGTGTGATGATTGCAACAGTGAAACACGAAGAACATAGTACAGTTGTATACACTTACTATAAATGTAGATGTTCGAGTGTATTCACTGTTGCAGTCCTGGTTTCCCTCCCTCCAGCTCCCTTCTTTCTCTGTCTCCCCTCTATGTGTATATTACTCACCCCTCGCAGGGATATTGGTATTTACTTTTTACTGATGGTGATTTTCCCACCATAGCTTAGCTCCCTATTGGGGGGCTCCTGACATTTGGGGCAAGAAAAACTGATGTAATGGCATTGGCTGCCTGTTTTTATACCCCTGACGACCTGACATTAGTCCTGGAGTGACAGCAACTGACGCAGAAATACTAAGTCTCTGGTATTCAGGAAGACTGAGGGCTACCTGCAGGGAGATAACCCAAGTGTGATGACTGCAATAGTGAATACACTTGAACATCTGCATTTATGGTAAGTGTACACAACTGTACTTTTTGGCATTACTTTTAGCCATTATAGACATGAACACTTTATAGTCATGGTTTAGTTTTGAAATGGGCCTGTATGAAGCTGGAGCTGATGTATTATAGCTACCACTGTTTTCTTCCAGGATGTTGGTACTTCTTCTTTTAAAATACTGTTAAGCAAAACCTTTAAGATCTTTATCACTTTTTCCCTCCTAGCTTCCAAACCTCTGCCATCTATTCCTGGAGATTTTCCTGTCGATTGCTTATACATCGCAATTTTCATCTCATGCCCTCCTATCCTAACCATTATAAACATTTTCATTTGTATCTTTTCTTGATTTCCACATTTCTATGCGTTCTACAGACTTTCATAGAATTTTCTAAATATTTCTAATACCTCTACAGGATCTCTTGTTACCTTCCTTAGTATAGGCTCCCTAAGCTTGGCAACAACCCTTTCTACTTTCTGTTGCCTGAGTTGTTTTGCTAAAAGTTTTTGTGGTCTAGTGTTATCAAAAAACAGTTGTTTAACAGCAGTCTTTCTCAACTCATGTATATTATCGAAGTAATTGCTTATTTTCTGCTTAGCATTCTGCAGCTGATCCTCTTCTTGTTCTGCAAGATTCCCCCCTATTCTGCAATACTTAAACATCTGTCAGTCCCTCTAAATAATTGGTGTTACTTCTTAACCATAGCTCCCTTTCTTTTATTCCCATGCTATTTTTAAAGTCCACATTCATTTTATCCCACTCCCTAGCTATATTTTCAGAAGTAATTTCTATCCTGTCAGTTAGCTCCTTAATAATCTCCACTACCCATTCCTTAAATTCCTCTCTTTTCAAGCAGATAGGTGGGAAAGTGCCAGTGTCTCATTTTTATTTTATTACCATCTTTTTATTTTAGTTATTATTGGCACATGATCTGCAATAGTTATTGGGTAAGTATCAAGACCTTCAGTTAAATGCACATGTTCCTGTGAAATGTAAATTCTGTCTAGCCTAGCCAAGTTTTAATACCGTGGGGATTAATATGTACATTTACTCCAAACTCTTATTACTGAATTCATATCTTCCATGCCAAATATTTTCATAAATTTCTTCAAAAATCTACCCTTCTTTGTTGTACTTTTCCTTCTGGGCCCCCAGACACATCTTCACTGCTGCACATCAAATGCCATTCCCCACCTAGGAGTAACATTCCTTGCTGAAAACTGATGATTTCTCCCAGAATTTTCTTAAGCTCCATTGTAGCAGTTTTAGGTGGAATATAAATATATGCCAGTGTAATCCTTCCCTCTTAGCAGTGCAAATCTGCCATGATTATATTTTATATCCTGTTCTATCGCTATCGGAGCTCCTGTTGTAATCAACATAAGTAGTCCTGTTTTCCTTTGTGCCAGATATTCTGCTGATTAACTTTCCTGAAAATCTTTCTTTATCAAATTCACATGTTCAGTTCTTTCCAAGTGCATCTCCTGTAGCATAGCTATTTGCACTCTACATTTTTAATATAGTTCACTGTTCTTTCTTTTTTGAAAGCATCATAGTACTAAAAAGCTATTATTATCACCTTTTATATGTAACACATATTTTGTTAACTGTCTAGTTCCAGCTTTTGTGTTATATGCATACACTGGCAGGGTGAACATTTAAATAGTTGTTTCTTGTCATATCCATTTGAGCCTATGCCACATCTTGCACAACTTTTTGTTTTATTGAAAGCCCTCAAAAAATACCCCCTAAAATCTATTAATTTAATACTAACACATAAAACTATGTACATCTTCAAATACTGAAGTTTTGCACTCCTAATAGGAACAAGTGTCCCAAACTGACAACCACACTCACTGACGTGAGTTAACCTAAAAGAAAGGTTATCCCTGCTAAGGTGCATGATGCAGCCTGTGCTTCTAAGTGCTAACTGGTTTTGTGTAATCTTTATAGCTCTCCCAGCTGGGAAAACCCAAGAATGGTTTCAGAGAACATAATCTCCTAGCCAGTTTCTCTCTTTTTTTTCCCCAGCCAGTCACTCTCCACCAGTCTGTAACCAGTTTCTCTTTATCAGATTGTCTCCAAGGAGACATGAGAACCAGGCAGTCAATCTCTTTATCAAATTGTTTCCATGGAGACATAAGGGCTGAATACAGAATTGCTACTAAGCATACATTCATTTGCTAGAAAAAAGCTTCATAATAATATTATTTTTCGTTTATTTGCTTTCTCCTAAAACTTTTTACTAAATCAATATAAGATCTTTAATCCAGTCATTCCCCATATCACAATATTTTTTCTTTTGCCATGCTCCTTTAACCAGTTTTTTTTTCTTAAATTGCAATATTTGCATTTCTTAAAAAAAATAACAAGAAGAAAGAGAGAAGGGAGGAAAAAAGGACATCCGCACCTGTTTACATTCCCCATTACACTTAAAAACAACTGAGAAAACTTTGTGCAAATAAAACCATACACCACAAAAATAGAACTACTAAGAAAATGTTTTTCTTTACTTAGTTACTTTCTCCCCAAACCATTTTTCTGAACATTAATGGCATAAACTAGGGCATATACTTTACAGTCCCCCACGAGTCCAAATTTTTTTTAAAAGTCCAATATTTCCATATTTTCTTGTTCTGTCATATTTCACAAATGTAATTATTGCATTATAATTAATCCCACATTATTACTGGTTTTATTACTGTTCATCCCCATCTTCCAAATCCTATCTGTTTCATTTCCAATATACTCTTGATTCTTTTATTCAACTCTCATGCTCTTTTCCTTCTCTCCAATATTTTCAGTTGAAACAGTGGGAAAGGTTTCACAGGTGCAGTCTCTCTCTGGTCTTTACTACCAGAAGAACAAGAAGTAAAATATTTTCTTCTTCACAGCTCACTTTTTGTTGGACAAACATTTGTATTCCCTCCTTAGCATGTACTTCATCAAAACATGATGAATGCCCCTCCAGGGAGGAATACGTTGAAGACAACTGGGTCCAGCAGTTTGAATCTCACATTTGCATCTCGACATTCCCTGAATATTAGAATGAATTTATTCCTGTTCTGTCGGGTGTACAATGAGTAAACATTCCCCACAAACAGTCTGCAGTTTCCCACTTTTAGCATTTTGTCCTTCTGCCGCAGGTTTGTCAGAATTAACTCCTTCTGCTGGTAGGAATGCATCTTTACTATTAAAGGTCTAGGTTGCTTTCTGATAGCCAGGTTTGGAGCATACACATGATGTGCCCTTTCAACTTACAACTGCTGTGGAATACCAGTCCAGTTGCTTATTTGTACTTTCATAAAATTAATGTAGTCTGTTCCTTCCAGCTTCTCGGTTATAGCTGGCAATCTCAGGCTTTCCCTGTGTGCTCTGCCTGCTAATTCAGTTATTTTTTTTGAAACATCTCTTCCAGAACAGTCTCATATTCAGCCAAGCTTTTCTTCATTTCATCCTCTGATTTCTGCTACTTTGTCACCTCATCTGAATATCTGTTTAAAGCTTCTTTCATTTTTTCCATCCTTTTGTTTGTGTTGATATACTCCATCAGTGTTTTGTTTATTTTAACCAAGTCTGTGTACAGTTGTCTTGTATCTTTCTGTAGGTTACTGGAAGTCATGTCTGGAGGTTGCATTGCTTTTTGCTGAACAACTGCAGAACTTTCTCCAGTCAGTGTTTCTTCCTCACTTTTTGTAGCTTATTTTTTCCAAGTGTTCTGTTTCTGGCAGTAAGCTTACTAGCCAGTTACTGAAATTTACCCATAAACACAAAAGTCTACTGGTCCTCTCTGTTAAGTTTCTGTTTTCACACTGGGAGAGCTGTATTTAAGCTGTTACTCAATGTGCAGC
Organism: Protopterus annectens; assembly: GCF_019279795.1. Classification (NCBI taxonomy): domain Eukaryota; kingdom Metazoa; phylum Chordata; order Ceratodontiformes; family Protopteridae; genus Protopterus; species Protopterus annectens. Next base: position 1,540,647,337 of record NC_056728.1, on the reverse strand, counting down.
CATCTTGGAAGTCAAGCAGTTTATGTAATGTTGGTATGATGATTGTACGGAAGAATATATGTGATGTGTAATGTTTGTAAATGTGAATGTGTTAATATGGTTTATCTTGTTTGCCTGTGTTCTAAGTGATAATTCAATAAAGGTGTTAAAGTATTAAAAAAATAGAAATATTAGATTGGACACTGCTTATGGAACTGATTGCTGGACTGGTATCTGTGATACAAACTGCTGTGTATGTGATCACATGGCCCATAGGCCCAAGCTAGCCTGTGAAAAGGATAAAGTGACTAGTGTAACTTAAGACTAGTTAACATTCTGTTACTAGTAGCATAGCATTTTTCCCTATGTGTTTTTCATTTTATTTTTTGTATCCTTATGCTGCGTTAAAAAATCCTGTATCACTATCTCTTATTTAATACTGTTGTGAGGGAGGGAAAAAAAAAGAAAGAAAAGATGAAGATTTTGATTGAGTAAATAGTAAATTCTTGCACTTAGTTATGAGTCATTCACAGTATTTTGCATTCAGTTATGGTACATGTATAAGGTGAACGCTTCTTATTACTTTAATTACTTGGATTCTAGATGGATTGATGGTAACTGATCACTGTCTAGAAATGTCTAATTACAGAAGATGGAGAACTGAGGTGTCTTTCCCATCCTTGTTACTGACCGTTCTTATTTTCCGCTTTTATTTTTAAATGGATTATTTCTATGGAAGTGGTGACCATGTGAGGTTGGCGATCAGCTTTTTATAAGTTATTACCTTCTTGAAGAATTCATAGACAGCTTTGCTATCACATAAAGTATTTGTTTTCCAATGAGAAGCAAGTGACTGTTATTTAAGAATTAGATGCAATGTCCTTTTCAAACCCATGACTGGGGCAGAACTTTAAGTCATGGGTCACGTGATTTTAAAAAGACAACTGTAAATGGATGGGTAATAGTAATTAAAGGAAAGATGAAGTAAAATTCCAGCACAATGGTGGTTGTTTACAAGGGGGAGAGATGTAAAAATGCATAGCCAGATGCTGAAACAAGTAAATGGTGCTATTGTTTTGCTTGACAGAACTCAACAAATAGTAATATGGATAGAACATTATGGGTTCACTTTATTATTGTTTAATGTTTTTCTTTTTTAAACATATTAAGTAAAGATGCATTTAGGAGAACTTTCTTTAATCTTTTTGTCTCTTTTCTTCTGTTATGTGAGTGAAGGGAATGTTATTGTTACCCTACAAGGAATAAGAAAGTAAGTCAAAGCATCCAAGGGAAATGCCATAGGAACACTACAAGCTTCATAGCTGCTCTTGTGCAACACATGAGAAGGTTATTTTGTTTCCTTTCAGGAGGTCATGGAGCAGAACTGGTTCCAGTACAGGAAGACAAGTTTGTAAATATGTATATAGTTCCATTTCTTTTGTTCATTTTATTAATGTGGGGTGTTGAATAGATGAAATGAGAAGAAATCTTGCAGGCATATTCTTGAAGCTTTATACACTGCATATAGGGGCAAAGCTTAGATCAGATAAAAAGTTCGGCGGTAGCATTGAAAGGGTAATGCTGAAAGGACTAAACAGGAAGTTTGATACTGAAATAGTCCCTGTTGGAAATAGAGGGGAAGGTAAAGAACTTCTGTTCTACGTAGTAATAACGGGAAGGAGGTGCGTTTTCAATATTTCAGAGACTTAATAAAGGTCAAATTAACTTGAAGGGAGTGCAAAGATTAAAGTATTTTGTAGCAGATGTTGAAAGAGTTAAAGATAGGGGAGTGAGTAATTTGTTCATTTGTGTACAGTTATAAGTTGGATTTCCTTTTGGTCTTTATTTTCTCTTCTCTTGAAAAAATAATTTCTGTTTTTATTTTTATTATTAAATTTAATTTTTATTTTGTTTTACTGATGGTCAGGTAGGTTTGTGATTGGAATACGAATCTGAGTATGACAAGAAGTATACTGAATAAATATGATTTAGTGAACTTAGTAATTTGCATTCTACATACATATATATGTAAAGTGAAAGCATCTGTTACTGTATTTAAGCTCTTTTTCCATGAGAGATTCTTAGTGTGTGGTGTAAGGTTTTTTTTTCATTTTTTTTCTGTCCTTATTCTGTTGGATAGATGTTTATTAATAAAGATCCACCAACTGTGAAAAAAAACTTTAGCGTGAAATATCCAGATGACTGTTAAAACTATAGATCATTTCTTCACTGTGCAAAAATTTTCTTCATAAGCTATGGACCTGCACGCTTTGCCGATCCCAGTTGTTGAATAGAATGGAATTGTTTTACTGGCTGCATTAGGGATACTTTGAGTATGCTCTATTTTTTGTTGAAAAATGTAATTTATTTTGATTACCACCATTTTATGCATACAAATTAAAAATGAAAGCGTACTTATTAAAAAAAAAATAATTAAGCAGCTTTTCTGCATGCAGTGTAGTAGATTGCCCTATTTCATGTGCATTTAGTTTTGTCTTTTGGTAATTTCAGACTACCCTTGAGGTCTTTAATTAAATGTACAATGGCTGACAAGTTAAGGCTTTAATAATGGAATGAAGTGGTCTGCACAATAGGAACCAAGTAAGAGGCTTTGCTGACTGTAGACAGATAATGCGTTGGTGGGCATTTTGTCATACTGAGGTCTTGTATGAATAACATTGCTGTTAGAAACACTGCGGTGCTTCAACTGAGAAGGTCAGAAGCACTGCATCAAATAGGAGTCTGCTGTCTGCAGGGACTCTCTTTTGCAAAACGTAATGCTGTGGCATATAGTTACTAATGAAGTGAGCTGATCTTTCACTGTGAGTTAATTTTAATATGATTTGCACACAACATAGTATGCTACAGATAAGTATTTATAGTCAGTGTGGGTGATTTAGTTTCAGAAAGATCTGTGCCTAGACGTTACTAATAGGGCTGTCTGTTTTCTGTAGAGGAGGTCTATGAAAGAAGGGAAGATAATTATTCCTTTAATTGTACTGGCTGTGGTTTCAATTATCATATTTAATGCTGTTTACAATAAAAGGCCAATATTTTTTTTTTTTACTTTATATGGAATGATATGCAATGAAGACAACTCTTAGTACTTCAGCTTATTTTTTCACTTTCTAAGTTTGAAATACATAACCCAATCCACTCTGAAATGTTGAAGTATTTGCCTTTTGTTGCTTTTCTGCAGTGTCTTTTCTTCAAGAATTACATTTTTCATTTCTCTCAGGGACTCTGAAAGAACGCCAGTGGTAGCATTAAGGGCTGCAGTAAAAAGGCCCTGTTTACATAATGCAGTGTTTTTGTATTCAGAGACATTAGCTGCCATGAGGAAATACCTCATTGTCAGCTAATTTGTATGTCTGTCAACTGCCATTAACTACAGTGTGTGCTAATTAGCATTTTCCTGCACTAGTTAACTCTAAAGACCCATGCATCCTATTACCCCTTCTCACACACACACACACACACACACACACACACACACACACACACACACACGTGCACACGCTCACTCTCTCACCTCAAACCCATCCTTGTTGTCAGAATGTCCCTAATGTCTCCTTTTTCCCCCTTCCCTACTTGGATGACTGTTGGCCTGTAAGGAAAGGGGATCTGGAGTACCTACAGGAATTTGTGGAATACCTAAATGGGAGTAAATGGGGTATTGAGTTTACCTGCACACAAGATCTAAATTACATCACTTTTTGGGATGTTCTTATAACCAAAAATACCAATGGGTCTTTGGAGATGCAGGTGCTCTGCAAATTTCCTGAATACAACTCCCTCCTCCATGCCAGCAGTCATCACCCACCACATGTCATTCAGAATATACCGAAGTCTCAGTTCATGAGAATAAAACGCATTTGTTCTGATAAGGATCAAAATAATCATCATAAGAGGGATATGGTCAGGAGATTTAAGGAACGTGGATACAAATCTGGAGTGATTACTATGGCATGTAGGGAGGTTAGTGGTATGGATAGACAGGAGCTGTTACAATATAAAGATAAATCTTTCTATGAACCAGCTCCCATCAGAATGATTACCACTTATGGTCGTAACACCAATGTTTTTGTGAGGTTGTACAACAGAACTGAAACATCTTACAAGTAGATGAGAAGATTAGGATGCTTATTGGGGATAAATGTTTTGGTTTCAGGAGGGGTAGGTCTTTGGCATCCCACCTCAATCATTATAAGGTGGCAGCACAGATGGGCACTCCTCTTCAACAATCTACCTTAATGGGAGATGTCCTTCAGGGCTGTTATAGTTGTGGCCACTGTGCGTATTGCAATAGGCTCAATCCGACTAAACTTTCAGTAGTCGTAATACTAGTCACATTTATGACATTAAATATTTTGCTAACTGCATGTCTGATTGGGTCATATATTTAGCCAATTGTTCATGTGTGGCCTTTTATGTGGGACAGACGTCCAGGCCCGTGAAGTTCAGGATTAGTCAGCATATGAGTGACATTAAATTGAAAAGGCTTACTAATGCGTTATATAAACATGTGGTTGTTCATCTGCATCATTTCGATTCACGGTTATTGACATCATTAAGGGGGACAGAACTAATAAAATTGGGTGGCACAATATACTTAATAATAAAGAAAAAAGATGGATAATTAAACTAGGGGGTTTGATTCCCCCTGAATTGAATGAGCAATTGTGAGCAGCCAATGAATGTTCTTGTTATACATGGGTGTGTATTTATAAGGAGTGCTTGATTTCTTGTTCAGTTACACTGAGGAAGGCTTTTTATGTATGCTGAAACTGGTCTGTATGTGTTAACTTTTTAATAAAAGTTGCACTTTATACACCTTTCGTGTTGGCTTTCATATTTTTGGATTACTGTTTTCCCCTTCCCTGGTACATCATGGATGATTAGTCATTAATGACAGACATTAGTTTTTCACACTTCATATCCTTCAGTAAATGCATAGTACAAAAGTTGCTATTCTAGTGACTTTGTAAGTTTCTAAGAGGAATAATTAAAGTCTGTCCTTGTGTCTTTGTTCAACCATTACTTTTGTCTTGTAGATTTCTTGATGTACAAGGTTGAGGAGTGTGCTTTATGTTCCCTGTCCCACACCGTCAACTGTTGCAGGCATTTGAATAATGCCCGAGATCCTCAATATACATTATAAACACCATTGCTGCACCAGTTTATCAGCACAGTGGGTTAATGCTGATGTTTCCTGCAGCAAGGGTGCACGGTTCAAAGATATTTTGCCCTTTTTTCATTTTTTTGCCTCAAGTCTTAATTTATTTTCTCATTATATCCCTGGTGTCTAGTGGTTGTGCAGATGTGTAATGTGTTTCCCCGACCCACTTTACAAGTAAGTGCTGTTAAAGTACAAGATGAAGTGTATTTCTTGGTGGCCGGGATTCCACCCTGGTCCACGTCTTCAGAATTGCTCCCTGGTTTCTAGTGTTCCACCTACCGCTGCTCAAAATTAGCTTGAAGTGCTGTTAAGGTGCACAGTGACAAAGATATGACCTGGTGACTAGTGATTGCCCTGCTTCTAAGTGCCATTAAAGCAGAATGTTAGAGGGATATCTGGTGGTTATGCTTCCCCCAACCCACAATATGTCTGTGTCTTTAAGGCACAAGATAGAAGTGTAATCCCTGGTGGCTAGTGTCCCCCTGACTCGTGTCTTAAGAGGTATCCCTAGTGGTTAGTGTCCCCCCTCCAACCCAGTGTTGTACACTTTGCTCAATTAGTCTAGGGGTGTTTGGAAGTATGATAGCCACCCACATGTGGCTAATTAGCACATGCCCCTTCCCCGGAATGCCTCATTAAGTATCTAGCATAGTCACTGAGACAGCCCACTGCTGTGCTACATGTCTTCATGCAGAAGCACCATAGTATGGCTATCTCTGAATGTGGAAAGTCTACAGCGAGGTATCTGTATTATGTACTCCACTGCTAAGCTGACATCCCTGCATTTGCATGCTTGCAGTTGAAAAACATTTTAACAAATTTAACTGTAGATTTCTGCGTATATTATAACGTGCATTCAGACCACAGATTTTGCAATGAAGTTAAAAAACTACTTTCTACTTGGTCTTTAGGATAGAAATGTAATACAGTAATGGACTACAAAAAGGAGTCCTTTTATTGGTTAAAAAAAAAAAAAAACTACATCACATTTGCCATTGAGGATGCACTTCAGTGCTCTGCTGCACAGTAAAACACAGGCAAGTTTGCTGGAACATTATTATGCAGTTTCTTGAAAAAGCCACAGAAAAGAGGATCGGTATTGAGCAAAAACTGCCAGCTATGATTTTTAACTATTCAAAATGTGGAACAGAACCTTGCAACTCTTATTCTTGAAGGCCCATTTTTGGGATCTTTTAGTTTGGGATTTCTGGATTCCTTGACAAAGATCTTCTCACATCAGTCTGAAGGAGGTGCAGGCAAACATAAGAGCACTAGTATATTTTACTGCAGATCAAAACAGACAGTACAAATCTACTGTGGCATGTTAATGGACAAGGTTCATAGGTAGATACTGGGAAGTAGTCATGAAGAACATATAGGAGCTTACAGAAATAAACAAATGTACCTAGCCCTGGGCTTGCTGTGCTTTGGTTGTGCTGTCTGTTTGCCAGTTGCCCCAAAACACTGTCTGTTTAATTGACTTGCTGAAGGACACACACTAGGCGAATGAAGGTTGAAGGAATCAAACCCTTATATCCCAGGAAGCAGCTTGGTAACAGCTCATAACTATAGTCTTTTGTGCTGACTGGCAGACTTGTAGTGTTAATCCTCTTCTCTGTCAGACTTATTCCTCTACTTTAACTGCCAAATTTCCCTATCGCATCTCCAGCATTTACTATGTACTTGAGGAAAATTCCTGTGTAGTCAACTTGGGCATAAAAAAATACCTATGCAAATACTTATGCAGAAATCATAAATCTTCTGGACTTTGTTGCATACTTTGGAGTTCTATAAATTTCTTCCCTTTATTATCTTGTAGATTTATTTTTTTTCAGTCTCTCTTCCCGTATCTTTTCTAACCTCTTTTGATTGATTCTTGTAGCTGTGCAGTATTTTGTGTGTCCTACTAATTATCCCTTTTTTAACAGCAGCTTCTGTTCTGCACTCAACAAAAGTCTTTAAGAGAGCTGGTCTGTCACTCTGCACTTCATTTCCCTTTCTGTTTGACTATACTCTACCAATCCCTGATAGAAAAAGCAGTCTCTAACCTTCAGTTAAAACATCTGCTTAGCTTCTTCCTGCTCTGTTGCCTTTTTTCCCGAGTTATTTGCCCCCAGTACCTGTGTTCCTTTTCTGATTTCCTCCAGTAAATTCCAGCTCCCTCTGCCTATTTGCAGACATCTCTATTAGTGAAATCTCCTTTATTTATTCCATTTCTTGCATCAATCTTAAAATACTTTCTGCTCCTGTATGAATATTTATTTCCTTCACTTATTTTCACATCTGTTAACTGGCTAGGTGTTCTGGTCCAACGACCTTTTTCAGGTACGACCCACACCATATAGCAACAGAACCCAATATTAAGCAAAGTAATACACAAGCAATAGTAACAGTATACACATAAATTACAGTAGTAGACTATGGAATAAATAAGCAGGCAGCAGTAGCAGTATAAGCAACTCTATTTCAGTTAGCAAAAAATCGCATTAATGAGATTTCGAAGAACAAAAAGAAAATGTAAGTAAGATAACAGTGTTAAGAAAATGTTGAGAATAATGTGAGAGAAGAGGTGAGTAATGGATGGAGGAAATAAGAAAGGGAGATTAAAGTATTTTGGATGGCTTATGTTAGAAGATAAGAGAAGAGGGTAGAGTTCATGAGGAATGACTGGTAGGGTAAAGGAGGGATTATAAAATGGGAGAAGGAAGATGTATGTACTTTATAGACTATACATTTAGTTCAGTATAGGCTACAGGAGTTGATAGTAAACTATAAAACTGAGTGTTTGCTACTTGGTAAATTTAGCCAGGCTTGTTGAAGCAGTGACACTTGAAAAGGAGTATTTTATGTATTTTTAAATGATTTTATTTAAGTCTGTTAAAATGGGTATTTCCCTGATGTCATGTGGGATTTTGTAATATAATATTCTGTATGGCTGTTTTTTTTTTCTTAAGGGCTTGAGTCCAAAATCCTAGTCTCTCTTTATTTCTTGAACTCCTACCCCCTTCTGTTTGATTATCATCCTTTTCCAGTTTGATGCATTACCTTCTGCCTGAGTTCTGTCTGTCAACTTTAACTACATACTGTAGCTGTAAAATACCTTATTCTACAAGGAGAATCAATTTGTCCCTCTTAACTGTTACCCTGTTCTCCACCCAATTAAATTAATTCAACTATGTATTAATTATCATCTACAACTTCTGTTTTGGTTGTTGAAAATATGCCTGACCTTACAAGATGGAGACTAAAAACATTTCACTGCTTTTAACTTAGTATCCGTATCCATAATCAAGAGCTTCAAGTTTCTCATTTGTTGTATTAACAGAATCCATTTTAATTGTTGTATCTAAATACTTCATTATAACTTGTCCCCATAAGTGTAAGTATTGCTGAACCAATTCATGCATGGGTACATAGTTTACCAATATAGCCTTCCTACTGTCTTCATTTATTTTATATCCCATAAGGACTTGAAACTGTCTTAATTCATTCCCTACAGTGGACTCTTCTGAATTTGTAATCTAACAGTAATCTCAACTTTGATAATCATATTGCCAAGGTGGTTATAAAATCCTTCTATGTGGCCCACCTAATCAAAAAAGGGTTCGCATCTAGAACAAAAGAGGATGTTCTTCGTTTTCCATTGCTGCAGTCCTAACTATTGGGTATAGTCCGCGATACCAGCAGGGTACTAATCGCATGACCGGCGTCATATCCTCAGTCTTTTGCCGCATGGTCCGATGCAGAAGCAGTTTTGCGAGTGCAGGTTGGCGTTCTGAAATATTTCAAACGGAGTTTCAGACCGAAACAGAGTTGGCTAACATTTTGGTTTTCTTGCCTCAGTATTTTACGGATGTCAGAAAAAGTGAATAACTGTATTTCTTGTGGGAAACAGATACCTCATAGGGATTACCATACCTTGTGTATACCTTGTTTAGGGCCTGAGCACGGCGTTGTTGGTTGCCGCTCTTGTGCTAGGTTTAACAAACGCACTATTAAGAGGAGGTTAGACTGTGCCAGGTTAGTGTTTGGGAAGCGTTGCAATTATAAAATGCCGTCGGATGCTCCGGCCCGCTCCAAGAAGCGCAAGGACAAAACAGTGAAGCCTAGGGTTGATGAACCGGCAGTCCCGGACGTCGGTTCTTTAGAACTCAGTGGAGCCAGAGATTTTGCCAGGAGTTTCCATGGAGTCTCAGGCAGAAACTTTACTGTTACAGGATGTGCCTTCTCAGGAGGTAGGCCAGGCTGAGGGGCTTCTCAGGTAACTGTTCTTCCCTCTCTTCCCAAGGTAGTTAGAGCCTCTCCTTCTGTTGCCAAAACTTCTTTGAGAGGTAGGCCTAGTTCAGCTTCAGTGGGGCTTCTCCTAGCATTTCGGGTTCTGTACCTAAGAAACATATGCTTAAAATGGCAGAAGATTTGATTACTATGATTAGAGGTTCTATGCCCCGCCTGATAAGAGGCCTAGGGTGGAACCGAGTTTGATAGTTTTGAACAGTGTTCAGAGGCTTCAGAGTCTTCTGCGGAAGACTTGCAGGAGTATCCTACTTATTCTGATTCTGATGTGGATGATTCCACTCCTACAGCTTCTCCTCCTGAGGATTTCTCATTTTCAGAGACTCTGCATTCCATGAGGGAGCACTTTAAATGGGAAGGCCAGGATTACTCTGATTCCAGGAAAAGGCTTAGGGAATTCTTGTTTTTCCCCAGCATAGGCCCTTAGCTATTCCTCCTGTGTTGAATGTGGTGGAAGATGTTTTTGCAGAGGCTTCCCTGAACCCTGACTCTTTGCCTCCTGCTCCTGTTAAGCCTGATAGGTATTATAGGGTGCCCGAAGCTCATAAGTATTTGTTTAAGAGTCCTAGGGCGGACCCAGAAACTATTTCTCAAGACAACACAACTGTCATGTGGTACATCAACAAGCAAGGGGGAACACATTCTTATCCTCTATGCAGGCAAGCAATGATTTTATGGGAGACTGCGCTAAGCTTGCAACTAACTCTTCAGGCAAGGTTTCTGCCAGAACTCCTTAGCAGATGTGTTAAGCAGACAAATCATGGATCCCCAGAAACTGGATCTTCATGTATTTCAAAAATTGACAGTGTCATGGGGAACTCCAGACATAGATCTGTTCGCTTCTCCACTAAACCACCAGCTGCCACAATATTGCACAAAGGGGTTTCATCACACAGCTTGGAAAGTGGATGCTCTGTCTTTCAGTTGGAAAAACCTTCATGTGTATGCCTTTCCTCCTCTGCCTCTTCTTCCAAAGGTACTATTAAAGGTCAGACAAGACAGGCCAAGGATGATTTTGATAGCTCCAGATTGGCCTCGGCAACACTGGTACCCACTACTACGGAGTCTGGTAAGGAAGCCTCCATGGCCTTTACCTCTGATTCCTCATCTGTTATTTCAGAAGGATGGTCATCTGCTCAATGTCAAGCTTCACTCTCTTCATCTAACAGCCTGGCATCTTCTGTGTTGAAACACAGCAGGTCTCAACTTCCTCAACAAGTTTTAAATGTGATTATGGAAGCTAGAAGACCTAGTACAAGGAAAGAAAATGGAAGAGATTTTTATTTTGGAGTACAGCAAAGAATTTGCAGGTTTGAGCCTAATTTAAGTGTGGCTCTTCAATACCTTACTGAGTTATTGGACAAAGGTTTGTCCTTCTCTTCCATTAAGATTCATGCTGCAGCAATTTCAGCTCACTATGATTGTGACCCACCATTGTTTTCGCATCCTTTGTTCAAGCAGTTTCTTAGAGGGCAAAGAATATAAGACCCCACGTGAGCTCCTACTCCTGCTTGGGATCTCAATTTTGTGTTGGAAAAACTTACTCTACAACCTTTTGAGCCTGCGGCTACTGCTGAATTGAAATACTTGTCATGGAAGACTGCTTTTCTGTTGGCTATTACTTCTGCAAGAAGGGTGTCTGAGTTGCAGGCCCTTATGGCAGTAGAGCCATTTTGATTTTCCATAAGGATAGGGTATCATTACGTACTAATCCTTCCTTTATGCCTAAGGTGGTTTCTAGTGTGGCTTTAAACCAAACTATTCATTTGCCTACTTTTTATGCAGACCCCCAAAATAAAGGGAAAAGATTTTGCACACTTTAGATGTACACAGGCAATTGCGTTATTATTTAAGCAGGACTAAGGATTTTAGGCAGTCTCAGCAGTTGTTTGTTTCTTTTGCTTTGAGTTCACAGGGCAAGCCTGTGTCAAAACAAACTATTTCTAGGTGGATTGGCTTTGCATTGCATTTTGTTATTCCCATCATGGCAAGGAGATTCCAGCTGGGATTAGGCCTCATTCCACTAGGGCTACTGCCACTTCAACAGCATTTCTAAGGGGTGGCAACTAAGGATATTTTGGAAGCAGCTACTTGGAGTTCAGTGCATACTTTCTCTAAGCATTATCACCTTCCTATCTACTCTAAGTCTAGGGCTGGTTTTGCCACAGCTGTTTTACAAGGCATGTTGTCAGCTCCTACTTCTTTATGATTTGCCAGCCTCCCTTACCTCTGCTTTGGGATTCTACCCAATAGTTAGGACTGCAGCAATGGAAAACGAAGAACATAGTACAGTTTTGTACCTACCATAAATGTAGATGTTCGAGGATTCCATTGCTGCAGTCCAATTCTGCCTCCTTCCCCTCTGTGTTTAGGGGTGGTTGTGTAGGTGAGTTTACATGCTTATATTTTTGTATATATTCTTGTATATATTGTACATGTTTTTGGTGCAGGTATTTTGGGCCTTGTCTTTTTAGGGTCTTCTGACATCTGGGGCAAGAAAAGACTGAGGATATGACGTGGGTCATGCGCATTAGTACCCTGACGTGCTGGCGTCAGTCTAATGCGCCCCGACCGACGTCAGCCTATACTCTGGTATTCGGCGACGGGCGGACTATACCCAATAGTTAGGACTGCAGCAATGGAATCCTCGAACATCTACATTTATGGTAGGTACAAAACTGTACTTTATTGTGCCCCTCTATACATCACTCATCAGACCCATCATAGAGAACAACGCCCCATTTGGGATGTACCTTACAAGACACCTGCAGCAGCTGGAAAGATCACAGAAGTACCTCACCAAGAGGATTGCTGGCCTCAAACAGATGCCCTATGCAGCCCGACTGAAGAAACTCCAGCTGTACTCGGTTGCATACCACTTACTCAGAGTTGATCTCTGTCTGACATACAAGGCCGTGTCCAACCCAGAATTGATGGACATGCACCACCTAAAAAAAACAAATCCCCAGGAGCCACATGCTCTAGGGATCTAAACCTCACCACAACGATAAAAAGGACATGCTGGAGGGATAGATTCCGGTCACAGAGACTTCCCATGCTTTGGAACAGGATTCCAATCTACATTAGGAAGAGCCCCTCACTAACACTCTTCAAAAGAAACCTTGATGAGTGGATGGGAAACAGAAAATTTACCCCGGGGATCACTGCAGTGGCTCTGCTGGACAGAGGCACAGGGATCCAATGGCTCTGCTGGACAGAGGCACAGGGATCCAATGGCTCTGCTGGACTGAGGCACAGGGATCCAATGGCTCTGCTGGACTGAGGCAAAGGGAACTAATCTAAGGGGGCGGCGAAAGCCAACACATTCTGGCTAGGCTTATTGATGCCCTTGGGCAGATAGCCTAGTACTTAATCTATGAACTCCCAATGGGTGTGGCCCAAGCCTGTTTATAAAATCAAGTTTTCATCTCACAATTCAATTAAGTATTCATATCTCTAGAACAATACGTTTTACTAGTTAACTGTAAATGGTAAACTATTCAGCACAAAGTAGCATATGCATTTGTTGTATTCATTCAGTTCTGGATCTTAAACTGGGTTTTGTAAGCCACAATAACCACAGTCAATACAGATTATGTAATATTGTATAAAAAGCTTATGATATCTCATTAACCATTCATGCAACACACGCCCTCACTACTGGCAGCATTTTCTTCATGTGTGAGCTTTCACATGAGGCTAAGCAGTCCTGTATAACCTGATTGTTGCAGTATTTAGAGACATTTGAAAATAATTACAATACAAATAAGTCCTGTACAAATAATTAATATCTGTTTAACTGCAATAGGCAGAGGTCAGTATCCGTACATTTGTAGTTTTCCACTGTGTAAGCTTTAAGTTGAAATCAGTTAGTTTTTTTGTAGCATGGTTTTGGAATTAGTAATGCAAATCTTTAATGCAAATCTGAACAAGTAATATTTGTTGTTTAGAGGCATCAGTAGGATCTAACTACAGAAACACCTGGAGGCATCACTAGACTGTAATGGGTTAAATGTAACAACACTGAAATGTCCTTTTCTGGATATATCAAATGCAAAATATTATTATCTGCACCTTAATCTGGCTTCTCTTAAGTACCATACCAGTTGTATCTTTGAATTTGTGAATACCTTATTTTCTTTTTCAGCACCTTTAAATATAAAGCAAATAGTGAGAAAAGAAGACATACTTGCCTGGTTCTCTGTTCAAACCCAGCTTGTCTGAGAGAAACCCTCCTACCATAATTATTGCTGTTGACCTTTGATATATCCTCCTTATTAACACTATTATTGTGTCAGGGAATGCAGATGCTCTTATTGCCGTACTCTAACAATAGTTCTAGCTCTAACAATAATACCTGTGTTGGAGATTGGTTACTTTTTCATCATAAAATCCTTGCGCTCTGTAGTTAACAAAAACATGCATGCATATTTAGAAAGGTTGTTATTATTCATATACCACTTATTTTAGTGCAAGTCCTCCTTATGTTTTGTGAGTCCCCTTCTTCTGCAATAATTTGTTTTTGACATTTTGTCTTTATTTTTATATCATAACACAGTAATAAGACAAATAGATGTCTATACAAACACGTGGTCTTTATCATCAATCTAACCATAAAACCAAGAAAGAAAACACAGAATGAAGGGAAAGAAGAAACCCACATAGGCCCAAGAGTAAAGAAAACAATCCTAAATCAGTACAATCCCTGAGTTGACAGTATCATTTAAATACAAAAAAAAAATGGTTCAACTTCATATCAGCAAATGAAGCAGATTTTCAGTGTTCTAAACTATATTGTTTAGTAACCATAGTGGCAAAAATTATCATATACTGTGTCCTCTTATATATCCATCTAACAAGTAATATTCTGTCTTTAATTGTACTTTAATTTTAATTAACAATTCAATCCATTTTTGTGTTATTTGCCAACACTAAAATATAGATGAACATACTTCCAGTGCTTTAATTCAGCATTTTCAACCTTTACAATACCAACAATATGACTTTTCTTATGAATTTAATATTAACAAGTTAAGATTATCATATATTGTATTGAAGCATTCCCAATGGAAACCTGATGCATAAGAGTCTTATCAAAATTTTCATCATCGACATGAATATAAAATCAGCATGTTCCCATTTCTGTTTCCCTGGAAAAAAATTGTTTACCTTGCAATTCAAGATAGTTTTATACACAAGAATAATTTGTTTCTTTTCCCCTAACAGATCTAACTTGCTATAATTTTGTTTGTAAAAAGCATATATTCCTTCATATACATTGCACATATTAACCCTGGCGTTACTGTTATTGTAATCAGTCCAAGTCGTGGAATCAGTATCCTTAACAAAAAAAAAAATATATGGATAAAAACAATTAATTTTATTATCCTTCCATGGTAATTTAAATTTCTGAGCCAAATAACTGATATTGGCTTTATATGGATCAAAGTATAATAAAAAGGTATCCAATCACTACATAAAGTTCATAATAACCATCTATCAGATGTACTGATTGCACAGAGAATAATGATATGTGCTATTATCCACATCAGATTAATAAACACACATGCTGTTATATTTAATATAACATTAGGCATGGCTAAACTCTTATTCCAAAGGGGAACCGGTTATGATCCAAGGTATTCAAGGAGAACCACTACACCATAAAAATTTAAGAAAAACTCTTTACTTAGTTCCACTTAAGAAATCATAGTATAAGAAATACATTTTGAAGGAAGAATATTCAGAAGAATTATTATTTTAATAATAATAATGTCTACCTAACATTGATAAGGTATCCTTAATGGAATGTAATTTAACAATTCTCTCTTCAAAAAGACTATGACCTATTAGTTATTGAATCGTATAAACTTCTGTGTAGCTAATAATGGGAAAAACGATTTTGTACAATGGCACTAAATTAGTCATTAGAAGCTTGCAAGAAAACTTTGTTATACAGTATTATACAACATTATCTTTCTGATTTCTCATAAATATTTTTATATCATACAATATCCTCAACACCCGTAAGTAACTTATCAATCTTGTTGATGTTTTTCACATAAGTTCTAGTAATGATTATGGTTTTATCTGTATATCCGATATAAGTAAAAACGTTCCCATTAGTACAGAGTCTAGGTATCAGACTACTAATTTGCAATAATAAAGGACTGATAGTACAAAGGAAGTAGATAAAGGGCATCCCTGCTTCATTCAAATTATCAGTTCATTTTTTTTTTTAGATCTTTGTTGATTTATATTAATTGTAGCATAGGTATTATATTAATTTTTAATTACTATATTAATATTGGCAAGTAAATTATATTAATGTTAAGTTGTCAATCTCGCCTTCATTCTTGCTTGATGGGTTAGTCACTTTTACCAGCTCGAGGCAGCCCCATATCCCATGATGCAACTCCTTTGCCAGCTCCTGGTAAGTGAATTGTTACTTTACTATTTTAGCCCCTTTTACAAAAACCTTAAAATTATTAGTTTTAATCCCTTTCTGACAGAAAATTTCCCTGTCTCCTCATAACTTTTAGTCAGACTTTCACCCTGTTAGGGTGTGTGTGTGTGTCTGTTATTGATACCTTTTGGTATATTTAATTTAATTTCTTGGACTGGTGTTGTGTGTGTGTGTTTTATCACCATGTCTAGATGTCTCTGACACTGCAGGACTCCTGTGCTATATGTCATTCGTGGCTATCAGTGCAACAGTTTCAGTGGTTTCATCGGCTCCGATGGTTCCTTTGAGGAAGAGGTCTAGGTCCCTTCGATCTTCAAGGTCATCCAGGCTTTCTGACCATGATTTGGAGAGAGTGGTCAGTAGATTACTAAAGTCACAGGCACTGGCCCAAATGCTACATAGTCCGTCTCAGCAGGCGAGAATAGTTTCTGCTATGGCTGAGGGACAGATACCCCTTCTGCTCCTTCAGCCTCTACTCTTATCTCCTCTTGAGACCTTCCCCTGGTCTCCTCCGAGGTGAGTGGCATCGGACCCTTGTCCGGCCGCTCTTTGAGCTCGGCTGGGTCCTGGGTTCCTAGTTCTTGGGCGGGTTCTCTCGGACCTTCCTGGGAGGGGCCGATGAAGAGTGTGCTGGCCACTGGTCTCAGCCAGCAGTCTGTTCCCTTAGCTCCTCCCTCTATGGTGCCTGTTGACATCTCTGCCACTTCTCTTGCTCCAGGACCCAGCGATCCTCCGCCTCAGCTTTCCCCACTGGGAATATCCCCCTCTTCCGTGGATTCCCCTCATTTGTCGGGGGATCCTCCGTGGAAGAGGACATGTCGAGTCTATCACTTCAGATACTGACTTAGATGAGGCAGAGGGATCCCCAAGAGGCCCCTCTGAGGATGTCTCCTTCTCAGACATCCTAGAACTCCTTAGACAGAGGGAAACTGGCCCAATAATCCCTCTGAGGATGAGTCAGTATACCTGGGCGTTTGGATCTCGGCCCTCCACCTCCTGGGTGTCTCTGCCTTCGAGTTATTGCTCGGGCTGCTCCTGACTCTGTAGAGCCTGTCCCTAGGAGGCCTTCTAAATTTATTACTGCCCGTCGGACAAGCAATTCCTTACAAAGGTGTCCCGCTGATGCCATGGTGGTGGCTGCCACCAAGAAGGAACTTGCAGATCCTTCTGTCCATCCTCCTAATAAGGACTCTAGGACCATGGATAGATATGGTAGCGGATGTTTTCTTCAGCGACCTTTGCTATCGTTAGCTGAACTACCTTTGTCACTTTACCAGACTCCAAAGGGATATCCTTAAGGAGCTAGGTGAAGTTGTGCAGGATCCTACAGGGGGCTCAGGAAAAATTGCTTTGCAGCTAGGAACCCTTAACTCCATTGCAAACTCCTCCATGCGGCTGATATCATATGCTGCTGATGGCCTGGATGCGGCTATTTGCAGATCCCTTTACAAACTCTCCCTTTGATGGGTCAGCTTTGTTTGGCCCTCAAGTGAATTGACCAGGTGTGAGCAGGACGGCAAAACTCTTTCTGTTTTCCACCCCTTCTAGACCTTATCCCAAAGGACAGAAGGGTGGTGGTCAGTTTACCCCTAGAGGCAGAAAACCAGGAAACAGAGTCTCTCTGACAAGCCCTTTCAGCATCCCTGAAATGTTGCCTGGCTGTCCCTCCTTGGAGGCAGTCCCAGAAGCCTGGCGTTCTCTCACTCAAGACAGATGGGTACAGTCAATCATATCCGAGGAAAGTCCTTTTTATCCCTCAAATTCCCTTCAGATGTACCACCGGTCTAAGTTAGAAGTCTCAAAACTACTGCAAAAAGGCCATTCAGCCAGTTACAACAGACCATTCAGAGCCGGAATCTACTCAAGGTTCTTTTGGTCCCCAAAGAGACTGGAGACCAATATTGGATCTCAGCAGACTCAACAAGTCTGTGAGGAAGACAAGATTCGAATGGTCACTCTTCAATCGATTCTGCCCTTCTTGCAGAAGGACAACTGGATGTGCTCAATAGATCTTCAGGATAAATTCACAGGCGCTCCAGGAGATTTCTCCAGTCATTTCCAGTTCAGAGCCCTGCCCTTTGGTCTCACCACAGCCCCCAGAGTGTTCACCAAATGCATGGCAGTGGTCACGGCTCACCTGGGATTACACAATAAATCTTTGTTCTCATTTGGGCATCTCGATCAACTTTGAAAAGTCATCCTTATTGCCCTGCCAGTCAAACACTGTTAGGATGTCAGCTACCCTTACAGACCAAAGAGTTTCAGACATTCAGAGTCATGTCAGGATCATTCTAGCCAACAAGAAAGTACAGGCCAGAATGGTTCTTTACTCTTCTTCCCTTCTTCAGTGGATGTTGTTCACTCAGTGGTCTTACCAACAACTTCGTCACCAAATTCTGGTGACACAGATTTGCAAAAATCATCTTGCTTGGTGGATCACTTCTCCCCAGATTCACCAAGGCAGGTAGCCACTGTCACCACGGATGCCTCCCTGATCGGGTGGGGGGCATTATCAGGGCAGGATGGTTCATAATGTCCTAGAGATGAGAGCAGTGCTTTTAACGTTGCAAGCCCTCAACGACTTTCTTCCTGTAGGGACAATTGCAGTCCATACAGACAACATGTCTGTAGTTTGGTATATCAACAAACACAGACTTTGGCAATGGGCAATCTCCTCTCATCGGTTTCTCCTGGGAAAACCAACATTTTAGTGGACAGATTGAGCAGAGCTATTCTCATGCCTCACGAGTGGTCTCTCAAGCAATCTATAGTGGAGAGATTTTTCTGGAATCATGTTGCGATCTTTTGCTACTCCCCAAAACAGCAAATGCCCAGACTTCTTCTCTCTCTTCCCTCTGCCAGGCCATCCCCAGAGACGCTCTGACCCAGGATTGGTTATGCCTTTCCTCCTTTCCCTGATCCCTCAAGTTATCCTTTGAGAGCCAAAATGATTCTCATTGCTCCTTATTGGCCTCGACAAATTTGGTTTCCATTCCTCCATCGTCACCTTTTGGAGCAGCCGTGGCATCTGGACCCAGTGCCAGATCTTCTGATTCACCAATCCGGTCAGCTGCGGTCTATCCCTTCTCTCAACCTCACAGCATGGTTGCTCCACTTCCTTCCTTAGCCAGGCTTCCTTTGATCTCTAACCCTGTTAGAGACATCAAATCCTCTACCAGGAGGATTTATACAAGCAAATGGAAGCGTTTCTCTTATTGGGCTAAAGCCAAGAATATTGATCCTTCACTGCCCCAGTTCAGGCAGTTTTGGACTTCTTTTTCATGCAGGCTCCTCTTCTTCCACAGTTAGAGTTCAATTGGCTGCTATCTTGAACTTTCATCACAATATTATGTCCCATAGGCTTTGTAGAGCCTTCTTGAAGAATTTTCCTGCTAAAGCCTCCAATCAGGAATCCTCCTCCTCAATGGGATCTAAATTTAGTGCTGACATCCTTGATTCTTCCCCTTGAGGCCAGCTTTTCTTGCTCCTAAAATTTCTTTCTTGGAAAACATTATTCCTAGTAGCTATTACATGGTGTCTGAACTTCATGCTCTCCCTATTTGGTCTTTCACAAAGACAGAGTATCATTGAAAACTAATCCGACCAATTTGAATCAATCCATTGATCTCCGTGTATTTTTCCAAACTATTCAAACAGATCGGAACAAAAACTACATTATCTTGATGTCCAGGATATTATTTGGACAGAACTAAACAATTTAGGAAATCCGATCAACTCTTTGTTTGATAACAAGAAAGGCCTTCCTGTCTCTAAAGTGACCTTATCTAGATGGCTTTCTTCTGTCATCTCTGAAATTTATCTGCTCAGGGGAAAACAGCTGTGCTCAAAACCTAAAGCACATTCAACTAGGAGCTTAGCTACTTCTACAGCCTTTCAAGCTAGACTTCCTTTAGACACTATTTGTGCACTCCTCATACTTTTGTTTCCCATTACAAATTGGACTTGGCCTCCAGGGACAGAGCCAGTTTTGGCTCTACAGTCCTCAAGAGTCTGTTCCATTGGGCCACCCAGGATAGAGGTGCTAGGGGCGGTCCCATCAAGCAAGAATGTAACATTCCATGTTAGTTGTCTTCTCTCGACCCTCCTTCCCCCAGGCCTGGACAGACCTTTTCTTCAAGGAATTATTATGCTGAAGACCATTCAGAGCTGGCCCTTCTTCCATCCTGTAGGCTTTCTTCTTCCTTTGGGAAGTGTTTCCCTTTGTCATCAAACGAGATCTGCGTACTTACCGCCTTGCATCATGGGATATGGGGCTGCCTCGAGCTGGTAAAAGTGACTCACCCATCAAGCAAGAAAGAAGGTGAGAGAAGACAACTAACATGGAACGTTATGGTAGGTACATAACTTCTTATTTTAACACTTAAACTGCAAAAATCTGGTAAAAATGCCCAAAACATAACTAGTAATCCAAAATTAGGCACCGGAGACCAGCAGTTCCAACACACAAGTGGTTTAATGTTCAAACACAGCAAAAGGAACACACATCCACATACATGTGGATGTGTGTTCCTTTTGCTGTGTTTGAACATTAAACCACTTGTGTGTTGGAACTGCTGGTCTCCGGTGCCTAATTTTAGATTAGTTTAACACTTGCCAAATGAATACTCTATTCAATAGACCAAATGCTTTAAAAGCATTTAACTTTATCAAATCTACCTTATCAGTGTTTGATTTAACTGCAAGAGTAATAGCTTGAAGATGATGGTGAGCCTCTTGTATAGACCTGCCTGGACAAAATACAACTGAAATGCATGCAGTGTAGTATTAAGTTGCAAAATAATAATTTGTTTAAAGCTCTGGCAATAATACAATAATCAGTGTTCAAAATAGAAATAAGTCTACACTTTTCAGGTAAGAAACCATCCTTCCTGTCTTTCTTTATTAATATTATCTGTTCTTCTTGCATGGATGAACACACCAACCATTCTGGGATAGTTGAGTAATTGACCAACTGAAACAGGTAGGGTGCTAATATGTCCTTAAATGTTAGGTAAAACCCTGCAATAACCACATCTGTATAAGATCTTGTATCTTTTTTAAGGATAATATACTGTCTATAATATCTTGGATTGTAATTTCAGTATCATGAAGAAATGTTGATGTAATTTCAAATTATTTATTGTTTGTTCATCATTAAGCCGTTGGGTATTATATAACTTTTAAAATTGTAATAATATGTTTGTAATACCAATTTGAGTATCAACCTTAATTCTTTATTTTTTTTCATAAATATTTTTATATCATACAATATCCTCAACACCCGTAAGTAACTTATCAATTTTAGGGATGTTTTTCACATAAGTTCTAGTAATTATGGTTTTATCTGTATATCTGATATAAGTAAAAACGTTCCCATTAATACAGAGTCTAGATATCTTTGTGATAGTTCTTACAAGAACAGTTCTTACAATATGCTGACAGGTTTTTTATCTGTTTTGTCATTAAGTAAATAACTCCCTTTATCATCTACTAGATTTTTATATCTTTCAGTCTCTGTCCTTTCTTTAATCTTCTCCCATACTTGTCATAATTAATCGCCATCAATTTGTTTAAAAGTATTTATTTTTCATCCAGGTGTTCATAGATTTTAACAGTTTTTCCCCTTTAGCTATTTCCCCACATCATAATATCAGTATAAATAAAAACTAATGTCTTTCGGCTTTTCCCGGTTAGGGGTCACCACAGCAGATCTCTGGTCCGCTAATGATTGGCAGTGGATTTTTACAGTGCCAAGTGCATGTCTTTAGACATCAACTCAACCACGGGGATGACATGCAGACTCCACACAGAAGGTGCTCCAGCTGAGAATCGAACGGGAGAGCCGCTGCACCACCTTGACCCTATCATAATATCAGTATAAATATTGGCTTTAAAAGTTTCTCATTTATTTTTAAAGGTCATAGGTATATTTTGTCAGTACTTTTCAGTTTTATCTCTAATGTAAGCACAAAACTTTGGGTCTTTAAACCAATTGCAAACATCCTACCTTTTATAACTAAACTGCTTTTGTGATTTAAAAGCAACCACACAAACTGCTAAATGATGAGAATTTGGAAAAATAAATTGGCCACATTTACTAGCAGGAAAATATCCAATATTACAAAAAATATCCTAGAACTCTGTTTAACCTTGTGAGACATATGTGTGTAGTCCCTTATGTTGGTGTTCTTTTCAAGCCAACCGTCAAATACATTCATCTGAACTAAACAAGATTTCACCAATTTACCATTACTCCAGTTGATAGGTATCATTCTTGGGTGGGAAGGAGCAATTTAAATTAGGATCTAAAATAACATTCCAGTATCCACCTAAAATTATAGCGGAATTCCCCAGCTTACAAAGAACATCGTGTCAGATGTTGTCAGTCTTCATTCATTCTTGACCTCTGAACCAGCTCGGCTGTTATACAGCTCACGCCATCCAAAAAACTCTAGTGCTAAGACTCAGTCCACAGTGCCCCTCTCTCCATTATCTCAGATCTCATTTGCCAGTCTGTCAGCAATATGCGCCAGCCATTGCTGTCAGCTAAGTCTTTGAAATTTTCCTTATTAAGCTAATTCTTTGTATTTCACTTTCTGTAGTTAAGTAGATACATATTTTCTGTATTCTCGACCTTGTATTGTTTCTCTGCATGGGTTTGACTACTCTGCCCCTTACCTGTGGTAATCTCCATTGCCATTGTTGGTAACCCCTCTCCCGCCTTTCCTACCGTTTGTGGTAATTCTTAGTACCATTGTTGGTACTGCCCTTCTCTATTTCCTCTTATACCTTTTGGTATTTCTCTACTACCATCATAGGTCACTTCCTTCTATCCTTGGTGGCTTGTGTTTAGCTTGTTTCTTTTATACGCTAATTGTGAAAATGGCAGAAAAGCATAGAGACACTTCTGGATTCAAGCAGTGCCAAGACTGTGAAAGAAAGATGCCCAATTCTGATGGGCATCTTTTATGTGTTTATTGTGTAGGAGTTCCACATCTTGACATCTGTCAGGCCTTTAGTAACTGGGTCTTGGTAGAGTGTCAGAATAAGCTCATATTGAAGGGCTTTTTAAAAACTACCTTTAGCGAAGCTTTGTCCAACTCTGATGCCCCTAAATCAGACCCTGTCAAAAAGAAAAGCCACTCAGTACCTGCGTCCCCCATGACATTGGTGGCACAAAAACGTAAGGCTACATTTCTGACTACCTCCACGGAACCGACTGCAAAGGTACTGAAACTACAGCTTAAGGAATCCTTGGCACTGACTACTACCACTACGGTGCCTTCGGCACCAGCATTGGCACCACCTTCTTTAGTTTCCGCCTCAGTGCCGACTTCCCCAATGGTGCCTCAGCAGGCTCTGCCCACCCCCTCAGTGCCGAAACTAGACATGAGTCTCTTTCCCCGGACAAGGTATTCACCTTCAATAGATCCTTTTACGGACCAGTTGCCCAGTCACTTTCTGGAACACCCTGAGTTCCCTTCAGGATTGTCCGTTTGATCCTACAGGAGTCTCTCAGAGGTAGATGATGTGAGATTGGTGGACCAGCTGTTGGAGGCCAGAGGTATTCTTGCCCCTTCTCAGGCCCCTCTCCCTCCTGAAGTTGGGGTATATTCTCCAAGGACTCCTTCATTGTCTCCTCCTCTGACTTCCACCAGAGCTTCGGAGCCCAGAACTTCAATCCTGCCAGCACCAGCTGTTCCAGTACCTTGGCACCAGATGATGTTCTTCGTGTTTCACTGTTGCAGTCATTACATTTGGATAATTTACTGGCAGGTTGCCCTCAGTCGGCCTGATTAACAAAGTCTTAGGTCCTGCTTCAGTTGCTGTCCCTTCTTCCATGACGTCAGGTCGTCAGGGGGTATAAAACATGCAGCTGATGCCATTACATCAGTCTTTCTTGCCGTGCGGTGCCCGAAGCAGAAGCAGTTCGCAAGTGCTGGTCAGCAGACTCCTGACATTTTCGTTTTTGAGTTTCAGAACCAAAGTCTTCAACTTAAAGCTAAGTACCCCGTTGGGGAAACTTTTTCTTGCTCCTTACCGATGTCAGTAAAAGTTAATAATTGCATTACTTGTGGAAAGCAAATACCTCATACCTTTACATACCTTAAGGGAGCATTTCCACTGCGAGAGTCAGGAATTTTCTGAATCTAAAAAGAGGCTTAGGGATTTCCTTCTTCTACCTTCAGCATAGGCCTTTGGCTATACCTCCTGTACTAGACATTGTTGATGTGTTTGCGGAATCCAGTATGGCCCCTGATTCCCTGCCTCCAGCTCCTAGTAAACCTGACAGATACTACAGGGTTCCTGAGTCCCACAAGTTCAGTTTCAAAAGCCCTGTTGCAGATCCAAAAACCATTTCACAGGGACCCAAGGGCATTAAGGCTTCTACTGCCAAAATTCCTACCTCTTCTGATAGAGACTCCAGGGCGCTGGATAGATTGGGTAAAAAGGTTTATGCTTCTGCGACCTTGGCAATCAGGGCTTTAAAATGCCAATTTCATATGTTATAATATCAACAGCATATTATTGGACGGCTTTAACAGAAAATGATGTTGATTTCTGTCTGTGGAAAATAAAGATTTACAGTATTTATTGCATTCTGCTGAACAACTTGGAAAACATACTTTGCAATGTGGTTTTGATTCTTTACAGGCCTCTTGCAGGGCTGCTGTTACTGGGTCTGTACTTAGAAGGCATGCTTGGCTTAAGGAGCAATCTCTGCCTGATCATGTTAAAGCAAAATTGTTGGATGCTCCTTTAAATCAGGACCACCTGTTTGGCAATAAGGCTGAAGAAATTCTAAATAAGATGGAAGATAAAGTGAAATCTATGCAAACTGTAAAAGATTTCTTACAAATGCAACCTCCAAGATTTAGTAGGCACTGGCCTACTAACAATTGGTCCTTTCCAGCTCCTTCTAGATCATCTCAAGCCAAACCCACACACACCAAAAGCACCAGGTTTCTGTCCCAAGGGACTCTCAGAACTAAGCAATGGGGGGCCTCCACTTCCAAATCTGTAAATACCAATACACCCCCCCTATGGTAAACAGTCTCAATGACTTTCCTTTAAAATTACCAAGCATTTACCTTTTAGCCGCCCCTTTGGGGGGAAAGATTGCTCTTCATGCACAAAACTGGGAACTCATAACCCAGGATAAATGGCTTTTAAGTGTAGTGTCCCAGGGATACAGATTTCATTTCCACACATTGCCAACACCAAACGGGTGGCCAGACCTGCCCCCAAATCAGTGGGCAGAGGCTTAGAAACAAGTACTTTCCCTCTTAAACATGGGGGCTATTCAACCGGTACCAGAAGAGGAAAAGGGACAAGGTTTCTATTCCAGGCCTTTCCTGGTACCCAGAAAAGACAAATCATGGCGTCCGGTTGTGGACCTATCTACTCTAAACACCTTTCTGGACATTCCAAAATTCAAGATGCTGACTCTTCACCAGTTACTTCCTATTCTAGGCAAAGATGCATGGTTGGCAGCTCTAGATTTAAAAGAAGCTTGCCTGCATATCTCAATCAGGGAATCTTGCAGAAGATACCTATGCTTCAAAGCAGGCTACTTGCATTATCAGTTCTCTGCACTGCCCTTTGGCTTGTCTACTGTGTCCAGGATATTCACAAAGTGCCTGGCTCCAGTAATTGTGTTTTGCAGGCAAAGAAATATGCAAATATATCCATACCTGGACGATTGTCTAATTCCGGCAGAAAACCAGGCCATACTTCTAAATCACCTGGCATTTGTAAAAAGGGTTCTAACTCGTCTAGGGTACACCATAAACGAAAAGAAATCACAACTGGTACCCTCTCAACAGATTAAATTCCTGGGTGCAAGCTTGAATACAACTGCCCAGATGGCTTTCCTCTCACCAGAAAAGCAAATTCATTTGGTGACTTACTTCAGACAAGTGGCCACAAAAACCCTGCTATCTGCAAGACAAATACTGAAAGCCTTGAGGTTCATGGCCACTTACATTCTTCTAATTCCATATGCAAGACTGCATATGAGGAAACTTCAGTGGTACTTAAAAAATCTATGGAGTCAACATTGTTACAGCCTGGAAACAATGATTCCTGCCATACCTTGCCTACGCCTGGAGTTCCTATGGTGGGCAGGGGCCTGCCACCAAAACAAGGGACTGCCATTCACACTACTCCCTGCCACCCAAACCCTAACGACAGGCGCATCAGACTATGCATGGGGGGCTCACCTGGCAGGGAAGTGCATTCAGGGCAAATGGAACCCAAATCAAATGCACCTACATATCAATCAAAAAGAAATATTAGCTGTACAGAATGCTCTGACAGCCTTCAAGGACTACATTCATCCAGGACAACTAATGGTAAAGACTGGGACAACACCACGGTTATGTGGTACATAAACAAGCAGGGGGGTACACATTCCTACCCCCTCTGCAGACTAGCCATGGCAATGTGGAACACAGCCTTGAGCTACCAAGTGCACCTACAAGCTCAATTCCTGCCAGGAAAATTGAATACACTGGCAGACGGACTAAGCGGAAATCTCATGGACCCACACGAGTGGAAACTGGAACCACGGATTTTCAACATGTTGACAAGCAAATGGGGGAGCCCAGACATAGATCTATTTGCCTCCCCCCAGAACTACCAGTTGGACAAATTTTGCTCAAGGACTCCTCACAAAAAAGCCTGGAAAGTGGATGCTCTGTCCTTCAGGTGGAAAAACCTATCAGTCTACACCTTTCCCCCCTCTGCTCCTGCTCTCCAAAGTTCTGCTAAAAGTCAAACAGGACAAACCAAAAATGATTTTGATTGCTCCAGAATGGCCTTGCCAACACTGGTACCCACTCCTGTGCGTGTGTCACAAATATCTCCATGGGACCTGCCTCGGACACCTTCCTTGCTGTCTCAGCAGGAGAACCAAATTCTGCACCCTCAGCTCCCAACATTGAACCTTGCAGCTTGGCTGATCACTAAAATTCTCCCTTAGCATCCCTCAGCAAACCTGTGATGGATATCATCTTGGAGGCGAGAAGACCTAGTACTAGAAAATCTTATGCTGACAAATGGAAAAGATTCTGTGCCTGGAACCAATCTTTAGGGATGAGCACAGCAGCGCCCAATTTACCTCAGATTTTACAATACTTAACTGAGATGCTTCACAAGGGCCTGTCTTTTTCCTCTTAAAATCCAGGCTTCAGCTCCTACCCCTGCCTGGGACCTTAACTTTGTTTTGGAAAAGCTCACTTTACCTCCTTTCAAGCCAGCTGCTACTGCAGACTTAAAATTTCTTTCTTGGAGAACAGCCTTCCTTTTGGCAATCACTTCAGCTAGAAGGATATCTGAATTACAGGCCCTTATGGCAGTGGAGCCTTTCATCAACTTTCATGCGGACAAGGTATCTCTGAGGACCAATCCATCCTTCATGCCCAAGGTGGTTTCCAGTGTGGCTCTTAACCAGTCCATTCATTTGCCAACCTTCTACCCCAATCCACCGAACAAAGGGGAATGGATTCTGCATTCTTTGGACATGCACAGACAACTTAGATTCTACTTGGATAGAAATAAATTTTGAAGAAAATCTGAACAATTGCTAATGGCATTTGCTGCTGGGGCAGAGGGGAAGGCTATTTCTAAACAAACCATTTCTAAATTGATGTGATTGCATTCATTTCTGCTATAAGCACCATGGAAAACTTATCCCCCAGGGGATCAGATCTCATTCCACTCTCCATTCTCAGAGGTGTTTTCACCAAGCATTATCATTTACCAATTCTCATCCATCTCATCCATTCTCAGAGGTGTTCCTACCAGGGATATTCTAGAAGCTGCTAACTGGAGTTTAGTGCATACTTTCACCAAGCATTATCATTTACCAATTTTCTCTAAATCCAGAGCTGGCTTTGCCACTGCTGTCTTGCAGGGCCTTATAGCTGGTCCTAATGCTGTATAAATCCATCCTCCCAACCATAGCTTTGGGAATCTACCCAAATGTAATGACTGCAACAGTGAAACACGAAGAACATAGTACAGTTGTGTACACTTACCATAAATGTAGATGTTCGAGTGTATTCACTGTTTCAGTCCTGGTTACCCTGCCTCCAGCCCCCTGTTTTTCTCTTACTGTACCTCTGTTTTCTTTTACTATGCTTAAAAGCCTTTTTGGTGTATTTGCTTTTGGTTGGAGGTATATTTTTGTGTTTTTAATTATATTTGCTCCCCATTCGGGGGGCACCTGACATCTGTGGCAAGAAAAACTGATGTAATGGCGTCGGCTGCATGTTTTATATCCCTGACGACCTGACGTCATGGAAGAAGGGACAGCAACCGACGCAGGACCCAAGACTTTATTAATCAGGCTGACTGAGGGCAACCTGCCAGCAGATTACCCAAATGTAATGACTGCAACAGTGAATACACTCGAACATCTACATTTATGATAAGTGTACACAACTGTACTTCGCTCTGACTTCAGTTCCATCCTTGGAACTGACAGATTTTTAGGACTGAGACTCCAATGCTGGTTCATAAGGAGCCGACCTTTGCTCTTGGGGCCTTGTCTGTTGCAGGTCCTTCCCCAGCTCCTGCTTTGGAGGGCGGACTCTCAGGGTGGTGTGTGACCCTGGTTCCGAGGTTGTCTTTTTTGGTTCCAGGCTCCTCCTCCTCGGGGGGGGGGTCATGCCTGCCAGGTTATGGAGATAACTTAAACCTCTGCAGGCTGTCAGCTGGTTCCTTCTGCATCAGAGTGGCACATTACCATATCTTCTGTTCCAGAGCTGACAGCGAGTACCAATGGTTCAAGTTACCCCTGCACACAGGGCCTCTCTTCTTCAGTGTCTTCCTCAGAGGTCCCCACTAAGGACCCCCCCCCATAAGAAGATGCGCAAGAGTCCCTGGAAGAATCTGTCACTGAGGACATGGATTACGATAAAGGGGAAGGTTCTCCCGGTCACCCTCTTAAGATGTCTCCTTATCTTAGATCTTCAAGCAGAGGGGTAACTGGAAACCCCAAGACCTGACCTCAGGGGAATCCATATACTTGCAAGTGTTACTTCATGGGTGACCCCACCCCCTTAACAATCTTATCAAGCTGATCGCACAGCAGGCTTGAAAGGTCCCTGACTCGATCGAGCCTTTTCCCTGGAGCACAGACAAAATTTTATCATCTCTTAAAGACCACCAGCACTGGACTAAGGGTTTAGCAGTAGATGCCATGGTGGTGGCAGCTGCCACCAAGAAAGAACTCGCCGATGAGAGTTCTACTGTCCACCTTCCTAACCGGGAGTCTTGGACGATGGACAGATTTGGAAAGTTGGTCTACGCTTCAACCTTCGCACTCCGGTCCTTGAACATCGTGGTACATTTTACTAGACTTGAGAGAAACCTGAGTAATGAATTATCAGATACTCTTGCGGGAGCAGTGTCTGACAAGGTGGCAAACAAGGTCGCCTTTCCTCCATAGGGCTCATTGCACACGCAGCTGAAGTCATGACCAGAGCAGCAGATTCTGATGTTGCCATAAGGTGCCACTCCTGGATGCGCTTGTGTGAATTCATGGAGCCCTTTAAGTCCTTCCTTCGTCAAGTCCTCCTTTGTCAATGCTCCTTTTGACAGATCATTTTTGTTCGGCCTCAAGGTTAAGGACACACTAGCCAGATGTGAGAAGAATGGAAAGACCCTGTCTGATGTGGATATTCATTTTTCTACCTAGCGATCCTACTCCAGGAATCGGAGGAGTGTGAAGATGTGGTTCAAAAAATCCCAGGGGCCTTTCCAGGACACGCATGGCAGCGGCTCCCCTCTGGGCAGAGTGGGAGCTCAGATGGAAGGCGCTGCCTGCAAGGCAGAGGTGGCCCATAAAGTCAGGGTTCCAAAGAGACAGTTCTCTGGAGAACTCTAAAAGCGCTCCTGAAAGGAGGCCCGATTCTTACCTCTTGATGCAGTCAAGGTAAGACTGTCACTGCACTCGACAGTCTGATGAGAAATAACCACCAATACTTGGGTGCAGGGAATCATTACCAGAGGCTATCACATACCCTTCACTCTTTTTTGTGATCACTGAGAAAAATCCCTAATGTTCCACCCACTCAGAGGGATCAAGCAGCCATAGAAGTTCCAAAGCTGCTAGAAGAGAGAGTCATCCAAGAAGTCCCGCCAGACCAGATAGGATCTGGATGTTACTCCAGGTTCTTTTTAGTGCCAAAGATGATGTGGGACTGGTGGCCAATAGTGGACCTCAGCCTTCTGAACAAGTTTGCTCATTAGACAAAATTCCAGATGGTCACAGTTCAGTCTCTTCTTCCCTTTCTTGGGGAAAATGATTGGATGTGTTCTTTATACCTTCAAGATGCATATTTACCACATAAAGATGGATAAATGCTCAAGAAGGTATCTCCGCTTTCACCTAGGGTCCAGTCATTATCAGTTTCAGATCGCTGCCCTTTGGCCTCACCACAGCTTCCAGAGCGTTCACCAAATGCATGGCAGCAGTCTCAGCTCACATGAGATTACACAGATTCCGGGTGTTTCCTTATCTTGACAACTGGCTCCTCACTGTGCCCCTTCCAGGCATCTACTGCTTCAAGCCACAGACTTCATCATACACTTGTCCAGTGCCCTGGGCATAATGGTCAACAAAGAGAAGTCACAGCTGTCTCCCACTCAGGACCTAAACTTCATAGGAGCCCACCTCAACACAGTTTTGTGTATAGCTTCTCTACCCTTCAGGTTTCAA
The DNA here is from genome assembly GCF_019279795.1 of Protopterus annectens. Lineage (NCBI taxonomy): Eukaryota > Metazoa > Chordata > Ceratodontiformes > Protopteridae > Protopterus > Protopterus annectens. The sequence goes on along the minus strand of NC_056728.1, from coordinate 1,540,616,692 downwards.
AAGATAAGGTCTCAAGTACACCTCAATTTAATGAGAAGCAAAGTGCCCGCTCTACTTGTCCTTCAAGCCCTAGGTTCTATGGCAAGAGCCATCACCCTGGTTCCCTTGGCAAGATTTCACATGAGGATACTTTAATGGCTTCTGGCCTCCCAGTGGTCCATTCTATCTCATCAGATGACTCATCCGACTTTAGTAACAGGACGCTGCAAAAAGGATCTATCTTGGTGGATGCAGTCAGAAGAAATCTTAATGGGCTGTCCCTTTATTTCCCCACAACCCGAGGCCATAGTGACTGATGGACACCTCCCACTTGGGGTGGGGGCATTATCTGGGAAGGACAGTTCAAGGCACTTGGTCTCCACAAGAGTTCAACTTGCACATCAGTGTTCTGGACATGAGAGCAGTGCTCATAGTGTTGCAAGCCTTTCAGTCTATTCTTCCTCTGGGAACATTTGCGATCCAGTCAGACAATATGTCGGTGGTTTGGTACATCAGCAGATTGGAACCAAATCATACCCCCTTTGTTGAAAAGCCCTGACAGTGTGGCAGTGAGTGATATCTTCCAACCGCTTTCTTTTGGCAACACACATCCCAGGGAGTTCCAACATGCTAGCGGACCAGCTGAGCAGATACATTCTACTTCCTCATGAGTGGTCTCTCAATCCCAAAGTAACAAAGGAAATCTCAATGATGGGACCAGCCTTGCTGTGATCTCTTTGCCTCCCCAAACAACAAGTGCAGCAGCTACTTTGCCCTAATCCCCCCCTCAGGGGTAGTCCCTGAGAGATGCTGTCCTCCTTGATTGTCCCTCAGGTCTTCTTTATGCCTTTCCACCATTTCCCTTCAGACTCCTCTTCCTAAAGAAAGCCCAAAGGTTGCGAAGCAAAGTGATTCACATTACCCCCTTCTGGCCCAGGCAAATTTGGTTCTCCTTTCTTTGGCCTCACTTGATTCACTATCCATGGAGTCTGGATCCATTCCCTGACCTGCTGTCTCACCTGCAGGGATTGATGCATCCTGACCTACACTCTCTCAAGCTCACAGCTTGGTTCCTCCAATTACATTAGTCGCCAGGCAGAGTAATATAACTTCCCCAGTACAAAAAATTCTTCTGGCTTCCCATAGACCTCCCATCAGGGGAGACTGTTCCAGTAAATGGAAGAGATTTAAAATTTGGTCTTCTGAAAACAACTTAGACCTCTTTTTGGCACCTGTTGAAAAAGATTTGGAATTTTTGGCCACACTTTTTGATCAAGGAGCTTCTGCTTTCTCCATTAGAGTTCAGTTAGCTGGCATTTTTAATTTTCACAATGGATATGATAACCATACTTTAATTTCTCATCGCCTATGCAAGGTCTTTCAAAAAGATGCCTTACATCTAAAACCTCTATTCAAAGATCCCTTAGCTCTATGGGATCTAACCTTGGTTTTGCAATCGTTAGTACTACCTCTGTTTGAACCAGCGGCCACTTGCCATCCCAAATTCCTTTCCTGGAAAAGCCTCTGTCTAGTAGCCATCAGTTCCTCCAGAAGAGTTTCTGAGATCCAGGCATTATGTGCAAAACCCCCGTATATCATTTTTCATAAAGACAGGGTAGCAGTGAGAACTAATCCTTCCTTTCTTCCTAAGGTGGTCTCTGAATCCAATATTAATCAAACTATTGAGTTACCAGTTTTCTTTCCCAAGTAGTCTAACAAAGGTGAATATTGCTTATACTTACTAGACATACATAGGCAACTACGTTTTTACCTGAACAGGACTAGAGACTCTAGGAAATCAGATAAACTTTTCATTTCCTTTTCTGGTCCAACGGTGGGATAAGCTGTACAAAAGTGACCTTTTCTAAATGGTTCAGAGATTGTGTTACTTTTATTTATGCACATAACAACCAAAAGTTACCTGCGCCTGTTAAACCACATTCAACCAGATCAGTTGCCACATCAGCAGTTTTTCATTCAAAAGCTTCAATGGACGAAATTTGTGCAGCCACAACTTGTGCTACGCTTCATACATTTATCACTTATTACAAAGTGGATATGGTCTCCAGGGGAAGAGCATCCCGTGGCTCTATGGTTCTCAGGAATATCCTTTCATAAGGCCACCCAGAAACTAATGTAGCTGGGGACTCTGTCCCATTCGTCAAGAATGAACCAGGATTGACATCATCAGATAAAGAAGTTATGTACTCACCATAATGTTCCATCTGTGTTGTCAATCTTCATTCATTCTTGACATCCCACTTACCTTCCCCCTCGATTTCCTTGGAGATCGAACCCTTGTCCTGGGTTGTCATAAGGGTTTTACCTTGGACATTGCTTCTACTTACAATTACTGTGTATACTCTTGCTGTTTTCTGAAAACTCGATCTGAGGTAATAGAGAGAGGGGCGTTGAGTAGTCTTATCTCAAGAAATGTTTGGCTGGCGCAAGCTGTATAATGGCTAAGCCGGTTCCGAGGATCGGAGCCGAGTCCCATTCGTCAAGAATGAATGAAGATTGACAACACAGATGGAACGTTATGGTGAGTACATAACTTCTTTATATATACTATCCAAAAAGGATTGATGTTGTACAAATGACCTATTTACAGATCCAGTAGTCATAGACTGTATCTGTTTTTAGAGTTACAGCTACTGTCCAACCCTTTAACCTATAACTGACAGAACTGATTGTAGTATTACAAGACTTCTTCACTATAATCATTACTCCAGTTGTGTTGATATTATCAGAATTATTGTAAACATACATGATCCATTTGTATCCATCACGGATATAAAAACATTGCCTCTTTATAGTATTTGTTTTGTGTCAAAGAAAAATATTCTCTCTCTGCGTTTCAATATATTTCAGTAATGTTCTTAATTTAGGAAAATTATGACCTGCATTAACATTAATAAGACACTACATCAACTTGCATACATGAAGAAAAATTGACTGATTAGATACCTTGTCCTCAGGGAAATTTATACATCTTAGAAAGATGTCCCAGCATCACAGTAGTCTGAAGAAAAAAAAAAGTGAAAAAAGGCAAAAAGGAAAAGTCAAAAATCCACAGTATAATCCACAAGGATCCTGAGGGAAGGGAACAGTATGCTGAAAACTGAAAGCTTGTGCTTCGCCTCAGCTTCTGATGAAAATTTTAAAGGGACAGACTGCCAAACTGTCTTCAGTTTAGCTGGATAAATAAGTGTAGATTTAATCTGTTTTTGCTAAAGTTTGTCTTATCTTGGCAAAAGCTCTACATAATCTAATGAATTCAAAATACAATTCGGCATAAATAGTAATTGTGGTACCATTTATATTAATTTACTTAGCAGCCTAAAAAATACATTCTTTGTCAACATTCTTTATAAATTTCAGAACAATAGGTCAAGGAGTATTTTTCTGATTATGAAATGGAACAGTCATGTGGTATCAATCTAGCTAAAGTTTAAGTTGCATTTCCTTCATTCAACAATGCTGCAAATAATTGGAGATTTTTATCTGAACCTTGTCATTGATCCCATCCATCAGGAGCAATGAAAATCTTGTTTTTTCCCCACAATATCTAGTCTCCAAATCTGTTATTTTATTATGTAAAAGACAGTGTACCTTCTCCATAAAATGCAACTTACTGTTCAATCTATCCATCTCTAATACTGAAGAAGCAAGTTTTATCTTCCAACAAAGTTAACTTGAGATGTCTGAACAGTTTGTTTCTCTTCTATTTCTTTAATCATTAACTGCATTGAAGTTATATTTTTCACATCTAACCCTAAACTCTCAAGCTTGCCACAAATGCATTGGAGTTTCTCTGCAAGCAAGTTAACAGGAGTGGCAACATCTCTTAATGGCTTAGAACCCATTGCCTTGGCATTATTGTGCTCCATAGCATTGACAGCCACTTCACGTACAGTACAACTTTGAAAACATGAACTTGCATTAGTGGTAACAGAGTCTGCACCAGACACAATATCAGTTCCATTATTAACAAAGTTTCCATTGTATGGCTACATAGAAACTGTCCATTTCCAGAGTTATTTGCTGTAGCTGTATTTATACTAAGCACTGTACTTGTCTTTGTTGAAGATGCAGTGTTTCAGATTACTTCATTCTGTTATGAACACGCATCTGTTTAATTGCAGATGCCTTAATCATCCTTTTTTAGGTCTGGATTAGACTCTGTGCTTAGCTTTAACAATGAGTGGATATCTTCGGTAGCAGATTAACTGTAGTAGTTGCTTCTTCAAAATTGCGGTTTTGTCCTTGTGTTCTCTTCCTGCTTCACAACATAGCATCAGTTCAGCATACTAGTTCACATCAAGAGCATGCCACAATGCACGTATACCTGCAAACTCTGCTCTCCTGCAGTATTGTAACCCATATCAGCTCCTTTAAAAATCGTACTACTTTTCCCCCCATATTTTTTCTCTTATTTCTACCATGTTTTTAAAGTTCTTTTTTGTATTTTATCCTATTCACTGGCCATCCCTTCTGAAGTAATTTTTAACGTCCCTAATAATTCTCCAATTATATCTACTACACATTCCTTAAATTCCTCTCGTTTACATACAAGTACGAAAATGCAAGTGTCTCATTTTTTTTATATCGTTAACCTGCATCCATGCCTTAGTTTTTTATTGGTGCATGATCTGATGTAGTTATTGGATGTGCCTCAAAGCTGTCAGGTAAATATGCATGCTCCTGTGAAGTATTGTGTCTTGAGGAATAATATAAAAAGTCTGAGTTCTTATTATTGAACTCTCATCTTCCTTACCAAATCTTCCCCAATATGTCTTGAGAAGTCTACCATTTTATTTCACTTTTAGTCCTCCAAAGCATCCTCTGTATTGCAGATCAGGTTCCATTCCCCACCCGTTAAGTAATAGTCCCTGCTGAAAGCTTATTATTTTTCCCCATATTCTCTTAAAGCTCAATAATAGTAGTTTTAGATGTATATAAATCTGAGCCAGTAGTCTACCATTATTGTCTTTTTTTTCCTCATGTGTCACTATTAGAGCACTTCTCATAATCCGTATTATTATTCAGCTTTTCCTTTGTCCTTGATACTCTGCTGAATGCCCATCCTGAATTCCTTTCTTTGTCATATTCACATACTGATTTCTATCCAAATGCATCCCCTGACATTTGCATCTTACACTTATTAATGTAATTTAATTTGTCTGTAACTCAGGCCATTCTGATTAAAAAAAAAATTATATATAATACACACACAAAAAAAATGGTTCTTTTAAATATATAATATCCTATCATAGAATGTCATCTATAATGACCATAAAAAGAGTTAAAGTGGTGGTATTGCTTTTATAGTTCCCATCAACTACCACATTTCCCCTTACAACAAACCAATACAAAAATTCAGTTTAACAAAGCTCCTTATTACTTTCCTGAAAACAATTATAAACAAATATGTATTACTGTCCTTGACATCCCTCCTGATGACAGTAGAGCTATACTGGCAGGTATCCTACATTGGTTATCCATAACAGTTTCACAAGAAAAAATACTACTAGGTGATGTAAATGTCAGTCGGTTGGACCTAAACTCTAAACTCGCATACATCTAGCACAAACTTGTATGGTTTCACACAGCTAATTAATAGCCCCAGACTTTATATCAAAATATCAGATACCCTATTAGACTGGATCCTAGTATCAGACCCTAGCAAATACACCAGCACAGGTACGATGTTAGACTCTCTGTGATCATTTGCCAGTCTGTACAACCAGACATCTTACACATCCACTTAAACCACGTGTTTATAAAACAACACACAACGTTTCCAAGTTTAACACAAAAATGTTCATTACTACCATATTATCTGTTAACTGTAACTTCCTCAAAATCCTCCCCTCGGATGATGCTTTAAATCAATTCAGTACAACTTTCCTGAATATTGTAAATAGTCTTGCACCTCCTAGAAGGAAGAGACTAAAAACAAATAATGCAATTTGGCTATCCAAGAAGAGTAGAATGTTAATGAAAAAGCATGGAAAGAGTGGCAAAAACATAAAACACCACAATATCTTAAACTTTAGAATGTGTCTCAATCATACTAAAAAGTAAATTAAATGAAGACAAAAACACTATATTGTAATAACTTTCAGAATAGTAAACGCAACCGTAAAAAAATGCTGGACAGCCATTAAAGAAATCTTACATCCCAGCCAAAAGTTAACCTATAACCCCATCTCCCAATAACTCACCACTTGAAGCTGCAATGTATTTAACTCTTATTTCGTAGACAGCATAGCATCCCTAACTAAGGATTCCCCAGCATCTAATCCCAACCATGCCCAGCAGCCACTTATCACTTTCACTTTCAAACCTGTGCCCACATCCTGTATAAAACTACTGATCTGATGTCCATTTCATTATTCCTCACTCTTGGGTCTATGGATCCAATCTCTGATCCGATTTGGCCTTTTCTCAAGACTTGCAATCTGAGCCTCGAGCTCCTCACTCCTACTCTAAACCCCCAGATCTTGTTTGCTGCCTTCCAGTTCAGATGCAATTCCGTAGCCTTGAGTCAGATAAGTTGATTATTTTCTATTTCCTCAGTGTCTATTTTTACAGTTTCTCTCAGTAAATCTCCCTTTTCACTTTGCTAGTGTTAATTACTTCTTATTTATCCTCCCCTTCCTTTTTATCTAGTTTGTTTTGCTGGCATTAAGACTGTTGCCGCTCCCCCCTTCATGTTTCAATTTCAATAACCATTGACCTTTCCTTTACCAAAAAAAAAAAAAAAACTTTCCTGGTATCTTTGTTTTGACTGTGGTAGTGTTCACGTAAATTGTTTTGCCTTTGGTAGTGTTCACGTAAATTGCCTCTTGATAATTGCTCTTTGGGTAATGCTTTGTGGCTGTGTGTGTGTTCTACAGGTTTCAAGAGGTGTGCCTCTTCTGGGCATAAAATCCCCCACTCAGATGCCCACAGTAGAGGTGTGTATTGTCTCGGACTATGGCATTTAGAGGTAGAGTGTGATGTCTGTGTGGCCTTTAATCCCTGAGCCCTTGCTGACTGAAATAAATTTATTTTGAGAGGTCTCCTTTCGACCTCTGAAGCTCAAACTACTGTTAAGCCCCCTGCTTGAAAGGAGCGTAAGAAATGTGCCCTCTCAGCTTCCCTGGGGACTGTGTCTTCTCTGCCTGAGACATGCCAGATATTATTGGATCCAACTACTTTGGATCCTAGAGATCTCTGTGCTTCATCAAATCCAAAAAGTTCTTCAGATCCGATTGAATTGGTGCCGACTAAGACCCGTGTGGTCTTGAATACTCAGCCTTTGGACCCGAATGCGCCCTCTGATTTTTCCAGTATCATTCAGATCCAGAGTTCACCATCCCCGGGCAAATCCTTCTGAGATCCGAAACACTTGGATCAGAGGTCCGGTGCCATACTCCGCTTCAGAGCAAGTGTCCTTCCCAACTCAGACTGCTCGAACCAGCCTATCTCAGGTCAAGTCAACCTATTCTTCAGCCTTGTCAAGATCCTTTTTGCTGTCCCATTCAGACATGGACAGGATGATGTGGAGTTTTCTTAAAGCCCAGATTCAGTTGCATCTCCAGCCCATACAGAATCCGTGAGAACTCCAACCGCGATATTTCAATTTCCTCTTCTGATTCCACATCCAATTTTGGAACTTCAGGATCTGTTTTTTCTGACTGGGCCATTGTCGGAGTGGAGAATTCATCTTTCTTCGACTCCGGTGTGTCCCAGACTGGTTCTGCTCTGATGCCCTTGGAGTGAGTCCCGAACCTGAGATGTCAGCTCCGACTCCCCTGGAAGTAGTCTCTGCTCTGACCTTTTTAGATCAGTCTGTTCCCCTTGGGGCTTCGGCCCTTGACAGTTCAGGTCTGGTGTTATCTGGAGGGATCTGATCCAGGATGCCTTCTTCCTTCTTTCCCTTGGTAGCTCAGGCTGTGGGGGAGGGGAGGTTCTTCGGGTTCATCTACCTTTCAGGTGGCAGAGAGGGCTATGTTCTTCATGTTTCACTGTTGCAGTCATTACATTTGGGTTATCCTGCTGGCAGGCTGCCCTCAGTCAGCCTGAATTCCAAAGTCTTGGGTCCTGCGTCAGCTGCTATCGCCTCTTCCCCGACGTCAGGTGGTCAGGGGTATAAAGGATGCAGCCGACGCCATTTTATTTAGTCTTTCTTGCTGTGCGGTGCCCGAAGCTGAAGCAGTTCGCAAGTGCCAGTCGGCCAACTCCTGAGATTTTCGTGTTCGAATTTCAGATCCGAAGTCTTCATTAAAAGCTAAGTACCCCGTTGGGGAAACTTTTTTCTAGCTCCAGACCGATGTCAGAAAAAGTTAATAATTGTATTTCTTGTGGGAAGCAAATACCTCATAATGACTTTCATTCTTATTATATTCCTTGCCTAGGCCCTGACCACAACATTGCAAGTTGTCGGTTTTGTCCTAGCTTTAACCAACGCACTATTAAGCTTCGGTATGATTTTGCATTTAGCTATTTTGGGCGAAGATTTAATTGTACAATGTCGTCGGATAACCATCCGACTACCGGAGTTCACAAAAAACGAAAAGAAAAAGATAGGCAACCGAGATCCAAAACCGACGACGAAGCTTCTCCTAAGCAAGTTGCCGGTTCGCCGGTCCTCAGTGAGGTGCTTTCGCAGCCCCTGACACCCGCTACTTTAGAGTCGCAGGCCGCTACCGACTCCCACGTGGAGTCGGCCATGCCGCTGGAAACTCAAGGTATTGGAGCCTCGGAGATAATTTCCTCAGATGGGTCCGGAGCCGCTGAGCAGGCATCTGCTTCTGAGGGTGTATTCAGACCCAAACAATTCTATATTAAACCGACTTCAAAGACAAAGGCTAAAACATCTTTAAAGGCAAAGAAAAAAGTTCACCAGCCACAAGGACAGGCCTCCATGCCCAAAAAACAGATGCTCAAAATGGCCGAAGACTTAATTACCTTGATCAGGGGTTCCCATCCCCCTCCTGATAAGAGGCCTAGGCAAGAGACAAACTATGAATCTTCAGATCAGGTTTCCATTTCTTCTGATTCCTCTTCTGATCAAGAATATTCTCTTCCCCCATATGAGGATTCTGATGCTGGAGAGTCAATTCCTTCAGCTTCTCCTCCTGAGGACTACTCTTTTGGGAAAACCTTACATACTATGAGGGAGCACTTCCACTGGGAGAGCCAAGATTTTTCAGAATCTAAGAAAAGACCCAGAGATTTCCTTTTACTACCTCAACACAGGCCTCTAGCTATTCCAACTGTTTTAGACATTGTAGATGATGTGTTCTTGGAGTCTAGTCTGACCCCTGACTCTTTACCTCCAGCTCCTGTTAAGCCGGACAGATACTACAGGGTTCCTGACTCTCATAAATTCCTTTTTAAAAACCCTTCTGCTGACCCAGAAACTATTTCACAGGGTCCAAAAGGTGTCAAGGCTTCTACTGCAAAAAACCCTACCCCTTCTGACAGGGATTCTAGGGCACTGGATAGATGGGGAAAAAAGATTTACACACCTGCTATTTTGGCTATAAGGGCTTTAAATTGCCAGTTTCATATGCTCAAATATCAGCAATATATCATGACACTGCTTAAACAGAAAATGATGGCAAATTCTGAATGTGCAGAAAACAAAGAAATGCAGGATTTATTGCATGCAGCTGGACAAGTTGGAAAGCATACTTTGCAATGTGGGTTTGATTCTCTGGAGGCCTCCTGCAGGGCCGATGTTACGGGTTCTGTCATTAGGAGGCATGCTTGGTTAAAGGAACAAAATCTGCCTGACCATGTTAAAGCAAAGTTATTAGATGCTCCTTTACAACATGATAGCTTGTTTGGTGTTAAGGCAGAAGAGGTGTTAAAGAAAATGGAGGACAAAGCTAAATCTATGCAGACGGTCAAGGATTTTTTACAGGTACAGCCACCTAGATTTAGCAGACACTGGCCTACAAAGAATTGGTCCTTTCCAGTCTCAGACAGACCTCAAAGGGGCAGATCCAGATGCCCTAGAGGCAGATCACAGCCGCAAGGTTCCTACAGGTCTAAGCAGTGGAGTGCCTCTACCTCCCAAAGGTGGAGAAGACAAATCACAACCATACAGGAAACAGTCTCAATGACTTCCCCCTGCCTGCACCAAGCACTTATCTTCTGGCAGCATCCTTAGGGGGAAAACTAGCACTTTTTTCTCAAAATTGGCACATTATAACCCAAGACAAATGGGTTTTAGACATAGTGACACAAGGCTACAAGTTTCATTTCCATACCCTGCCAAGAGCAAACGGTTGGTCAAACCTGCCAAAAAATCAATGGGCAAAGGCTCAAAAAGTCGCTGCTCTCATGGATATGAGGGCAATTCAACAAGTGCCACAGCAAGAGTAGGGACCAGGATTTTACTCAAGACTGTTCTTGGTACCCAGAAAGGACAAAGCATGGAGACCAATACTGGACCTATCTTTTCTAAACACTTTCCTGGATGTACCAAAATTCAAGATGTTGACCTTAAAGCAGCTTCTACCCATGCTGGGCAGCAAGGCTTGACTCGTGACTTTAGACCTAAAAGAGGCATACCTGCATGTTCCAATCAAGACAATCATTCAGAAGATACCTCAGATTTAAGGCTGGCTCAAAGCATTACCAATTCTCTGCACTGCCCTTTGGCTTATCTATTGCACCCAGGGTCTTCACAAAGTGCCTGGCACCAGTAATTGCTTACTGCAGACAAAGAGGAATACAAATATATCCTGACTTGGATGACTGCCTCATACAAGCAGAGAACAAGGACATTCTACTACAGCATCTGACTTTTGTGATGAAACTTTTAACATGCTTAGGGTACACAGTCAACAAAAAGAAATCAAAACTAGTACCCTCTCAAGAGGTAATATTCTTGGGTGCAAGCTTAAATACAACTGCCCAGATGGCTTAGCTCACTCCAGACAAACAAAGGCAACTGACTGTTTATTTCAAGGAAATGGCAACAGAGGTCCAGTTATCTGCAAGAAAAATTCTGCAGGCTTTGGGCATCATGGCATCCTGCATCTTACTAATTCCATATGCAAGACATGCAGTCTTGAGGAAATTTCAGTGTCTGGACACAACATTGCCATAGTCTGGAAACAATGATTATTCTAATACCCTGCCTGCAACAGCAATTTCGATGGGCAAAGGCTTGTCACCAAAACAAGGGACAGCCATTCTTAATACCCCCAGCCAGGCAGAGTCTAACGACGGATGCATCAGGTTATGCCTGGGGGGCACACATGGCAGGAAGAGGCATTCAGGGCACCTGGTCCACAAACCAAAAGCATCTACATATCAATCACAAAGAGATACTAGCTGTTCAAAATGCCCTGACAGCCTTCAAGGACCTAATTCATCCGGGACAACTACTGATAAAGACAGACAATACCACGGTCATGTGGTACATAAACAGGGGGGGAACTCATTCTTACCCCCTATGCAGCCTAGCCATGGCTTTATGGGACACAGCATTGACTTACCAAGTACATCTGCAGGCAAAATTCCTGCCAGGAAAGGAAGATACTCTGGCAGACGAACTAAGCAGAAACCTCATGGATACCCACGAGTGGTGCCTGGATCCACAATTCTTCAGCATAACAAGAGAATGGGGACGCCCGGACATATATCTATTTGTCTCCCCTCAAAACAATCAACTGAGAAAATTCTGCACAAGGACTTATCACAGACAAGCTTGGAAAGTGGACGCCTTCTCTTTCAACTGGACAAACCTATCAGTATATGCCTTTTTTCTGCTGCCTCATCTCCCCAAAGTACACCTGAAGGTCAGCAGGAGAAACCAAAAATGATTCTGATTGCCCCAGACTGGCCACTCCAGTACTGGTATCCGATCTTAAGGAACTTGTCCCAATGCCCAGCCTGGACCTTACCTCAAATACCTCATCTACTGTCCCAACAAAACAATCAGATTCTGCACAGCCAACTCAGGACCCTAAAACCTGGCAGCATGGTGGATAATGTAGCCATAGAAACCACACCTCTCAGTAAAGCTGTGATGGATGTCATTTTAGAAGCCAGAAGACCTAGTACTAGAAAATCCTGTGCTGGAAAATGGAAGAGATTTTGCGCTTGGAACCAAACTCAAGGAACTGATACAGCTGTCCCAAATATTCCTCAGATTTTGCAATATTTAACTGATATGCTGGACAAAGGCCTATCTTTTTCATCAATTAAAATCCATGCCTCTGACGTTTCATCTCATTACAATACAGAGCCACCACTCTTTTCTCATCCTTTATTAAGGCAGTACCTCAGAGGGGCAAAAACTTAAGACCTCCAAGGAGAACGCCAACACCTGCATGGGACCTCAATTATGTCTTGGAAAAACTCACCTTACCTCCATTTGAGCCAGCTGCTACTGCGGACATAAAGTTCTTATCTTGGAAAACAGCTCTGCTCCTAGCAATAACTTCTGCAAGACAAGTTTCAGAGCTACAGACTCTCATGGCTGTGGAACCCTTTATCATTTTCTATCCAGACAGGGTCTCTCTGAGAACAAACGCTACATTTATGCCTAAGGTGGTATCCAGTGTAGCCCTTAACCAAAACAATTAATTTGCCAACTTTTTATCCAAATCCACAGAACAAGGGAGAGAAAGTTCTGCATTCTTTGACGTACACAGACAACTTAGATTCTACTTGGACAAAACTAAAGTTTTCAGAAATACAGATCAATTACTAGTGGCATATGCCACAGCATCATAAGGAAAGGCTATCTCCAAGCAGACTATTTCAAAGTGGATAGGTCACTGCATTCGTTTCTGCTACTCACAACATGGCAAACCAGTGCCTAAGGGCATTAGGTCTCATTCAACCAGAGCTGCAGCCACTTCTGCAGCCTTTCTCAGAGGAGTACCAACCAAGGACATTTTGGAGGCTGCTACTTGGAGTTCAGTGCATACCTTTACAAAACATTACAATCTGCCTCTTTACTCTAAATCCAGGGCAGGCTTAGCCACTGCAGTTCTGCGGGGCCTCAGCCACTCCTAATGCTGTTTAGCTCCAACCCCCCAACCATAGCTTTGGGACTCACCAAATGTAATGACTGCAACAGTGAAACATGAAGGACATAGTACAGTTGTGTACACTTACAATAAATGTAGATGTTAGAGTGTATTCACTGTTGCAGTCCAGGTTACCCACCCTCCATCCCCCTTATTTATGCTGGAACTTATCTTCACTTCTCTAATTTACACAACCTAGGTGGTGTATTTGCTTTTAGAGGAAGGTAAAACTTATTTTGGTATATGTATATTTTATTTACCTAATTTTAGCCTACCCTTTTGGGAGCACCTGACATCTGGGGCAAGAAAAACTAAATAAAATGGCGTCGGCTGCATCTTTTATACCCCTGATGACCTGACGTCAGGGAAGAGGCAACAGCAGCCGACGCAGGACCCAAGACTTTGGAATTCAGGCCGACTGAGGGCAACCTGCTAGCAGGATAACCCAAATGTAATGACTGCAACAGTGAATACACTGGAACATCTACATTTATGGTAAGTGTACACAACTGCACTTTCTCCATACTGAGAGAAGTGGCTTCTCATCCCCATTCAAGCTTTGCACCCATTCATCATTTTTGGCACACTTCACATGTCTCCAGAGGAATCTGGTTAAGGAACTCACAAACTCTCTGGCAGAGTCCTTGTCAGAGGAAGACCTCAAGAAGGTATCTCCACAATTGGCCAATTTATCATCTATTTCTAATTCTTCGATCATGTTAATCTTTCATGCTGCAGAAGGAACTTCTCCAGGAGCCAGTGCAGGTATAGCCCTTAGGAGACGTGCCTGGATGAGGCTTTGTGTGTTTGCGGATACTTTTAAGGCATCTTTTATTAACACCCCTTTCGATGGTTCCTCATTGTTTGGACCATCAGTTAAAGAAACTCTCACCCACAGTGAGCAGGAGGGAAAGACCTTATCTGCCGTAGGAATCAAGTTTTCTTCCTCCGAATGTAGTGGGAAGATGATGTGGTTGCGAAAGTCCCAGGGATCTTTCTCTGAGTCTCAGGGTGAGTCCTCTTCTAGAGGCAGATGAAGAGGATTTAATGGCTGACGCTGTCTGAGGCAGAGGGGGTCCACAGAATCAGGGCTTCAGAGAACCTTTCTCTGGCAGGCCCTACCAGTGCTACTGAAGTGTTGCTCAACTGTTCTACTCTGGAGGCAGTCAGGACAGAGTACCATTGCACCCAGACACCGGGACAAATTTAACAAATGACAACTGGGTGTTAAACATAAATACCAGAGGCTACTATGTTCCTTTTTCCCTTCTGCCTCCCAGCCCCAGGAGGAATCTCCATGATATACCACCCAGCCAGAGGGAGAACGTCATTCAAGAAGTTTAGAAACTTGTAGAAGAGTCCTCCAAGAGGTCCTGACCGAACATCAAGGATACGGAACTTACTCTCATGTTTTTGATGCCAAAGAAGATGGGGGACCTTCAATCAATCATAGAGCTAAGCAATCTAAACTTATTCATAAAGAAGTTGAAGTTCCACATGGTTACGATTCAGTCCATACTACCACTTCTATGCAAGGATAATTAGATGTGCTGTATAGATCTTCAGGATGCATACTATTATATCAAAATACATTAATTATTAATGGGAGCCAGTCATTACCAATTCAGAGCACTGCCCTTGAATACTACCACCCTCCGGGTGTTCACCAAATGTATGGCAATGGTTGCAACCCACATCTGACTACAAGAATTCCAGGTGTTTCCATACTTAGACAGTTAGCTCCTGACAGCACCCACAAGCCATCAACTACTCCATGCCATTCAATTTCTGCTGCAACTCTTCAGTTGCTTGTGAATTACAGTGAACTTGCCAAAGTCAAGGATGTCCCTGGTACAGGACATGAAGTTCATAGGGACACAATTAAACACAGTCATGCTAATAGCTGCCCTGCTTCCTCAATGAATAATATCCCTGAGACAACAAGTCCAACTGTTACTGGATACCCCAAATCCTCTGGCTTGACTAGTTCTGAAGGCCCTAGGATCCATGTCAGCTGTCATTCTCCTAGTACCATTGGCAAGGTTTTTTATGAGAGTCCTCTAATAGACTCTAGTGGTCCAGTGGCCGATTCTGTATCATCCGTTATCTGCTCCCATCAGACTAACTCTGATCTACAAGCATCATCTCCAGTAGTGGATCTTCACAAACAATGTCTATCTCAGCAGGCCTTTTTCTGTCCCTCCCCCGATAGCCACAGTGACCATGGACACTTCCCTGTTGGTGTGGGGGGGCATTATCAGGGAAAATTGGTCCAAGGTACATGGTCCATGGCAGAGACCAAATTGCACATAAATGTCCTGGAGATGAGGGTGCTTCTTTCATTTCAAGCCTTTCACGACTGCCTCCTCCTGGGAACGATTGCCATTCTAACAGACATGTTGGTAGTCTGGTATATTAACAAAAAAAGGGGAGCCCAATCATGCCTTGTGCAGGGAGGCCATGAGGGTTTAAACTGCTTTCTCATTGCAACACATGTTCCGCGGGAGACCAACATTCTAGCGAACAGACTGAGCAGATCTATCTTGAGTCCACATGAGTGGTCCCTGAATCAATCATTAGTGAATCACATATTCAGCCATTGGGGCCAACCTTGCTGCGACCTCTTCACTTCTCCCCTGAACAACAAGTGCAGAAAGTACCTCACTGTGATTCCCCCTTTCAGGGAGTCACCCAAGGATGCTGTAGTCCACGATTGGCCCCCGGGTCTCCTGTATGCTTATCCTCCGATTCCTATGATACCCAGAGTCTTACAGAAAGCCAGCAGGTTGAAGAGCACTCTGCTCCTCATAGCCCCCTTCGTACGGTTTCACAGCAAGTATCCCCCAGGATGCCAGGCAGGATCTGATTTCTCACCCGTCAGATCTTCAAAGTCCCAATCTCAGATGCCTAAGGTTGACCACTTGGTTTCTCCACTTCCAGTGATTCTACAAAAGTCCAGACTAGCTCCCTTAGTTCGGGAAATTATTCTTGCTTCCCAGAGGCCTTCTACTAACAAAGTGTACAGTAGCAGGTGGAACAAATTTTTATTTTGGGCATTAAAAAAAGAATATTGATCCCTGTTTTGCTTCTATTAAGGATATACTTCTGTTTGTCAGTTCACTTTTTCAAGATGGGGCTAGTTTTTCCACAGAAAAATTGCAACTGGCAGCAATTGCAACTTTTCATGTAGGGAAAGGCAATAATCTTTTGTCTTCGCTCTCAACATCCAGGTTATGTAGGGCTTTCATGAAAATATTTTTTCTCCTTAGACCTCCAATAAAAAAATCCATTTCTGCCTTGGAATCTCACCATTGTACTTCAAGGCCTTACTCAGTAAACATTTGAGCCTGCTAATTCCTGTGACATGAAATTTCTAACTTGGAAAACAGTTTTCCCAGTAGCCATCACTTCAACAAAAAGAGTGTCTGAACTACAAGTCTTATCATCCAAACCACCTTGCATTATATTTTTCAAGGATAGGGTTTCCCTAAGAACAAATCCTACCTTTATGCCTCCAGTTGCTACAGAGGCAAATATTAACCAAGCCATTCATTTGCCAGTATTTTTTCCCAATCATTCCAGTAAGGGCGAATATATGCTACATTTACTGGATGTGCATAGACAGTTGCATTTTTATTTGCATAGGAACAAACAACATAGAAAATCTGAACAACTATTTCTCTCCTTTTCACCTAATTGACTAGGCCAGGCAGTATCCAAAGTTACTGTAGCAAACTGGATTACCAATGGTATTTCTCCTGTTTACTCTTTGAATGGCATGCAACTTCCCCATCCCTCAAAAGCTCTTTCTACCAGGACAATGTCTTCCATGTCTGATTTTTCATCTAAAACCCCTATTGATGGAATTTGTGCAGCAACAACTTGGTCCAAGTCACAGACATTTATTTCTCATTATAAATTGGACGTTATATCCAGGAACAGAGCATCCTTTGGCTCCACCATCCTCAGGCATATAATTCTATGAGGGCCACCCAGGAATTATTTATTCTGCCACAATCCTTATAAATAGGACAAGTTCAGGAATCCAGCATCCCCTCCCTCTGGAAAAAAAACTCAAACATTATTCCTCTGCACAAAGGAGAAAATTCAGCAGACATTACTAACTCAATCTTAACCCCCTCTCCAAAGAATGAATTGAAAAATGTATTCATAAACAATTGCTAAACTGTCTCCTCCAGGAACATGGCTTCTTTCCTTCCCATAGAACTAACACTGCACTGCTAAACTATGTACATACTGCCAATAAAGCTAGAGGTAATGGTACACTAGTCTTCTCCTTATTTCTACACTTGTCTTAAGTCTTCAACACAGTTTGTCATAGCAAACTTCTACTTCAAATGTCCTCATTGTTTCCCTCAGCCCACCCTTCTGTGATGCAAAAAATGCCTATCCAGTAGGTATCAGTCAGTACATTAGTACTTCACCCTCTCTCCATAACTTCCAGTCAACACCAATGTACCACAAGGCTTTATCCGTGGTGCCCTCCTCTTTAACATTTTCACTAACGCCCTCCACACAACAGGCCTCCGTAACACAGTAGGCAGACGACTCCACACTCAATTGCACATCTCCAAAAAACAAACACTGCAGATGCCCATACGCTTTCAACACAAAAGTTATTGCAAAGCACTTTCATCCTTAAAATTATACTGGACTTCCTCAGATGCATGTGGTCTCCATTTAAAAACATTTATATACTGAAAACAATGCTGCCATCTAGTGGACAAAAGCATGCAAGACAACTTGCAATAACTAAAACCAGCAACACACAAAAATATATATTTAAGACACAATCTGTGTAAATACAATCTCAAACTTTAGACATTTTGTACATTATTAAACTGATGTTGGAAACTGTTATTAATACCAAGGGGATTTGTTGCATTTAACAAAATCTGCCGATGCAGCTCCCATTTTGTGAAGTACGTTTCCCAATCAACATTCCTTAACTTTCTGCAATATCTGGAACACTTTTTTTTTTAATTTGCACAACTATTGGAATTTTTAGCTAGAGCATTATTAGTATCCTTTTTACTAATGTCATAATCATGTTGGTAAATCCTCTGTCTTCCCAGTATAAAATGCTGGGCAGGTACAGCATTGAGCCAGTGAACCAAACCAGGGATATTGCAATTGAATTTCCCATTAGGGCAAATTGGTCTACTGTAATATTACCCACAGTAAAACTGGAGCCCTCCTGTAGAAATCTACATTGGCTGCATGCTCCACATTTAAACATGCCTTTAGCAGCCATGTGTTTCTCCCATTTTCTATGAGGAACCTTATTCTATCCCTGTTTTCCGTCCAGCCCTTGTGGTTTAATATATGCGGTCAATTTATGTGACAGGATGTTCTTCACCTCATTGTTTGCACTATTATAACTTCAAACATAGGACCTAGCAAACTGTTGTATATAGGAAGACTCATGCTGGGAGTACTGTTGGGTGCAGTCCCCTGCGACATCCTTCCCTTATTTTAATACTGATTTATATCAACCTTTTCTTTCTTTGACAATTTCAGCAACCAATCCCTGCGTGAAACCCAATGGGTAATCCCTGTCACGAAATATTCTAATTAAAGTCTTAACTTCATATTTGAATATGTCTGCAGATACTAGCTGGGGTAACCTTATAAGTTGTGTTTTGATCACATTTTTCTTTTGCCAAATGGGATGATTGCTTTTAAAATGTAATAAGCTGTTGGAGTATGTTGATTTTTGATAAATATCGGACATAAAACATCCATATTTCAACATCTTTTGAAATTGTTGTCTAAAAGATCAGTGGTTTCCCTATTATACTGGCCTTTAAAAGTTAAAAATGGTGTAGTTGTGTTTAAATACTCTCAAAATGTATCAAGTTCAGTGGTTTTGCCAGACCAAATAATAAATACATTGTCTGAGAAACATAGCTCTTAACACTTCTACTGTATGTGGAGTGAAATACAAAATTCCTCTCCCACCACCACAAAACAATGTTAGCAAATACAGCGGCTGCCAGTGCCCCCAGGGCTACATCCCTTATCTGCTTAAAATATTCTGCTTCAAGATATACAGAATTGTTGCTCATAGCTTCAGCAACCATATCAGTAGTTTGGGTGGTTAATTTCAAACCACTAATTAAAGTTTCACATAACCATTGTAACCCTTCATCATGAGGGATGACCAAGAATAGGTCTTTGACATCCACAGTCAAAAATGTTACTTCATTATTGAAAGGGTCCTAGCACAACATGTCTAAGAAAATGCCAGGTTTCTTTCAAAATGTATTTTTTATCATCAGAAAGAGTTTTCAAGACATGATCTACAAATTTCGCCAGGGGTTCAATTTTTGACCCTTCTGCTATTATAGGATGGAGAGGTTTGGAATTATTCACTAGACTAGGATCTATATCAGAATTAGTAATTAGATCCTCCAACCAGTAGTCAATCTGTCTATATGCTCAATTGATCTCATTCATGCTAACATTTAAGAAAATAATCTCAGTCATGCAGGAATTGTGTAGCATTTTTGTAAATATAGATGGCAGCCCATCACCACTGCTCCCCAACCCTTGTCAGGTTTCATAATCCTAATAGACCGGTCAGAAGAAAGTTTTGATTAATTTAATTTAATTTCATCTTTTGATGGATTAAAATAACCTGACCATATATTCAAAGTTCACATCTCGTTCTCACAAGCAGCTTCGAAGGATGTCAAAACCAGATTCAGAGGTGGTGTAAAAATACTCTGTCTATATAATCTCTGTTTAAATTCACCCCTGTGGCCATCATCGTTTAAAAAAATAAGGGGAGGGGGGGCAAATTTAATTTGCGTTCAAACAGTTTCAGTTCAAGAACACCATCCATCATGTCAAATTTCCTTGCAGGAACAAAAGTAAACCCCTTGCAAAATAAAGCACCAAACAAGGGGGTAAGTCTTAAGTGACTGTAGTTGAATATATTGAAAACTTTAAATTGATGTGCTATACCATCTCCGGAAGGCACACAATCCCCCTTAATCACCGCTGTTGTCTCCTGAAACTGGACCATGTATATTAAAAGATAAGGGTTGGTTGTGAAACTGAGGCAGAATCCCACTGTGGTTTACAAGAAGGGTGTTAACTTGAAGAACACCTTTGAAAAGGTTTGTCATAGAAAATGGGAGAAATACATGGCTGCAAAGGGCATGTTTAAATGTAGAGCATGCAGCCAATGTAGATTTATACAGGAGGGCTTCAGTTTCAGTTTGGATAGTTAAGCTAGAACAATTTATCCGAATAGGAAATTCAATTGTAGTACCCCGGATGGGGTTTACCTTGCTCAGTGCTGTACCTGCCCAGCATTTTATATTGGGAAGACAGTAAATGCACTAATAGGACTTACCAACGTGATTATGCAATTAGGAAAGATGATGCTAATAATGCTCTAGCTAAACATTCCAACAGTTGTGCAATTTAAAAAAAAAATTGTGTTCCAGGTATTGCAGAAAGTTGCCCTGCTGGTGAGGGGTGGTTAGGAAAATGCATCTCAAAAGATGGGAGTTGCATTGGTAGATTTTGTTAAATGCAACAAATCCCCCTGGTATTAATAACAGAGTTTCCATTACCAGTTGTAGTGTACAAAAGGTCTAAAGTTTGATATTGTATTTTTACTGACAGTGTCTTAAATATTTGTTAGATTTTCATGTGTTGCTGGTTTTATTTATTGTAAAATGTCTTTGTATCTTTTTATCCTCTAGATGCCAGCATTATTTATAGTGTGTAAATGCTTTTAAATGGAGACCATATATATGTGAGAAAGTCCAGTATAATTTTAAGGACCAAAGTGCTTATGCAATACATTTTGTTTCGTAAGTGTATAGGCATCTGCAGTTTGTTTTTTGAGTGTAATTTATGTCTGCAGTGGTTATTTCAGTTTCACATCTGACAGCATGGCACACCTCCACAAAATTACTCAGGAAGCGTAAATAGCCACTGAAACATGGTTTTGTAACTCTCAAAATTCCCATCAGCTTTCTTCCCCCAAATCCCTTTGTCATGAAAAAATAAAATTTAAAGTTATTTTCTGTTGATAATACAACCAGGGATGATCATGGATGATCTTAAATTTCACCTTCATATAAAAATTGCTTAAAAAACTCATCAAAATCTAGGGATACTTTTACAGAGCCAAAAACTCTCTCACTAACGCAACTAAAACTACATTTGCCCCTAATTATCTGCTCCCTACACTTCTTTATGGTCTACCATCCTTACTAACCTGCAGGCATCACAACAATCAAAACATGAACAATGTTATAGCAAAGTTGCTAAAGTTTCAGTAAATACCCCTTTCAGAACCCACCACTGTTTTTAGCACTAGAAAGCCTAAATCTTTTAGAGCTACCCCATCAACTAACACATAAGCAGCTTCTTACCACCTATAAAATTATTCAGCATCCATCTGCTTATCCACACGAAATACAATTCTACACAACTATGTTTCCAGTCGGTCATTACTATCCAGTGACCAAAAACTCCTCTCTATCCACAGACTGATCAAATCTGCTGGGCATTGTTTATACTCTTACTATGTTACTGAGTTGTGGAACTCCTTGTCTGTATATAGCAGGTCAGTACCCTCCCTCCTATCCCTCAAAACCATTCTGAAGACTTTCTAGGTAAAATCTGGCTCTTCTTGCTCAATCTCAGGATAACCTATATTCCAAAAGAAGAGCAAGTACCTATTCATACCTTACACCTTGTTACTCTCCCTTCTTCACACACTTCCTCTGTCAAATTTAATCCCCTGGCTTTCTCTCTAAATATACCTTAAGCATGCTTTTTTCTCACTTCATATTGCAATTACAGTTTATATTATACTAACTTACTTTTAATTTCTCTATAAACGAACTAAAATTGCTCTAAATTGTAAATTATTGTGATATAGCTTATATCTGTAACCAAGGATCTGATGATGTCATTTTCATTCATTCCTCAACTGATGGGTCTCCGATCCAACCTCAAATCTGATTCAGCCACATTTACTTAGACTCTCAGATCCAATTCTCAAGCTTCTCTCTTTACCCACAATGCCCTGGAATCCTGTAAGACCTCAGATCTCTTTTGCTGCTGCTTTGCTTCAGACATGGATCTTGCTCTCTTGAGCTTAGATTATTTTTGTAGTGATTTGTGAGTGTAACTTAGGAAAAATAATAAATGACACAAATGCTATCTAAATTTCTCTCACCCTTCCTCCCTTTCAATGTGTACGGATTGCTAGCGTTAGTTGCTCTTTCTTTTTCTTATCTTTTTTCTTGGGTACTAGTTTATACCGTCATTGATGCCTGTTCCCCCTTTTCCCTACTTTCCTACCCTCTCATTGGATATTTCATTGGTATACCCTTTTCTGTTTTATTTTACCTCAGAAAAAAAAATCTTTTTGTCTCCTTGTTTTTCTGTCTTTCTCATGGTTGAAAAACCTACAGGTTTTAAAAAGTGCACTTCTGTAGTCGACCTTGAAATTCCATGCTCCGTCTGTGCTGGTTTTAACACTAGGCCTTGAATGATTGCTGCAACAAGTTAGTTTTGAACAGGTTACTTCCCTCTTCTGCAATGTCTTCTGTTACATCTGTTTCTGGGGATCTGAGAATCCGGAGAGTCAGTGTGTCAGATCTAAAGATGGCTACGTCTTCAATTTCAGCTGCAGCCCTGATTCTTTCAGCACCAATTCCCCTAGACCAGGAAAAGTCTTGGAGCCAAAGCTTTGAAACCAGATCCAGGGGATGACTTCAACTCTGAGGTTGTCAGAAGCATCTCTTCCTCTCAGAGCTTTGGCGCTGGACAGCTGTGGTCTGACTTCTCCCTTACAGTAGGAGCTTGGGCAGAGTTGGGGCTTTGGCTTTGGTGTAGACAGCCTCTGCTTCTTCAAGCCCTTCTGCCTTTGAGGTGGTGGAGAGGGCTTCCTTGCATCTGAGAGTCCAGTCTACTCTAGTTTATTTAGATTGTACCCCAGTACTACCATCAGGTCTGAGTTCTGAACCTCACCAGCCTGTCCTGCAAGGACTGCTGACCTGCTTTGAGCATCCACACAATTCCTCTTCAGGAAATTCCTCTCTTCCAACACCTCTCCAGATCATCCCATTGATGAGGTCCCCAGGAAGAGGTTGTGCAAAAGGAAGTACATAGATTCCCCTCTGGAATCTCTCACCAAAGACACTGACTTTGATGATGGGGAGGGGACACCAAGGTCTCCACCAGAAGACATCTCCTTTGAAGACACTGTAGAGATCCTTATCCAAAAGAGTGGATGGTCTTCCGATCCTCCTTCCCAGGAGGAGTAAGCATTCCTGGAAGCCTTAGGATCAAGCCCATCTATGTCCTGGGTTACCCCCTTTGTCCGATGACCTTATAGATCTGTTGTCTCACCAGGCATGGAAGGAATCGGATACCATAGAGTGTATTCCTCATGACACTGACAAATTTCTCGCCCTTCCTCACCTAAAGACAGGCCTTATTGGAGTAAGGATTTTTCTGTAGATGCCATGGTTGTGGCAGCCACTTAAAAAGAGCTGTCATAACAGAGCTCTTCTGCTCATTCACCTAACATATAGAGTCAAAGGCATTGGACAGATTTGCAAAGTGCTTTTACACCTCAGTGACATTTGCTGTTTGGTCACTGAATTATTTGGCGCACTTCACTAGATTGCAGAGAGATTTGCTTAAAGAATTGTCCAAATCTCTTCTTGGTTTGTGTCTTTGGAGAAGCACAAACGGGTATCTTCACAACTGGCCACGTTTCAGTCTGTTTCTAATGTGTCCATGAGACTGATCTCTCAAACAGCCGAAGGTACCTTATAGGCAGTGGGTTCAGGCATAGCCATTCGGAGATGCACCTGGATGCACTGCGATTTTGCAGAATCCTTCAAGCCTTTATTCATCACTGCTTCCTTTGATAGATCTTCCTTGTTTGGCCCTGCAGTTAAAGAAGCGCTGTCCTGCAGTGAGTAAGATGGGAAGATCTGGTCTCCCATGGGAATATGCTTTTGTATCCCGCAGAGATCCTTTTCCAGTAATCAGTACAGAGGTAGAAAGATGTGGTGCCAAAAGTTGCAAGATCCTGTCCAGGACTCACAAGGGGAAACATTCCCCAGAAGCTGGGGAGAGTTCCAATCAAAGGTGCTGCCCTTGTGGCAGAGGAGACCCTCAAAATCAAGGATTTCAGGATACCGTCTCAGATAAACCATACCATTGCTCCTAAAAGCTTGCCTAACTGCTGTTCTCTGGAGGCAGTTGAGGAGCACTGCACCCAGCAGCCTGGGCATCAATCACAAATGACACTTGAGTGCAAAAACTTATATCCAGAGGCCATTTCTTTCCTTTTTTTGCAAATCTCACTAACCAAATGGAAGAGGCTCCCTAACATGCTACCTAGTCAATGGGAGTTAGTACCCTTAGAAATTCAAATTCTGCTAGACAAAAAAGCCATCCAAGAGGTCCCACCAACCAAAGAAGATTCAGAATTTACTCGAGATTGTTTTAGTGCCAAAGAAGACAGGGAACCTGAAACCCATTCCGGATCTAAAAAATCTCAATCAGTTTGTAAGGAACACCAAGTTCCAGATGGTCACGATTCAGTCCATTCTGTCATTTCTATGAAAGGATGATTAGATGTGCTCTATCGCTCTTCAGGATGCATAATATCAAAGTAAACAGATGCTCCTGAAGACATCTTCTGTTTTGGTTGGGGCAAGTTACTGTCAGTTCAGTGCTCTGTCCTTTGGTGTCACCATAGCCCCCAGGGTGTTCACCAAGTGTATGGCAGTGGTAGCAGCTCACCTGAGGTTGCTCGGTTTCAGAGTGTTTCCCTACCTAGATGACTGACTCCTCACCACCCCAACAAGGCATCTCCTCGAAAAATCCAAGGACTACCTGCTCCTACTATGTCAGTCTTTAGGCATCACAATAAACTATGCCATGTCTCACCTACAACCTGTCCAAGTTTTGGAATTCATAGGCGCACCCACCTGGACACCACCAGTCAGCTAGCATTTCTTCCATTAAACAGAGTACAGTCCATGAGATTTCAAGTGAGACAGATTCTTTCACACATCTGTACCCCAGCAAGACTGATCCTCCTGGCTTTAGGGTCTGTGGCAGCTACTATAATCTTGGTCCTGATGGCTCGGTACTGTATCATTCTTCAGTGGACTCTAGCTGTTCAGTGGTTGATTCTTCAACATCCACTATCCTATCCTCACCAATAAAACTCATGCACCTGCTTTGCTGGGTACAATCCAACATAGTTTGTCAGGGGCACCCCTTTGTGTTTCCACCCCCGGTAGCCACAATGACCATGGACACCTCCCAGTTGGGGGAGGGCATTTCTTGGGAAAGACTCTCCAAGGCATGTGGTCCTTTGAAGAGACCAATTTGTATATCAATGTTCTGGTGATGAGGGTGGTACTCCTAGCATTGCAGGCCTTTCAGGATTCCCTATGGAATGATTGCTCTCCAAACAGACAATATGTCTATGGTTTGGTACATCAACAAACCGATCCTATCCCCAGTGTCGCCAAGCAGTGAGAGTGTGACAGTGGGTGATGTCCTCCGACTGCTTTCTTATAGCAGTGCACATTCCAGGGAAATCTGATGTTCTAGCAGACCAACTCAACAGGTCCATTCTGATGCTTCACAAGTGGTCTCTCAAACAATTAATGGCAGAGAGGATTTTATTTTGATGGGGTCAATCTTGCTGCAGTCTGTTTGCATCTCCCCACGACAAGTGCAGCAGGTTCTTAGCCTTAATCCCTCTGCTGAGGGCGTCAGTGAGAGATGCTCTAGTCCACATTTGGCTCTCTGGTCTTATTTAAGCTTATTCCCCAGTACCTCAAATCCCTAAATTTCTACAGAAAGCCCTTTGGTTGAAGAGCAAGGTTATCCTCTTTGCTCCCTTTTTGGCCTCATCAAGTCCGGCTCCCCCTTCTTTGGTCTCATCTTTAATATCTACCTTGTATACTGGACCCCAGCCCAGATCTGATCTCCCACTGGGATGGTGCATCCAGACATTTCAGGCCTCAAATTAACCACATGTTTTCTCCAATTCCTCTAATGGTTAGATATCCCAGACTTTCTTCCCAGTCCATCATATATTACAATCATCCCAGGAAGCCTCCACCAGGAAGATTTACAAGAGTAAATGGAAAAGGCTTTCCTGATGAGCCCACCAAAGAGAATTGTATCCCTTTACTGCCCTTATTCTTGCTGTCCTGTATTTTCTAGCATCTATTTTTCAAGAAGGGGCTAGCTTTTTACCACCAAAGTTCAGTTAGCAGCCATCTTGAATTGTCATACTGGACACAATGCTTCTCCTCTAGGTCCATCCAAATTATGCAAACTTTCCTTAAAGGCAGTGTTTTTGCTTAGGACCCCAGTTAAAGACCCTACTCTACCCTGGGAACTAATGTTGTTACTACAGAGTTTAACTCCGAGCCCCTTCGAGCCATCGGCCAAATCTTATTTCAAGTTTCTTTCTTGGAAAAATGACCTTTCTAGTGGCTAATTACCTCAGCAGGATGAGTGTCTGACCTCCTGGCACTCTCCCCAAAATTCCCTTATTTGGTTTTCCATAAAGATAGGGTTACCCTATGAACTAATCCTTCTTTCCTGCCCAAAGTAGCCTCAGAGGTGAACATCAACCAGGCCATCAGTTTACCCGTTTTTTTCCCCAAGACCTACAACAAAGTTGAATATGTTTCACCTTTTAGATGTAAATAGCTCCATTTTTATCTCCATAGAACAAAAGACCTCAGAAAGACAGAGCAGTTGTTCATCTCCTTTGCCTCTAACAGATTGGGAAAAGCAGTTTCCAAAGTTACCTTAGTAATGTGGGTAACAGATTGCATAGCGTTTGTTTATAATCAATGAGGTCTTTCCTTGCCCAGACCTCCTAAAGTCACTCCATTAGATCCATAGCTGCTACTTCTGCTTTTTAGTCCAAAGCTTCCATTGATGATATTTGTGTTGTAGTCACTTGGTCCATTGCTTATACCTTTATTGCTCATTACAAATTGGATTTGATCTCCAGAAAAAGAGTTGCTTTTGGTTCTGTGGTACTCCTGAATATCCTTCCACAAGGGCCACTCAGATTTACCTAGCTGGTGATGCTGTCCCATCAGTTGAGGAATGAATGAAAATGACATCAGATATAAAAATTATGTACTTATTCTAACTGTGCATCTGCATTGTCCTCACTACCGTACTTACATGATGGTCAAAGTTTAGGTTACTGTCTGTCTGTATTCCTAGGTCCCTCATCACTGGGTCTACTTTTAGAGGTGTGCTATCAGTATTATAATATGCAGGGATATCTGATTGACCAAAGGGTATGATTATGCATTTTTCAGCATTTGGCCTCAGACCATGGTTTTGGTACCAGTGGTTTGTCATTTGCGTCTGTTTTTAGGATGTCAACATCATTTGGAGATTCATTGATTGCTCCCAGCTTACAGCCATCAACGAAGTTGGGGAGCCAGAGGCCTCCTACATTTGCCTTCACTTCATAGATGTATATACAAAATGGAGAGGTCCCAACGCTGAGTCCTGTGGGGCACTGCTAGTAACGGGTTTCTTATTGGAAGAAGATTCACCTATGTGGACAATGTGTCCTATCAGTGAGCCAGTTGGCTATCTATCTGACAATTCAGGGTTTATGCTTAACTCAGTAAGTTTACCAATGATCCTTGAAGGGAGAATTATGTCAAAATCTTTGGCCAGGTCTAGATAAGTGGTTTGTATTTTTACCCTTATCCACAGTCCTGGTGACATTCTTGAAGTCCACTACAGAAAGGTATGTGTCACTTGGAAATAACACTATTATAGATAAAGCTGAAACTGAGCATCATTCAAAACTCAGATGTATTTTAACATATTCTAGAAACACAAGTAAAGTTAAAGAAATTATTCAGAAACATTGGTTTATAGTCTAGCACATACCATGTTTCAAGAATATTACAACAGAACATCTTTTACATACAAATGCTCTAGTAACTTGAAAAATGTATTATGTTGCAAAGAACAAGAAAAATGTCAAACTTAGAAAAGTACGAACATATAAATGTAATGCTCGTCAGTTTTGTAGTCGTATATTTACTGATGTCTTTTAAGCATCCTATTAAATAAGATTTTGTTATTAATACTTATGGCACATGCAGTACTAAAAATCTTGTCACTATGCATAAAATGTAATGCTTGCTATAATGGAAAGACCAATAGAAAGTTAAAAGAGCGTATTTGTGATCATCTCTACAATACGCAGAGGTATAGATACTAATGCCTTATATAAACACATTAAAGAACGTAACACACACTCAAGTTTTTAATATTGCAAACTATTAATGAGAATATTAGAGGGGGTAATTTATTGAATGAAACAGAAAAACAAGAAAACAGATGGACAGCTCGCTTTAGAGCACATATTCCCCCAAGGCTTAATGAAACTTTTACAGTAAAACCAATTTTAAAAGATTTAAGAAGTAAAATTAGATAACTGTCACTTTAAATGTTAGATTATTTTATGTCACATGCTTTTCATTTTTTTTTTACTGCTAAATGCTGTGATATAGATTTTTGGTTATTTGTCTGAAGAAGCCTTATAAGGTGAAAGTTTTTACTTGTGCAGTTTATTCAATAAATATATACAATCACTGATCTCTTTGGTCATCTTGGTGCCAGAATACTTTTATGTTTTTCACTCTATGTAGTTTTTTCTGGCTTTACTAAATGGCAGCACTTTATTTTTGTTGTTTTAGTTTTATTACTAAAGGAGATCATTTTGTGATCAGATCTTACCAGGGAGGAGTTAATGCACTGAAAGGAGCGGCATTCCCCATGTTCTAGGTCTAGGATATTTGTACCTCTAGTGGGGAAGCTAACTAGTTGTCCAGAATGTTTGCATTGGCAAAACCCAAAAACCTTTTGAGCAGGTGAACTGTGGGTTATACAAGTCTCCCAGTTTATGGAAGGGTAGTTGAAGTCACCTATAAATATGGTTAGGCTGAATGTTAAGATATTCCAGTAGGTTTAGGAAGTAAGTGTAATTTTCCAGACTCATGTTAGGGGATCTGTAGCTAGCAAAGATATGAGAGGGTTGCAGTTATGGTTATTTGGGCATGGAGCAGGTCAAGCAAGTCTTGTTGTTGGACCATTCTACCAGTGTACTAGTTCTTTATGAACACTGAGCACCTCCTCCCTTTGTGTTATCTTAAGCTGAGGGGGATCGAAATGTATGAACAGCATTGTAGCCTTTGATAGCTGGGGTACTTTACATGGCTCTGAACCATGTTCCCATGACCTCACATATGTCTGCGCTCTCCAGGATGAGGAATGCTTCCAGGGAGTGCATTTTTTAATTTAAACTCCTAGTGTCGAGCAGCAGTACCTTTAGGTAGTCGTGAGTGATTTTTGTTATGTTGGAGGGTTTAACAACTTGGCATGGTCTAAAAAGGCACTATGGGGATAGATAGTTTTTGCCAGTATCTGGAAGCCAACTGGCGACAAGTGCAAGCCATCTCTGGAAAGCCATTGTGGTTTGTCTAGCATGTGCAGAACTGGTGGCCAATGGTTATCACACACACTGACCCCACAGAGATAATTAACCTGCTAACGGATAGGTTTGGTGAAAATTTCCCTACTTTATCTATTCCTAACTTGCAACAAACCCTCCCCCACCCCCGCTTTACATATCTGAAGAGCAGTCCTCAAAGGCCCTGTCCAAGGCAAAGAACATGGCCTCTCTGGGACCAGATGACACCACAGGCTGCCTTCTAAATAGGCTAAAACATGAACTAGCATCCCCACTAAGTATCCTTTCAATCGTAGCCTAACCACAGGCTTTATTCTTGCGGAATGGAGAACAGCTATAGTTATTCCCCTTCACAAAGCAACAGACCCAGGGAATTACAGACACATAAGCCTGACCAGTCTTATCTGTAAGGCCATGGAATGCATCACTAAGGACCTCATAAATAAAGACATAGTTGACCTCCAAACCCTGGATCCTAACTAACTTGGCTTCATGAAGGGCAGATCCTCCCTGTTAAGTCTGATGGATTTCTTTGAAAGTGTGACCAAGGCCATTGGTGAGATCTAATCTGTGCTCACACCATACCTCACCTTGGAAAGGCTTTCAACACAATCCTACATTCAGGCATTACCAATACACTTAGGAAACTGAATGTAATCCCCTCCGTTGTATGATGGGTTGCCACCTGGCTCACAAACCAGACACACACTGTCAAAGTGGGTGACTCCACATCAACCAGCAGACCTGTTACCAGCGGGGAGCCACAGGGGTCAGTGCTGGGTCCTCTACTGTTTGGCGTGTACTTCTTAGAAGTTCAGGTCAAAACTAGGTGCAATCATTGAATCCTGAATGATATCCGTATACTCCAGGATGGTCTCTCACAAACCATCGACTAGTATATTAGTCACAGTCTCAAACTAAATGCAGAGAAATGTGTCATTATTCCCTTCAGCACAAACAGTCTCCCTTAACACTATCAAATTAATAACAGTACACTTAAGTACCCATTAAGTGGTAAGGGACCTGGGGTCACAGGTTGTCTATTGTTGTAAAGAAAGCTTTCCACGTAGCTCACTTGATTAGTAAAAGCGTCACCTCAAGAGCAAATTAAGTTATAACCCCCCCCATACTCGGCACTTATGCAGCCCATAATTGAGTATAACACCCCATTCAGTGTATACCATATGAAGCATCTATAGCAATTAGAGATACTTCAGAGGTTTCTAACAGATAAGATCAAAGGCCTCCAGCATGTGCCTTACACTGACCAACTAAAATCCTTGTCGCTGTACTCCGTATCATATAGACTTCTTAGGGGAGACTTAGTTCTGGCCTATAGAGCAACCCAGAAGCCAAATCTAATGAACTTACTGCATTTCCATAAATCAAATGGGTCTAGTGCTACCCATTCCAGGGACTTAAATATGGCCGGCGACTTAAATAGGACATGCTGGAGGGACAGATTTATGTCCCATGACTGCCACATCTTTGAAGCAGGCTACTAATTCATGTGAAACGGAGCATCTCTGACACTGTTCAAGAGAAACCTGGATGAGTAGATAGGGCACTGTAAATTCTTACTGGGGATAGTGCCCGCAACCCTCCTGGACATGGGCAGTCATCACTAAATGCAGTCTTGGGTATTGACTTGTACCTCTACAGTATTACATTGGGTTGAAATGGCTAGGCTTAAAATGACCTAGTCGATAGCCTAGTAATCTTCTATGATCCTGTTTCTCCCCAGGCTGACAGATACTGGATACCCTTGTTGTGACACCAGAAACAAAGCCAGTTGTTGAAGTCAGTCATTTTTGCTGGTACTGTGACACCGTCATTGGTGAAGGTAGGATGCTACTCAAGGCTAGATTCATACCTTCCTGGGACACGCATTCAGAAAGCTCTGTCATATGTCTCTTCATATAATTCAGTGAGGTACATCTTAGGTCGTTTACTCCCACATGGGTTTTGACTGTGTCTTACTGGTACTTGTGGTTTAAAGACCTAAGTGCATGCGTGATCTGGTGGATCCCAGCTACAGACAACTCAAAATGATCTCCTTGTTTAGCTGGGGGACATCAGTATGTCTTACAATGGAATTCCCAATAACTAGAATGTTTGGCTGTGTGGGGTGTTGCTGTATGGGATTGGAAGCGGGACTGCTATGATTTTCGGAGTCGCGTTGTTGAGGTGCCCTTTTTTTGTGTGTGGGGTGGAGGTTACAGTCAGATACCTTAAGGAGGTCTTGAAGGGTTGAGTAGATTAAAGTGAGTTTCTGTGCATTTGTGGGTGTGTGTGTTTGTGTGTTTCCTTAGTGTTGGTAGCGAGTGCTTTTGGTGTAATGCCAACAACCTGGTTTGCCTTTTTTGTGTGTGTGTATGTGAGAGCTTTGTCTCCAATGACATTGTGTATCTACAACTCTCTCACACTGCGTTTGTGTGTTCTACAATTAAATGGTTGTCAGTGAACATGAGGCAGGTAGTCCACAGCCTGAGAATGCCTATATCCACCATGCCAGAAAAAGAGATGACAGGGAAGTGCCTATTCATTATACCAGATCCTTAGTAGATGGGAAGAAGCCGGGAAGACTCACTTAAAGGTCGAAGTGAGAGTGTTTAGTAATGTTCTGTTAGGGTAATGGTGCTGCCCTCTGCCCAAACTGGCAACTCTTTGAGCAGCTATGAACAGTGGGAGACTGAGTGTTTCCTATAAAGGATTTTAAACTGGAGAGGTTTGCTTATATACAAGGCATGGGTAACCACGTTTGCAAGATGTGCAAGCACAAGGTTTTTATACCAGCAAGATGAAAGACTTTTACACAGTTAAGCTCTCAGGCCAATCAGATTAACACACACTAAGCTTTCCACCCGTAGTGCACCCCCAATTAAGAAACTTTGAGAACCTTATAGAACACACGTTAAGAACTTCACTTTCCCACAGTTTTGGTAAATATAATTTAACATGGGATGAAAAAAGCCTATTAGACAATATATGTAGTGACAGGGGCTTGCGTGTGATGAAACCGGATAAGGGTGGGGGTGTCGTGTTCATGGAACAGATTATATATGAAGGAAAAATGATGGAAATCCTTAACAACACAGATAAATATGCAAGGACATCGATTAATGAAATCAATATTGCCTACAGAAAGATATATTTGCTTCTTAATGACTTAATGTTAGAGGGCTTGATAGATCAAGTAACCTTTAGATACCTGTATGTTGACAAGCCAAAAGTACCAGTTATCTTTGGCATACCAAAAACACATAAAGATACAAATGACCCACCTCTCAGAGCTATTGTAGCAGCAGACAACTCCATTACTACACCATTAGCTAAGTACGTCGACATGAAAATTAAGAAACTGGTAACTAGTAATAATAATATCTTGAAAAATTCATGGGATTTGTTAAGAAAGCTTGACCATTCTTTGTGTATTAGGGAACTGTCTTTTGGAACAATGGACGTTGTTGACCTATTTACAAGTATTCCCCATGATATAGGGATGGAATGGTTTGAGGAAATGTTGATCGACCACAATGAACTAACCAACAATGAATTTAAAACAGTTCTAACCCTTATGGAAGTTATGCTGAAGAATAATTTTATTTATTTTGCAGGGGAATACTTTAAACAGGTAAAGGGCGTAGCGATGGGGGCACCATGTGCCCCCACTTACGCAAATATAATCATGGCATATTGGGAAAACAACTATTTGGTCAATTCCATGTATAAGGAACATTGGTTACTTTATGGGAGATTCCTAGATGACCTCTGTTTTCTATGGAAAGGGGACGAAACCTCTTTCATTGAGTTAGTTAATTATCTGGATAATACCACGGAATTTTTTAACTTTACATACAGCTTTGATAAGAACACCCTTAATTACCTGGATATTACCATTACCAAAAATGAAAATAAATTTGTATCAAAGGTTTATAGGAAGGAAACCTTTTCAAATTCCTACCTACATTTCACTAGCTCACACCCTTATTTTCAGAAAAAAGGAGTACTTAAGGGTCAGTTGGTTAGGATTAGCAGAATGTCTTCTGACAATGACCAGTTTAAGCAAGAATGTGAATGGTTAAGGACCCAATTTTTGAACAGGGGGTACCCTAACCAGCTTTTCAACGACCTCCTTAAAGAGGATGTAGAAGGTAGGAATTCTAGGTTTGCCCCCATTTTAGGGAACAATAGTAACTATACAGAAATGGTAGGTGAGCACAAGTGGCTTACAATAACAGTGTGGTGATGACCTATGATGGACAAACTACATTGGTTAAGAGAATTATCAATAAAGAATGGGAAAATTTCTCCAAAATATCTGATCTGGAGGGTATATTTTCTGACCAATTGAAATTTGTGTACAAGAAAGGTAACACCATTAAAAACCTAATAGAGAGGGGTCACAAGGATTTTGGTTCAAATAACTCATCAAAGAAAAGAGGTTTATTCAAATGTGGGGCCTGTAAATACTGTTCATATATAGCAACAGGTGACAGTTATTTTTTACAGTCAAGAAATAGGAGGTTTTATATGAATTCATTTGTTAATTGTAATACAAAAGGAATTATTTACTTGGCTGTATGTATAGTATGTAATTCATTTTATATTGGTAAGAGTGAGAGACCTCTTAAAAAAAGAATATATGAACACCTGCATGAAATGAGGACTATGAAAGAAAGTAATGCTCTTTTTAAACACTCCAACCAATGTGCAAAAGCAAAGTTTCAATTTTTTGTTTTGGAAGTGGTGGATGTTGATCCTAGGGGTGGGATGTGGGAGACCAGGGTAGAATACAGGGAGCTTTTCTGGCAAATTACATTAGAGGCAACAAAGCCCCCTGGTTTAAATGATATCATCTTCCTGGGACCCGTACTTTAACTGAGGGCAGCAAAACTTTAATAAGTAGACCTTAGAACATGTAACAACTTTTTCCTTCTCATTTTAAGAAAAGCCTCAGTCATTTTTTAGCTTGTTTATTGTATCACATTTTTATTAATAATACATAAATTTATATACATCTTTTACCACCAAGTAATTTAAGTATATTGGTTAGTGTTTTATGTATAATTGATTAAGGTTACTTAGATATTGAGAAATTTTATTACTACATTTTAGAAGTTTTAAATACAAATATTTATAATGAAGCTGTATGCACTTTAAATGTTGATAATATGTATGTGACTAATTTTGAACACTAATTGGCTTTACTATACAAGGCATGTAGGGGAGGGCTTAAATGTTTCTGATGAAGTTATGGACGAAAACGGATGTGAATAAACGTTAGAACGAACAACAGCTTGTGGACTTTACTATTTTTGCAGCAGTTTGCCTTGGAAAGTACTTTTTCTTGAGCAGTTACAGCGCTGAGTGAATTACATTTTTACACCTGGTGGTTGTTTTCAGTGCCTGTGGTTCCGTTTTGTGTCCTTTATTCGATTTCCACCCGTAGTTCCCAACTTGGATGGGTTAAATCAGTCCTCTGCTCCCACCAGATTGCTGAAAACCCTCTTAATTTAAAACTGTTTTTCAGCTCAAGTGCAGTTACAAATGCTTTACAATTAAAGGCAGAAAACCTACAGTATCAGGTGTACATAGAAATAAGTTTACAAACCTTGAGAAATGTTCAAACATACAGAAAAAGGTGTGCAAACAGGAGAACTTCTAAAAATGCAGAAAAACTTTGCAAATCTTAGAAATATTTTGGCAAACTCTGAACAGCTTTTGCAGTATCAAAGGATGTTAAGAAATGTCAGAATACTGTTAAAACAGCCTGAGCAGTACAGTAACAAGCAG
Organism: Protopterus annectens; assembly: GCF_019279795.1. NCBI lineage: Eukaryota > Metazoa > Chordata > Ceratodontiformes > Protopteridae > Protopterus > Protopterus annectens. The sequence goes on along the minus strand of NC_056728.1, from coordinate 1,540,581,310 downwards.
GTGGTGTTTCTTTAAAAAGTCCAGGCTGAAAACGGTGATATATTGAACAAATAAATAAATGCAGCACAGAAGTGTTAAATAGCACTGAAGTAATAAGTGCAAGTAGAAAAATAATGCTTGTATCAACTTTGTAGGTCCACAGATTGTTTTAGAAGCAATCCAAGTGTTATAGTCGCAGGTGTCCAAGCCAGGTACATGGAAGCTCTGAATAAATGAGCATAGTCTCACAAAATGTAAGGCTTTTATATCAGCAGGATGAAAGACGTAAGCCTCTGGCCAATCAGATAAACACACAGTAAGCCTTCCACCAGCAGTTCCCAACTCAGATGGGTTGAATCCTCCCTCTGCTCCTACCAGAGAGCAGAAAAAACACTTAAAGTAAAACAAACTGCTCAAGTGCAGTAACAAATGCTTTACAACAAAAGGCAAAGCACCTGAAGTATCAGGAATCCTTGAAAATGAGTTCACAAACACTAAGAAATGTTTACAAATACAGAAAAAAGTGCTCAAACGTCAGAGAGCTTCTACCAACACAGAAAAACTTTGCAAAACTTAGAATGGAATTTTTAATTTTTGTTATGTACCCATGCCATTCGCAATCCCTCCTTAAAACTAAGTGCTGTTATGGGCATTATATCCCCTCTTCTGATTTTCATTTTATGTATTTTAACTTGGAAAGATCATAATATAGACATTTGTAAATATTGTGCATTGCTCACTTAAAAAAATCACTAGAACTTGCTAGGTGGGCTAGACACGCGAGAACTTTTTTGGACCATAAGAAAACTGCTTGCCTTAATTTCATGTCTGTTTTCCTTCAGCTTTTGTTTCTGATTCATCCTCTTCTCAAAAGAGGTAGATCTGTTTGACAAAATCAGTTTGTTAAACTACAAAGAATAGCAAATCTTTATATTTCAAACTAAAAAGAATGAGAAATCTTTAGATTTCGACTGAAGGTTATACAAGTTAAGTACATGGAAGCTGAATCTTTCAAGGACCCATGTTTGCAACAGAGAGGCCTGGGTTTGGTTCTCTGTGTGTGTTCTGTATTCAGATGGCATGGTTAAGGATTCCCCAATGGTCATTCAAATACATTTCATTTTCATTGCTCTCACAAATGCACCATCCGTTAAATAGGTATTCACCAGAGATACTGTACAACAAGAATGTTATTAAATTGTCTCCAAATTTTGCAGTCTTTTGTTGTGGCTCATAAAATGATTCAATAATGAGATGTTATTTCCTACTTATCTTGCCTGTCACTGTTGTTTCCTGGGGTTCAGTGGCAGCACCAGAGACTCCAGAATTTTACATTGCAGTGAGAACAGGCCCCCTGACATTTTACTCCCAGCTGGTTCCCCTCTGGTTTGTCCTCATTTTCTGTAGAAGCCTGTATGCCTGAGGGCCTTCAGAACCCTACTGACCCACCCAACAAACTGCTCTCCCAGAGCATCAAGCTAGTTCCAGTAATGGCCATATGCCATTCATACTCCAAATCATCACTTTGGCTCAGAGGCCCAACACTAGAATAACATACTGGAGTAAACTATTTTTTTTTAAACATAATGGCTATTTTAAAAAGTTTACATCCATTCACTTCTCCACCGCCGGTAGTTTTAGACCCCTTGTCCACATCTTTGACACTGGGTTTTTATAACTCTAAGGGCCATCTAGCAGCAACTTCAGAATTTCTTCAAAGTTTTAATTAATTGTCATTAGCTTTCCAGAAAGTTTATATGGCTTTTCTTACATAATTTCCTTTATCTGACATCCTATAAAGTATCCTGTGTATCCTTAGGATATATATTTAAATTGGCTGCTACTGCAGACTTGAAATTTGTATCCTGGAAGACTGCCTTTCTAATGAGCATCATTTCAGCCAGATGATTTACTAAATTATAGACCTTGTGTGTGGCAGTCTTCCATACCTGGTGGTCCAGAAGGCTAAAGTGTCATTGCAATGTAATCTTTTATTTCTCCCCAAAGTAGCCAATATCCACTCAGTCTACTAATCTGCCTGATTTCCTTCTAAATAATTGTATCAGTTGGCAATTACTGGTCGCATTGCATTGACAGCAGGCAGCTATGAACTGCTCTGGGCAATAAGATCTACCAGGATTCACAACTGTTAAGTAAATTGGACTCCAAAGTATCTAACATTAACTTTTCTAGGTGATTAACTAATTGTGTTAAGTTCTGTTATGAACAATATAGTAAACTTGCCTTGTGAGCCTAGAGCTCATTCATTTCAGGTAGTGGATAGTTCTGTAATCTTTTTAGAAGTGTAACTTTGGAGGATATTTTTACAGTAGCAGCTGTATAGATTTCACTGATGACCTTTGCAAACTGATATGATCTCTATATCTCTGCCTTCCTAAGGGACCACAGTTATTAATGTTCTCCCAAGGATAAACATCCAGTGTGAAAAGCTTAGGGCTTCTTCCTTTTAGTTGCTGAGGCTGGACCGCCTCTTCTCTGATATGAAAGTTGTATACTTACCATAACACCAGACCTTATTAGCATACCCAACCTCCTTCCTCTGAGAAGTCCTGATGGTGATATATTTTTCTTATCTGCCTTAGCATGGCATAATGTAGATTTGCAAGCAGAGCATTAGCAGTAAAAAATACCAAGTTGAATAAAGGCCTGCTGCATTATTCCTTTTGGTTGCAAAGGCTAGACCTACTCATCCAAATCTAACATTTCGATAAGTCCATAACTTGTTTTTATTCTCATCTGGGATGAGTATAAACATCTTGTTCTAAATCCTTTTGTCCATAATGAGAACGTTTGTAGGAGTTCATTGCCATATTATCATTCATTTTTCCTTCAATGCCAGTTGGCAAATTAATTACTTTTGACAAGATTGTGTATAGTTTCATGTGGTGCTTGATAGAGGATGCCAAGTGTGCAGATATGTACATATACAAATTACTACTCTCTAAAACTGTTGATGAGAATTTTTTAATATATATACATAATCTTAATATAAAAACCTCGTGTACAGGAACGTGAGGGCCTGTAAAACTCAACACTGCTTGTTCGCAAAGTCACAAAAATACTGCATTCCTCTGCAGACACCAGCATGTAGTACTAAGCAGCAATGGCAAGTAAAAAGCAAAACCAGAAAGCAGTCCACAACGTCCAAAATGATAAAAAACCTTCTTTATTGCATGCAGTAGTAAGCGCTTTCACCAGAATGGCTTCCTCAGACTGTAGCAGCATACACATCACACAGTCATTAAATAGCTTCAACAATTAACAACAGGGTGTTGTTCAAACCAATTAATTAAACAATACAATATTCATGAAGCTTCTACAATGAAAGCATCCATTATAAAACATAGATAAAACAACAGTTAAAAACAAGCAAAAGTGACTGTTCAAAAAATAATAAAATATATTATATATATTATCTTATATTTAATTTTATTTATTCACAGCTTTACCTAACTTCCTTCTTTTCAAAAAAGGTTGTAGACTAACTTTATCATTCAACCCAGGGGTTGAATCAGCTCTGCACCTTATAATCCATCTGAGTTCCATCTCAAGAGTATAAGCTTCCACATCCCCACCCCTCATAGTGTCATGAATAATCTGTAAGACAAAAAAGGTAAAGGAATGTGTAGTCCCTGCCTGTATCTGATGTTTCGCTAGTGCATTAGTGTTATCACCTATTCTCATTTTATAAAGATGTTCCCTAATTCTCAATCTCAACTGCCTATTGGTTTTGCCAATATAAAACGCTTGGCAGGCAGTGCAACTAGCGAGATAAATCACATTTACTGACCTACAATTAGTCCCTGTGGAAAAAGAAAAGATTTGTCCAGTAACAGGCTGTTCAAATATATTACTATTGTTAATAAAACTGGATGTAGATGTTATTAGATTGGACAATGGACTAGTTAATACATCGGTACATAGGAAAATGTGTTATAGAAATACTCTGCTTCATAGAACAAGCATGCATCCACTACATGTATTTGAAAATGTTGTAAAGGGGCAGACCATGAGGGCGTCTCGACTGAATCCCTCTGATAGTGGCTTTATGGCTGAAGCTGAGAATTTAAGAACCATGTTTTTGAAGAGGTCTTATAAGGATGCGGAAATAAACAGGGCTTTGACTGACACATATAGTTTGAGAGGAACTAGAGCCTGCCCTTATTTCTCTAGTAATTTTAAGGCCGAGGAGTTAGTTACTCAAGGACAGGCACATAAGGCGAATGTTACAGTGAATGTACCCATTTATTATACTAGTGATGTAACCAATATAAAATATATTATAGAAAAATATTGGGATGTGCTCACTGTAGATGAAGATGTTTCTAAATTAGTAGGTATAAGACCTAGATACACATACAAGAATAAGATGAACTTGAAAAGTATGTTGTGTCATAAGGAAGGTGTGAGGTACATGAATTTTAATACGGTTGCATGTGGTAGTTGTAATCAGTGTAGTTTTATTAACAATAGTAATATATTTGAACAGCCTGTTACTGGACAAATCTTTTCTTTTTCCACAGGGACTAATTGTAGGTCAGTAAATGTGATTTATCTCGCTAGTTGCACTGCCTGCCAAGCGTTTTATATTGGCAAAACCAATAGGCAGTTGAGATTGAGAATTAGGGAACATCTTTATAAAATGAGAATAGGTGATATCACTAATGCACTAGCGACATCAGATACAGGCAGGGACTACACATTCCTTTACCTTTTTGTCTTACAGATTATTCATGACACTATGAGGTGAGGATGTGGAAGCTTATACACTTGAGATGGAACTCAGATGGATTATAAGGTGCAGAGCTGATTCAACCCCTGGGTTGAATGATAAAGTTAGTCTACAACCTTTTTTTGAAAAGAAGGAAGTTAGGTAAAGCTGTGAATAAATAAAATTAAATATAAGATAATATATATAATATATTTTATTATTTTTTGAACAGTCACTTTTGCTTGTTTTTAACTGTTGTTTTATCTATGTTTTATAATGGATGCTTTCATTGTAGAAGCTTCATGAATATTTTATTGTTTAATTAATTGGTTTGAACAACACCCTGTTGTTAATTGTTGAAGCTATTTAATGACTGTGTGATGTGTATGCTGCTACAGTCTGAGGAAGCCATTCTGGTGCTGCATGCAATAAAGAAGGTTTTATCATTTTGGACGTTGTGGACTGCTTTCTGGTTTTGCTTTTACTACTACATGCTGGTGTCTGCAGAGGAATGCAGTGTTTTTGTGACTTACAAGCAGTGTTGAGTTTTACAGACCCTCACGTTCCTGGGTTTATTTTTATGCTACATGTTTTAACAGGAACGTGGTCTCTCTGTGCTAGCCTTTTATTCTTGATTTGGTACATAATCTTAATATGTTCATCATATGGAATACTGCTGCAATAGCCTTAGCTATATGGGCTATATCCTGCTAAAGATATGACAGACAGCCAGCTTCGAAAGCCTCAGTGCGCTTTCTACACATCCAAACTCGTAGTTAGCTCTAGTTGAACTACCTAAAAGGCAAGTTTGGGCACCAAGCCCTTCAGAGCTTTCCTACCACCAAAGAGCACTCCTCTTGCAGGCTTTTCAGGATGTACAGTTGGCTAACACTTTTCCATTTCTGCCATAAAAGCTTCATTTGGGGGAAATTAAACTTCCACTTGACTTTTTATTTCAGAAATTGCACTTTTTATGTAAAATAGTAAATTTAAAGCTAGGAAAAAATATTTCTAATGACTGTCATGTGACTTTTAATCACTTTTAAACGGGAGTTTCACTTTTTTGCTTTTGTCATAAAAAGTTGTTAAAATTAATTTAAAACTATTTCTCCGAGGTAAACGTGTTATTTTACTTTTACGAGCTGGGGTAAGCGTCTAAAGTGCTTTTGCTTTATAGGAAATAAGTTGTTTTTTAACTGCTTACATTTTTTAATGACTGCTGCTACTAGGCATCCCTGTGAATAAGGCATTTTTTTGCTTGATCATGCAACAACCAACCAGTTATTCAATTCTTCCTTCTTCCAGCTACCAAAAGAAGAAAATTACTAAATGGCCTTTGAGACCACAGCAAGCTGTTAAAGTGCCTCAACTGCAGATGGGCGGCTCTGCTGTGGTCATTTCTAGCGCCTCAGACCATTCTTCTTTTTCCCTGGCTCCATGTGCCATCTTGTGTAGTGCCTACAGCCACCATTGACTGGGGGTGGGGGGTTAGACAATGTCCTCGTCAGATGTTGGAATGCCCCTGGTGGGCTAGGGAGAACCACTCGTGTCAGTTTTAGCTGAAGGGGCAAGGAATACCACTCTGCCTAGCAAAAATGCTGTACCTGTTCTCGGCAGGTTTTTCTTAGTAAAAGAGGGTATGCTTCTTAAACTTGGACATATTTCTTCTCCCATCTCAGTTACTTTGGACAAGAGTGATTTATTGGGTTTATCACAGGGTTTGGTTCAGCCTATTGACCCTTTCAATTTAGTTATTTCTAGTAAAAGAAAAATAAATTATTCATTTTCTGAAGAGGTTCAAGTTTATGAACCACAAAATGATTGTGAAAGGACAGATTCTGTTTTGTCTCATCAGATTTCTGATTCAGATTCTGAAAAGGACTGTCAGAAACTACACTCTATTTAAGAATTCCCTTTCCCTGAAACTGTTTCTAGAATGAATCAGTTGTTTCATTGGGAACATAGTGATATTCCACTGTCTCTGAAGAAGTATGATTTATTACAGTTGGATTTTCCAGAACCTACCCCTGTTCCTCCTGTTCTTTTACCATCTGCTTGAGTTTACCTAAGCATAGGTGGATGTAAAAGATCCCACAACACTTATCAAAGAGTAAGGGGTCCTTTATTTGACACAACATAAACAAAACATTATTTACATATTTACAACATATATATATATATTTACATCATATATATCTATATGTTTCTAATACCATAATTTTTCCATAATTGACCCCCCACTCCTCCTTCCACAACTGTAATTTAATTTTTCATAATATATCAGCCAAAATCTGTTTCCCATTAAACAAAATTTTACTGTTTTTCCCCCACAAACATATTTATTAAATTTTCACATATGACATGGGCAATCTTACATTTATATAAATGAAAAACAAACAAAATGACACCACTTTAGTTGCAAACAGTATATGTCACAGACAGCATTGAAGCTACTGTAGTTGCAAACATTATATATCACTTATAACCCATCCAGTCATTATCAGTTAAGCATTATATGGCTCATTCAAAATCCTGACTCTTAAACCTAGTTCCTGCTCTGCATATATTGTTCTCATAGTTCCCATTTGTTTCCTATGTAGTTTGCTCCTTCCCTTTTCTAAAGATCCCAGTTCCAGTTGTTTTATCTGTGTTACTATATTCACTACTCTCGTAAAGTTGGTCTAGACTTTGATTTCCATTTTCTAGTAATAGCTTTTTTGGCAGCCATCATAATTAGACTCAGCAAGGCTTTACTATGTCTAGGCAATTCCGATTCTGCATCCTAACTCAAAAAAATCATCTCCATTGTCAATCCAATCTGCTGACCCAGCATATCCGACAGAGCAGTCTGCAGGAAATCCCTAACGTCTGACAGCTCATTACATTCCCAAAAAATATGTTCCCAGCCACCTCTTTCTTGCCTGGCACACATCCAACATTTGTTATCCACCTTAGGAAAAAATCTTTGGAGTCTACTTGGGGGTATAAAAATACCTATGTAAACACTTCCAAAGATCCTAAATCTTTTAGACTTTGTTGCACATTTGGGAGATATACATATAATCCCCCATTGTCTCTTTGTGAATTGCTTATCCAGTTTCTCTTCCCAATCCTTTATATGCTCCTCTGATTGATTCTTATAATTATAATGCAATATTTTATATACTTTACTAATTATTCCTTTTTTAACTGCAGCTTCTGTTTTAGATTCTATGAAAAACTCTACCATTGTTGATCTTCCATTCAGGAGCCCCCTATTTCTTTCTCTTTGCCTGTACTCTGATATCAATCCTTGATAGGAAAGGCAATCTCTAACCTGCAGTCCAAATACATTCTTGGCCTCTTCCCATTCTATTACCTTTCCCTTTCTAGTTATTTCTCCCAATACCTTGGTTCCTTTGCCAGTTTTCTCCAATAAAGTATAGCCCCCTCTTGCCTATTATCTGTGTCCTGACCACAGTTATTCTTATTGGCAAAATCTCTTTTGTTCATTCTCATACTGGTTTGGTTTTTAGAATACTCCCTGGTATTTTTATGAATATAGTACTCTGTAATTTTTGTTGTTCTCCAAATGGTCTGCATCTAAAATCCCAATCTCTCCTTATTTCTTGAGCTTCCTCCCTGTATCAGCATCATTCCTTTTCACTTTGAATTAGAATTTTCTGCATGTGCTATGTATAAGAGCCTTGTGTTGCTCTAAAATACCCCTGAAATTGGGCAATCCTTGACCACCTTGTTCTGTTGGAAGAATCAGCTTATCCCAATTGACCCTTGCTGTCTTCCCTTTTCAGATAAAATCCTTCAACTCTTTTTTTAATTGCTATCCACAGCTTCTCCACTGTTTGATAAAAATATGCCTGACCTGTGTATAAGATTAAAGGGACTAAAAACATCTTAATGGCTTGTGTCTTAGTATACATATCCATATAACAAAACTCCCAGTTTCTCAATTTTTGTTTTATCTTCTGTTTAGTCTCTTCCCATATATCCGTAGCTGCCACAACAGAGTCCTTTCTAATCCATACTCCTAAATACTTCATTTTACCATGTTCCCATAAATATGGATATTGTTGGACCAATTTGTGTGTGGGTACATAATTTACCACTATTACCTTTGTTTTAGCTTCATTAATTTTGTATCTCGAGAAGCTTTGAAACTGTCTTAACATGTTCCACAACACTGTAATGTCCCTTTTTGGTTTTGTCATGTATAGAATTATATTTGCAAATAGAGTCAGCTTTTCCTGGCTAGCATACCAGTTATATCCTTGAATTTCTGAGTCACTTATTTTTTTGCCAGTGGTTCTAAATATAATGCAAACAACAAAGGGGAAAGTGAACAGCCCTGTCTGGTTCCTCACTCAAGCAGAAATTATCAGAGTGGACCCCACCCACTTTAATTTGTGCCTCCGATCCCTCATATATTCTTCTGATCAACCTTATAATTGTATCAGGGAAAAGCAAATGTTTCCATTGCCCTGCTCATGAAGTCCCAGTCTATTTTGTCAAATGCTTTCTGTGCATCAAGATCCATCAATAAAAGTGGTATTTTCTTATGTTCTGCTTCCCTCTGGATCATCAATGTTCTGTTAATATCGTCAGATGTTTCCCTGCCCTCTATAAAACCACACTGATCCCATATCAATTTTGGTATCACTTTTGCTATTCTGTTAGCTATTATAGACATAAACACTTTATAATCATGGTTTAATATTAAAATGGGCCTGTATAAAGCTGGATCCAATGGATCTTTACCCTCTTTAGCTATTACCGTTACCACCGCCTTCTTCCAGGATGCTGTTACTTCTCCTCCTCATAAAATACTGTTAAACAAAACCTTACAGATCTTTATCAGTTTTTTTCCATCCTAACTTCCATGGGAATACCATCTATTCCTGGGGACTTTTCTGTAGATTGATTATACATAGTCATTTTTATCTCATCCTTTCCTATCCTGTTAGTAATTGAGCTTCATCTACTGCTAACCTTGGCATATTTAATTTTTCCATAAACATTTCCATTTGTACCTTTTCTTGATTTCCATATTTCTCTGCTTTATATAAACTTTCATAAAATTTCTGAAATATTTCTAATACTTCTACAGGGTCTCTTGTTATCTTCCTTGTTATAGGCTCCTTAAGTTTGGTGGCAGCTCTTTTCACTTTCTGTTGCCTGTGTTTTTGTGCACTAGAATTATTATCAAAAAACATTGCTTGACAACAATCTTTCTAAACTTGTGCATATTATCGGGTAATCCCTTATTTTCTGTTTAGCATTCTGCAGTTCCTCCTTTTCTTGTCCTGAGAGATTCCTCCTATTTTGCAATACTTTAACATTTGCCAATCCTTCAAAATAATTGTTACTGTTTAACCACATCTCCCTTTCATTTCCACCCTAGTTTTAAACTCCACTTTAATCTTATGCCACTACTTAGCTATGTTTTCAGAAGAAAATTCTATCTTCTCTAGTAGCTTCTGAATTAATTCCAAAGCCCATTCCTTAAATTCCTCTATCTTCAATCTTCATCCGATAGGAGGGAAAGTGCCAGTGTCTCATTTTTTTCCCATTACCTTGCATTTTTATTTTAGTTATTATTGGTGCATGATATGAAATAGTTATTGGGTGCTTTTCAAGACCTTCAATTAAATACACATGCTCCTGTGAGATGTAAAATCTGTCTAGCATAGCCCAGGTTTTGTATCTTGGTTAGTAATATGTAAATTCATTCCAAATTCCCAGTACTGAATTCACATCTTCCATGCCAAACATTTTCTTAAATTTCCTCTGAAATCTGCCCTCCTTTGTTATATTTTCCAATCTAGGCCCCCCAGACACATCTTCACTGTTGCAAACCAAATTCCAGTCTCCATGTATAAGTAATATTCCTTGCTGAAAGCTGATTGTTTCTCCCAGAATTTTCTTAAGCTCCCTTATACCAGTTTTATGGGGGGGATGTAAATGCATGCCAGTGTAATCCTCCTCCCTAGCCAGTAACCCCTTAATGTCCTTCAAGGATGCATCTGCAGTCATCACATATGGGTTGTCCTGCCTCAGGCAGCCCTTCGGTCGGCCGGATTCCAAAGTCTGGGTTCGGTGTCGGCTGATGTTGCCCTTTCCCCGAGGTCAGAGCGCCTGGGGTATAAAAGCGTCAGCCGACGCCATCTTCCCCAGTCTTTCTTGCCGCGTAGTGCCCGAAGCAGAAGCAGTTCGCAAGTGCCGATCGGCCAGCCAGCTCCTGTAATTCAGCTACCGAAGACTTCAAAAGCTAAGTACCCCGTTGGGGACTCTTTCTTGCCTCAGCCGATGTCAGATAAAGTTAATAATTGCTTAACTTGTGGGAAACAAATACCTCATAAGGATTTCCACTCTTACTGCCTCCCCTGCCTAGGCCCAGACCACGACATCTTGGCCTGTTCAGCCTGTGCTTCCTTCAACCGACACACTCTTAGACGTCGGGTGGAGTTTGCAGAGGATTTTTTTTGGGGCTAGTTTTTCATACAATATGCCGTCAGAGACTCCGACTTTTTTGGGGCTAGTTTTTCATACAATATGCCGTCGGAGACTCCGACTTCTCATTTAACAAAGAAACGGAAGGACAAGGACTGACACACGCGGGTCGCGGTTTCGGCTGAAACCACGGCCAGGCCTACCGCGAGTGTCTCAGTCTCGGCTGAAACAGAGTCCTTGGTACTTCCGACCCCTGAAACCGCTCAACCGAAAACCTCAGCCCCGGAGGCCCCTGCTGAGTCGGTTATTGAATTTCCTTCAGAAACTGGTGTTTTGGAAACTTCCGACACCATTCCTCTAGACAAAACTACACCAGCACGTGGTGCAGCTAGGCCTCCTGCATCCATGTCCATAAAGGCATTCACCAGGGCTAAAGCTGCTAAACATACAAAAGCTATGCCTCCCAGGGTTATTCCTCAGGGACCCTCTACAAGTTCACAGATTCTAACTTTAGCAGAGGACCTCATTTCCTTAATTAGGGGCTCTCAACCCCATCCGGACAGGGGCTCTCAACCTCCTCTAGACAAAAGGCCCAGGGTTGAGCCCTCTGATCCCCACTCCTCAGAGGAGGCCTCTGATGGCTCTGCTCTCGGACTACCAGGAGGAGGTTTTTCGCCTACGAGGATTCTGATGCAGAGGAATCAATCCTCGGCCCCCCTCCTGAAGAACTATCCTTCGGGGAGACCTTTCACACTATGAGAGAGCATTTCAAATGGCAGGGCCAGGAATTCTCTGATTCCAGGAAAAGATTAAGAACTTTTCTGCATTTACCTCAGCATAGACCTTTGGCTATTCCTCCTGTTTTGAATGTCATTGATGATGTGTACTCTGAGTCTAGCATAACCCCTGACACTCTTCCTCCGGCCCCTGTCAAACCCGATAGGTACTACAGGGTCCCGACTCATCTTTTTCTTTACAAGGCCCACTCTGCTGATCCAGAAACTATTTCCCAGGGCCCTAAAGGGGTTGCAGCTGACACTACTAAAATCCACTCCCCTCTGAAAGGGAGTCCAGGGCTTTAGAGATGGGGTAAAAAGTGTATACTTCTGCTACTCTTTCTATGAGGGCATTAAATTGTCAATTTCATATGATACAGTACCAAGAGTATTTGTTAGATGAATTGCATAAGAAACTGTCTTCACCTGAACCCCTAGATCGCAAATCACTTCAGGATCTGGTACATAACTCCCAGCAGGTTAGCAACCATTTCTTACAGTGTGGTTATGATGCATTGGAAGCTTCATGTAGGTCAGCTATGACAGGTACAGTCATACATAGGCATGCTTGGCTGAAGGAGCAATCTCTGCCAGACCATGTTAAAGCTAAGCTTCTGGATGCTCCACTGGAAAAGCAAAAGTTATTTGGCTCCACTGCTCAGGAGGTCTTAAAGAAATTTGAGGAAAAGGCAAAATCTGTACAAACAGTCAAAGATTTTCTACAAGTCCAACCACCAAGATTCAGCAGAAATTGGCCTACCAAAAATTGGTCCTTTCCGGACACAGAAAGATTTCAGAGAGGCAAGAACAGGCGTGCCAAAGGTAGAGGGCAAGCTAGAGGCTCCTACAGAGGACGTCAATGGCAGCCTCCCAACCAGAGAGGTAGTGCAGGACCTACAACTGCTGCACAAGGACAGACTCAATGACTTTGCCTTGACTCCGCCAACCAGGGCTCAATTAGAAGCACCTTTGGGCGGAAAGCTTTCTTTATTCTCAGAAAATTACAGTATTACAAGAGACAAATGGACACTGCAAATAATAGACAGAGGATACAGGTTCCATTTTCACACATTGCCAAAAAGAAAAGGCATGCCAGACCTGCCACCAAATCAAAGGGCAGAGGCTTTGAAACAAATCTCCAACTTAATGCAAATGAAAGCTATAGAAAAGGTTCCTCTTTCAGAACAAGGCCAAGGATTTTATTCCAGACTATTCCTTGTTCCAAGAAAAGAAAATCAATGGAGGCCTATTCTCGACTTGTCCGCACTGAATACTTATCTTATTGTGCCAAAATTCAAAATGCTGACTCTACAGCAACTCCCTCCCATGCTGGGCAAGGGGTCTTGGCTGGTGACTAGACCTCAAGGAGGCATACCTGCATGTCCCTATCAGACAAAGTTGCAGAAGACACCTCAGATTTCTTGCAGGTTCAGAGCATTATCAATTCTCAGCATTGCCCTTTGGCATATCTACTGCGCCCAGAGTATTCATGAAATGCCTGGCATCAGTAATTGCACACTGCAAACTTCAGGGGATTCAAATATACCCATATCTGGACGACTGCCTTATACAAGCGGACAGCCAACGAACTTTGGTAAAGGACTTGAATTATGCCATCCACCTACTGCAGGCCTTGGGATATACAGTCAACATTCACAAATCAAGACTTGTTCCATCCCAAAGAATAACTTTTCTGGGTGCGGATCTAGACACAACCACCCAAATGGCTTTTCTCACAGAAGAAAAACAAAGACAACTACCAGATTACTTCAAGAATCTGACAAGACAAACTCAGCTGACTGCAAGGAAAATCCTGCAGGCCCTGGGTTACATGGCATCTTGCATTCTTCTGATTCCACAAGCAAGGCTGCATATGAGGAAACTACAATGGTACCTAAGGAGTTTATGGACTCAGCACAGTCACAGCTTAGAAACTTTGATCCCACTCATTCCATGCCTCCAAAAGGAATTTCTGTGGTGGGCTCAAGCAAGCCAGTCAAACAGGGTCTGCCCTTCAGCAAGCCAGTAGCCAGCCAAACCATTACAACGGACACTTCAGACCATGGTTGGGGAGCACACATGGAGGGCAGATGTATTCAAGGACTATGGTCACAAAAGGAGCTACGCATGCACATAAACCAAAAGGAAATGCTGGCAGTGATGCATGCAATCGAGGCCTTCAAACTCTTTCTGCATCAAGGCCACCTGCTAATAAGGACAGACAACACCACAGTTATGTGGTACATAAACAAGCAAGGAGGCACCCATTCCTACCCTCTTTGCAGACTGGCAATGAATCTATGGGAACTTTCCTTGAAACTCAATATAGAGCTGCAATCCCAGTTTGTGCCAGGAAAAGACAATATACTGGCGGACAGCTTAAGCAGAAATATCATGGATGCACACGAAAGGATGCTGCACCCAGACATCTTCCTACAGATAACACAATCATGGGGAAGGCCAGACATAGATCTTTTTGCCTCCCCCCACAATCATCAGCTGAAGAAATTCTGCTCAAGGACATACCACCCACAAGCATGGAAAGTGGACGCCCTATCTTTCAGCTGGAGAACTCTAACAGTGTATGCATTTCCACCTCTTCCATTAATGACCAAGGTCTTACTGAAGATCAGGACAGAGCAGCCAAAAGTGATTCTGATAGCTCCGGACTGGCCAAGACAGCACTGGTACCCACTGTTAAAGAGCATGTCACGCACGAAACCATGGCCTCTTCCTCAATGGCCACTTCTCCTGACACAGCACAATTACAAAACTCTGCATTCCAGTCTGAAAACCTTGAAACTAACAGCCTGGAAAATACCTTGACTCCTCCTTAGGATAAGCTATCCAAGAGAGTGAAGGATATCATCATGGAAGCTCGCCGGCCTTCCACAAGAAAGGCATATTCAGCAAAGTGGAAAAGATTTCACACTTGAGCACCACAAAGGGCCTAGATGCGACAGTGATGAACATGGCACATATCCTGGAATACTTGGCAGAAATGCTTCACAATGGCCTGTCTTACTCTTCCATTAAAATTCATGCTTCAGCAATTTCAGCGGAGTACAATACTGATCCACCTGTCTTTTCTCATCCTCTCCTAAGACCGTTTCTAAGAGGAATTAAAAACATCAATCCTCCAAGGAAACCTCTAGTGCCTACTTGGGACCTTAACTTCGTGTTGGAAAAACTAACTCTGCCTCCCTTTGAACCAGCAGCATCTGCAGAACTACAGTTCCTGTCTTGGAAGACCGCCTTTCTTCTGGCCATAACCTCAGCAAGAAGAGTATCTGAGTTGCAGGCCCTCATGGCAGTAC
Organism: Protopterus annectens; assembly: GCF_019279795.1. Classification (NCBI taxonomy): domain Eukaryota; kingdom Metazoa; phylum Chordata; order Ceratodontiformes; family Protopteridae; genus Protopterus; species Protopterus annectens. The sequence continues at coordinate 1,540,566,059 of NC_056728.1, read as the reverse complement.
AGCCATTTCTTATTTTTCATCAGGACAGAGTCTCATTGAGAACCAATCCTTCATTTATGCCAAAGGTGGTATCCAGGGTCTCATTAAACCAAGCTATTCACCTGCCTACCTTCTTTCCAAATCCACAAAACAAAGGGGAGAAACTTCTGCACACCCTGGACATACACAGACAGTTGCGCTACTACTTGGACAGAACTAAAAGCTACAGAAAAACTGACCAGCTGTTGGTAGCATATGCTGCTGGTGCACAAGGAAAAGCAATTTCCAAACAGACAATTTCAAAATGGATAGCGAATTGCATTCGTTTTTGTTATTCCTTTCATGGAAAAACTGTGCCAGCTAACATTAGACCTCATTCCACCAGAGCCACAGCCACCTCCACAGCCTTCTTAAGAGGGGTGGCTACCAAGGACATTTTAGAAGCTGCTACATGGAGCTCCGTGCATACTTTTTCCAAGCATTACAATTTACCTTTATATTCCAGATCCAGAGCAGGCTTTGCTACGGCAGTCCTGCAGGGCATTTTAGCTACACCATCCTTTACATAGATCCTCCACCCCCAGATTGGCTATGGTATTCTACCCATATGTGATGACTGCAGATGCATCCTTGAAGGACATAGTACAGTTTTGTACCTACCATAAATGTAGATGTCCGATAGGTATGCATCTGCAGTCAGGTTTACCCTCCCTTCTTCCCCTCTTTGGTATTTATTGGGTACTTTTCCCTCTCATAGCTAGCTGGGGTTATCTATTATGTTGTATTTGTTTTATATATAGATATATATATATCTATATATCTATATCTATATATATATATATATATACATATATATTTCTGTGCATGTTTGGAATTTATTGCATTTCTCCAAATTTAGCCTTCCTTTGAGGGCACCTGGCATCTGGGGCAAGAAACACTGAGGAAGATGGCGTCGGCTGATGCTTTTATGCCCCAGGCGCTCTGACGTCGGGGAAAGGGCGACATCAGCCGACGCCGGACCCAGACTTTGGAATCCGGCCGACCGAAGGGCTGCCTGAGGCAGGACAACCCATATGTGATGACTGCAGATGCATACCTATCGGACATCTACACTTATGGTAGGTAAAAAACTGTACTGTACTATGTATCTTCCATTATAATCTTTTTTTTCCTTCTTCTGTCACTATTGGAGCTCCTCTTGCAATTAATATAAGTACTCCTCTTTTCCTTTGGCCAGGTATTTCGCTCAATAACCTTCCTGAAAGCCTTTCTGTATCAAATTCACATGTTCAATTCTTTCCAGATGTGTCTCCTGTAGCTTAGCTATTTGCCCTCTACTTTTTTTTATTATAGTTCACTACTCTTTCTTTTTTATATTTATCTTTAAGACCATTTGGATGGAAAGACATTACAGAAAGCATCAATGTTAAGTTGTCAATCTCGCCTTCATTCTTGCTTGATGGGTTCGGAGCCGATCCCTCGGCTCGACTGCACTTGCTTTAGCTCGAGAACTCCTTTTACCAGCTCGAGGCAGCCCCATATCCCATGATGCAAGGCAGGAAGTATCCAGATCTCGTTTGCGCTGCTTGGGAGGTCTTCTCTTTACCAGCTCCTGGTAAGTAGTTCACATTTGTGATATTTAAGCCCCTTCTTTTAGTTAAAACTAATTTTTTGATAGTTTAATTTAATTTTAACCTTTTTCTGACAGAAATCCCTGTCTCTTTTAATTTTTTTTTTTAGTCAGTCAATTTTCCCTATCCCATCCCCCCCCTGTTAGGGTGTGTGTGTTGGTGTTTTTTACTAAATACCTCTTGGTATTAGTTTAATTTATTTTGACTGGTGTGTGTGTGTTGTGTTTAGGCACCATGTCTAAGGAGAGGGTTTCAGGTTTTAAGAAGTGTGACTCGTGCTGTCAGAAGATGTCTCTGACAGACGGTCACACTTCTTGCCTGTACTGTTTGGGCCCTCTTCACCTGCAGGACTCCTGTGCTATTTGTCACTCCTTCAGCCAGAGTCCTGCAGGAGAGACGCAATAAGTTGATTCTCAGGGGTCTTCTTAAGCCGGAGGGCTCTCCGGCTAAGTCGGCTCCACAAAAATCAACCAAAACTGCCAAGGCCCAGGCTTCTGTTTCTAAGCCTGCGGCCTCGGCTCCGACTCGTTTAGAGTCGAGATCGGCCCGGCTGGAGCCGATTCTGATCCAAAGCTTCGCCGATGGCTATCGGTGCCGAATCTGCTTTGACCACTGTGGTGTCGGCTCCGATCGGCTCCGACACCCACGTGGCACGGGCATCGGTGTCGGCTCCGACACCCATGTGGCACAGGCATCGGTGTCGGCTCCGATCGGCTCGACACCGTTACTTGGTGGCTGTGTCGGCTCCGGCTGGAGCCGATACATCGAGACGCTCTGCCGGCTCCGGAAATCGGTGCCGACAGGATCAGTAGTATCGGCCCGATGGCCCATTCCAGGAAGAGGTCGAGGTCTCCTTCCTTGGAGCCGATACTTCGGCTCGGCCGCCTCTTCTATCGGAGCGGAGCCATCGGAGCCGATCTTCAAGGTCATCCAGGTTGTCAGATCATGACCTAGAGAGAGTGGTCAGTAGATTGCTCAAGTCACAGGTACTGGCCCAAATGCTACACAGTCCGTCTCAGCAGATGACTGTTGGTCCACACCCCGTTACAGTTCCTCCTTCGACTCTACCCCAGAGTTTGGAGTTGGAGTCTTCGGGCATGGTTACTGCTTCGGCTGGAGGACGGATACCTCCTTCTGTCCTTCAGCCCCTACTCTTATCTCCTCTCCCTTAGAGGGACTCGGTGGTCGGGCTTCCATGGTCTCCTCCGAGGGGGTGAGTGGCATCGGACCCTTGTCCGAGCCCGCTCTTCCCCTTGGAGCCTCGGCCTTGGTGGGCTCGGCTCCGACATCTGCCTCGAGGACTTCCCTTTCGGTGGCCGCTGTAGTTCCTGGCTCTTGAGCGGGTTCTCTCGGACCTGCCTGGGAGGGGAGCATTCGAGGTGATGAAGAGTGTACTGGCCACTGGTATCAGTCAGCAGTCTCTTCCCGTAGCTCCTCCCTCTATTGTACCTGTTGACATCTCTGCCACTTCTCTTGCTATAGGACCCAGAGATCCTCCGCCTCAGGTTTCCCCATTGGGAATTTCCTCCTCTTCCGAGGATTCTCCTGATGTTTCGGGAGATCCTCCTAGGAAGAGGACTTGTAAGAGGAAGCATGTAGACTCCCTGAGTCTGTCACTGGATACTGACTTTGATGAGTCAGAGGGATCCCTAGATCCCCTCTGAGGATGTCTCCTTCTCAGACATCCTAGAACTTCTGAAACAGAGGGGAAACTGGCCCACCAACAATCCCTCTGAGGATGAGTCAGTATACCTAGAGGCGTTTGGATCTCGGCCCTCCACCTCCTGGGTGTCTCCGCCTTCGACCCCTTATGCAGGTTATTGCACGAAGGCGTGGACAGCTCCTGACTCTGTAGAGCCAGTCCCTAGAAGGCCTTCTAAATTTATCACTGCCCCTAGTGACAAACAATTCCTTACCAAGGGTGTCCCCGCTGATGCCATGGTGCTGGCTGCGGCCACCAAAAGGAACTTGCAGATCCTTCCGTGCCGTCCATCCTCCTAATAAGGACTCTAGGACCATGGATAGGTACGGCAAGCAGATGTTTTCCTCAGCGACCTTTGCTATGCGTTCGCTGAATTATCTTTGTCACTTCACCAGACTCCAGAGAGATATCCTGAAGGAGCTGGGAGAAGTAGTTCAGGATCCTACAGCTGCAGGGGCTCAAGAAAAGATTGCTTCGCAGCTAGGAACCCTCAATTCCATTGCTAACTCCTCCATGCGGCTAATATCTTATGCTGCGGATGGAGCGGGTAGAGCCGCAGGCACAGGTGTGGCTCTTAGACGCCAAGCCTGGATGCGGCTATGTGATTTTGCGGATCCCTTTAAGGCGTCCTTCACAAATTCTCCCTTTGATGGGTCAGCTTTGTTTGGCCCTCAGGTGAAGGAGACCTTGACCAGGTGTGAGCAGGACGGCAAGACTCTTTCTGCTGTTGGAGTCCGTTTTTCCACCCCTTCTAGGCCTTATCCCAAAGGACAGAAGGGTGGGAAGATGTGGTTCCGTAAATCCCAAGGAGTCACGCCGGATTCACGTGGTCAGTTTACCCCTAGAGGCAGAGGGGTAACAACAACAGACGCCGCTCTAGAGGTAGAGGGGTCCAAGAACCAGGGCAACAGGGAGTCTCTTCCTGAGAAGCCTTTTCAGCATCCCTGAGGTGTTGCCCGGCTGTCCCTCCTTGGAGGCAGTCGGGAAGATTATCACTGTACCCAGAAGCCTGGCATTCCCTCACTCAAGACAGATGGGTACAGTCGATCATATCCATGGGTTACATAATTCCTTTCGAGGAAAGTCCCTTCCCTCAAGTTCCCTTCCAGCTGTACCACCCGGTCTAAGGGACATTGCAGAGTTAGAAATCGCAAAACTACTGCACAAAAGAGCCATTCAGCCAGTTACAATAGACCATTCAGAGCCCGGAATCTACTCAAGGTTCTTTTGGTCCCCAAAAGACGGGAGACTGGAGACCAATATTGGATCTCAGCAGACTCAACAAGTCTGTCAGGAAGACAAGATTCAATGGTCACTCTTCAGTCAATTCTGCCCTTCTTACAGAAGGACAACTGGATGTGCTCAATAGATCTTCAGGATGCGTACTATCACATCAAAATTCACAGACGCTCCAGGAGATTTCTCCGCTTCGGCTGGGGTCCAGTCATTTCCAGTTCAGAGCCCTGCCCTTTGGTCTCACTACAGCCCCAGAGTGTTCACCAAATGCAGGGAAGTGGTCACGGCACCCCTGAGACTCCGAGGATTCCAGGTGTTTCGGTATCTCGACGACTGGCTCCTGTCAGCCACCACCAGGCATCAGCTTATACAAGCCAGGGATTACACAATAGACCTTTGTTCTCATTTGGGCATCTCAGTCAACTTCAAAAGTCATCCTTATCGCCCTGCCAGTCTATTACCTTCATAGGCGCAAACTTAAACACTGTTCGGATGTCAGCTACCCTTACAGAACAAAGAGTTTCAGACATTCAGACTCATGTCAGGATCATTCTGGCCAGCAAGAAAGTACAGGCCAGAATGGTTCTAAAGGTATTAGGTCTCATGGCTGCGGCCATCACTCTTCTTCCCCTGGCTCGATTCTACATGCACCTCCTTCAGTGGATGCTGTTCACACAGTGGTCATACCAGCAGCTCCCAATGCGTCACCAGATTCTGGTGACACAAACATGCAAAGAACATCTTGCTTGGTGGATCACATCGTCTCTGGTTCACCAAGGCAGATGCTTTGTACCTCCGTCCCCGATAGCCACTGTCACCACGGATGCCTCCCTGATCGGGTGGGGGGGTCATTATCAGGGCAGGATGGTTCATGGGACATGGCAACCGTTCGAGTACCATCTGCACATAAATGTCCTGGAGATGAGAGCAGTGCTTTTAACGTTGCAAGCCCTCAACGACTTTCTTCCCATAGGGACAATTGCAGTCCACACAGACAACATGTCTGTAGTTTGGTATATCAACAAACAGGGCGGAACCAAGTCCTACCCCTTGTGTCGAGAAGCGCTCAGACTATGGCAATGGGCGATCTCCTCTCATCGGTTTCTGGTAGCAACGCATATCCCTGGGAAAACCAACATTATAGCGGACAGATTGAGCAGAGCTATTCTCATGCCTCACGAGTGGTCTCTCAAGCAATCCATAGCGGAAGAGATTTTTCTGGAATGGGGTCGTCCATGTTGCGATCTTTTTGCTACTCCCCAAAACAGCAAATGTCCAGACTTCTTCAGCCTCTTCCCTCTATCAGGCCATCCCCCCAGAGACGCTCTGACCCAGGATTGGCCCCAGGGACTTCTTTATGCCTTCCTCCCATTTCCTCTGATCCCTCAGGTGATCCAGAAAGCTACCGTTTTGAGAGCCAAATTGATTCTCATTGCCCCTTACTGGCCTCGACAAGTTTGGGTCCCGTTCCTCCATCATCACCTTTTGGTGCAGCCGTGGCATCTGGACCCAGTGCCAGATCTACTGACTCACCAATCCGGTCAGCTGCACCCAATCCCTTCTCTCAACCTCACAGCATGGTTGCTCCACTTCCTTCCCTAGCCAGGCTTCCTTTGATCTCTAACCCAGTTAGAGATATCATAGTAGCTTCACTAAAATCCTCTACCAGGAGGATTTACACGAGCAAATGGAAACGTTTCTCTTATTGGGCTAAGGCCCAAAATATTGATCCTTTTACTGCCCCTGTTCAGGCAGTTCTGGACTTCTTAGCAGAGATTTTTCATGCAGGCTCCTCTTCTTCCACAGTCAGAGTTCAGTTGGCTGCTATTTCTAATTTTCATGTTGGGATAGCAGATCATAATATTATGTCCCATAGGCTCTGCAGGGCCTTCTTGAAAGGAATTTTCCTACTAAAGCCTCCAATCAGGAATCCTCCTCCTCAGTGGGATCTAAATTTAGTGCTGACATCCTTGATTCTTCCCCCTTCGAGCCAGCTGTTTCTTGTTCCCTGAAATATCTTTCTTGGAAAACTTTATTCCTAGTGGCTATTACATCTGCCAGGAGGGTGTCTGAACTTCATGCTCTTTCGGTTCGACCCCTATTTGATTTTTCACAAAGACAGAGTATCTTTGAGAACTAATCCATCATTTTTACCTAAGGTCGCTTCAAAAACAATCTGAATCAATCCATTGATCTCCTGTATTTTTCCTAACTATTCAGATAGAGCTGAACAAAAGCTACATTATCTTGACGTCCACCGTCAGCTTAGATATTATTTGGACAGAACAAAAAATTTAGGAAATCTGATCAACTTTTTGTTTCCTATGCAGATAATAAAAAGGCCTTCCTGTTTCTAAAGTGACTTTGTCCAGATGGCTTTCTTCGGTCATCACTGAAATTTATACGATCAGGGGAAAACAGCTGTGCTCAAAACCTAAAGCACATTCAACTAGGAGTTTAGCTACTTCTACAGCTTTTCAAGCTAGACTGCCTTTGGACACTATTTGTGCAGCGGCCACTTGGGCCACTCCTCACACTTTTGTTTCCCATTACAAATTGGACTTGGCCTCCAGGGACAGAGCCAGTTTTGGCTCTACAGTCCTCAAGAGTTTGTTCCATTGAGCCACCCAGGATAGAGGTGCTAGGGACGCGGTCCCATCAAGCAAGAATGAAGGCGAGATTGACAACTTAACATTAAGAAGTTATAACGTTCCATGTTAGTTGTCTTCTCTCGCCTTCTTTCTTGCGACCCTCCCTCCTTCCCCCTGGCCTGGACAGACCTTGTATAAGAAACTATTATGCTAAAGACCATTCAAACCTGGTCCTTTTCCATCTGTAAGTTTCTTCTTCCTTTGGGAAGTATTTTTATGCTTGGTGTTATTGCCCTTTTGTCAACAAACGAGATCTGGGTACTTCCTGCCTTGCATCATGGGATATGGGGCTGCCTCGAGCTGGTAAAAGGAGTTCTCGAGCTAAAGCAAGTGCCGAGTCGGAGCCGAGGGATCGGCTCCGAACCCATCAAGCAAGAAAGAAGGCGAGAGAAGACAACTAACATGGAACGTTATGGTAGGTACATAACTTCTTATTTTCTTATATAGTTATTATTCCATCCATCATCATCCCCTTTTCCCATTTTTACACATGGCGTCGGGGTGTCACTTCTGCAGTGACAGTCATCTTGAGCTAAGGTTTACACTGCCGGGTGGCTAGCCCTGCCACAGTAGTTCATTCGCACCACTCACTCAGGCACACAATCTCACATGTAGCCAATTTAGAGTGTCCAGTCCACCTATGGCATGTCTTTGGAATAGGGGAGGAAACCGGAGCACCCAGAAGAAACCCATGTGACTGCAGGGAGGACTTGCAGACTCCCACACAGAAGTCACCCCAGCCGAGAATTGAACTGGAGAACCTCTTGCTGTTAGGCAACAATGCTAACCACTGCACCACCGCGGCCACCTTTTATGTATAACTGCTTTAATTATTAAATATCTAGTTCCACCTTTTTATGTTACGTGTATATACTGTTTGGCAGGTTGGTCTTTTGTTTCTTGTCATGTCCATTTGCACCTATGCTACATCTTATACAACTTTTTTTTGTTTGTTTTTTAAAGCCCTCAAACACAACAAACAACTCCCCCCCCAAAAAAACTCCTAAAACCTATTAACTTAGTAGTAACACCCACAATTATGTACATCTTCAAATGTTGAAGATTTTGCTTCCTAATAAGAATGTAAGTTTTAAGTTGATAGCCACACAGGTTGGCTAAAGTTAACCAAAAAGAAAGGTTAGTCATGCTAAGACGCATGGTATAGCCTGTGCTGTTTGATTTTGTATATCTATATAGCTCTCCCAGTTGAGAAAACACTTAAATGCTTTCAGTAAACATCATCAAATTGTCTTCTAGTGACATGCAAACCAGACACAAGACTGGCTAAGTTTGCCTTGTTTATCAGGGGAAAAAAGTGTTAAATTTTCAATATTTGTCATTTACATGTTTTGTAATAAATTTGTTACTGGATAATGCCTAGGGTTTAAACTCCGTCATTTCCCAATGCAAGCATGGGAAAAAGCCCACTGATTTTTCTTTTGTCATGCTCTCTTAACCAGACGCTTCTGCTCTCCCCATCTCCTCCTCTCCTTGTTTTTTTTTTTCTTTCTTTGCACTGCTTAAATTTCTTAAAACTGAACAAAGAAAAAGAGAGAAGGGTGGGAAAAAACAAAAGTGCCTGTTAATATTAGTATCCCCATTGCATATAAAAAAACAGAAAACTTTGCTTCAAGTCTAATTGGTTTTGTATTATCTTTAAAGCTGTCACACCTGGGAAAACCCCTGATTGTTTTCAGAGAACAGTATGTCTTAGCCAATTTCTCTCTTTTTTTTCCCTCAACCATTCCCCTTCCACCAGACTGTGTCTCCAGTTTCTCTTTATCAGATTGTCTCCATGGAGACATGTGGACCAGCTGCAGAAATGTTACTTAGTAGAAATACATGCAATTGCTAAATAAAAAGCCTCATAATATTCAATATTCTTTTTCATTTACTTGCTCTGTCTCTTAAAACAAAGGTCCTTAGTCATTTCCCCATGCAAGAATGAAAAAAGCACATTAATTTGAACTTTGTTATGCCTTTTTAACCAGGTTCCTTTTTTAAATATCATTGCATTACCTATATTTCTCAAAACTGTACAAGAAGAAAAAGAGAAGAGGGGAGAAAAGGGAAAAAAACAACACGTGTTTACAATCCCCATTACACTTAAAAATAGCATGCAATGAAAACCATGCACCACAAATATAGTACTATTAAGAAAACAGTGTTTTCTTTACTTACAGTTAGCATTCTCCCCCACATATCAAATTTTGAAAAAGTCCAATATTTCCAAATTTTCTTCTCTTATATCACAAATATAATTATTGCATTGTAATCCCACATTAAGTTACTGATTTTATTACTGTTTTCCATCACCCAAATCCTGTTTCTGCTTCATTTCCAATGTACTTTCGATTCTTCTAGTCAACTCTCATGCTCCCTTCCATCTCTCCATTTTCTGTTGATATACTGGAAAAGGTTTCACAGTTGCCATCTTTCTGTCTTTTTTACCAGAGCAACATGAAACCGAATCTACTTCTGTTTCACATAACAGTTTTTGTTGGACATACTTTTGTATTTCCTCTTTAGCATGTACTTCATCAAAAAAATGATTTTGCCCCTCCAGGGATACAGCAGTTTGAATCTCACACCTGTGTCTCGACATTCTCTGAATAGTGGAATGAATTTACTTCTTTCTTGCCTGGTATACAATGAGTAATCATTCTCCACAAACACTCTGCTGTCTCCCACTTTTAGTATTTTGTCCTCCTGCCACAGTTTTGTCAAAATCATCTCCTTCTGCTGGTAGGATTGCATCCTTACTGTTAAAGGTCTAGGTTGTTCCTTGTAGCTAGGTTTGGAGTATACACGTGATGTGCCATTTCAACTATAAGTTTCTGCTGTGGAATATCAGTCCCATTGCTTATTTGAGCTTTCATAAAGTTAATGCATTCTGTGCCTTCCAGCTTCACTGATACAGCTGAAAATCTCAGGTTTTCCCTACATGTTCTGTCCTCTAAGGCTATTATTTTTTTTGAAACGCCTCTTCCTGAGCAGTCTCGTATTCAGCCAGCCTTTTCTTCATTTTGACCTCTGATTTTTGCAGCTTTATCTTCTCATCTGAATATCTGTTTAAAGATTATTCCATTTGTTCCAGCCTTGTGTTGTTTGTGTTGATATACTGTATTAGTGTTTTGTTTATTTTAACCAGGTGTGTATGCAGTTGTCTTATATCTTCCTGTAGGTTATTGGAAGTCATGTTTGAAGGTTGCATTCATTTTTGCTGAACAGCTGCAGAGCTCTCCCCAATCAGTGTTTCTTCCTCACTTTTTTAGCTGATTTTTTCCAGGGTTTCTTTATTTCTTTATTCATGGCATCCAGGCAGTGTACTTACTAGCCAGTTACTAAAATTTCCCCATAAACACAAGTCTTCTGGCCTTCTCTGCTGAGTTTCTGTTTTTACACAGGGAGAGCTAGAAATAAGCTGTTATGCAGTGTGTAGCCATCTTGGAAGTCCTCAAAAATTAATTCACTCTTTTGTTTCAAATAACCCATATTACATAAAATAAATTTGTATCTGTCCTTCTCGCATATTTTTTTCATTTTATAATATTTGTATATAATTGTATTCCTATATATATTCTTCACATTCTGAGCAGCCAAGTGCTCTGGATTGTGTGGAATGCTCCGCATATTTGATCAATTAAACCCGCTGTTCCGCAATGAGCAGCCGTTGCTCTGCTTTTTGTGACTTTAGGCTTGCAATGAAGAACGGAGTCTCTAGGGCACCAGAACCTTAGAGCAAGGGGGGATGAGTGCCCACCCACTTTTACAGCTACTGGTTGACAAAAAAAAGTGTTCACTTTGTGATACAAGTGTCTTCTCCTTTAAGGCGGACCTTGCATGCATTGCATGCACGCACTACAACGCAGATGCAAGAGAGCTACTAGTTCTTGATGGATACATGGCTAATGTAAATGACACACACACTGCTTTTTTTAAATAGAAGGGACTGTTATTCATTTTTGAAAGTCATCTGTACAGCATACCTTTTGCTATTGTATCTAGTGATTAAAAGTGTGCCCATTGGCTTGCATGTTATGAAAATAATATGTACTGGCAAGCCAGTTACAAGCAAAATTAACAAAGTTTTTTACATACAGATTTTGAATTAATGAAGTGTTTGATAAATGATTCAGTGGAAATTAACTTGCCCTAAAAATTAAAATACTAAATTATTTAATGTTGCATTTGTTCTGAATGTAATTTGGAATTTGGCAAAGCAATAAAAGATTATGAGGATAAAAATTGAGCAATACAAAAATGCAAACTCATCAGCATTTGAGGAAGGATTATTGTTCTCTTGGAAATGGGTTAATGAAAGTATGACGCAAATGAATAGCTTGTAGGCTTGTCATGTCTTTTTTTGTCAGATGATGAAAAAGATGAAAACATGATGGTTAAAGCACTTAATGAATAATAATTTAAACTGTGAAAATTGTGATTGGTAAAATAACTTTAAACCTAGTCAAAGGATGTTTGCGTTCTTGGGGTATTAGCAGGGCATTTGATATATATATATATATATATATATATATATATATATATATATATATATATATATAATGTGTGTGTGAGACAGATTTGGGGGGGTCATGCTTCAGCTTGGGAATGGAGTACTTTTCTGAAAAAAACAGAGCTTTTATTATTTGAAAAAATCAGGAAGTTCCCCAGGAGGGTTGGTCAAATGGAAAAATGATTTGAGTTAACAGAGTGAGAGAGAAGATGCAGGTATTTTTGGGTCTGGCATGGGGGTGAATCATAACTTGGAAGAATAGGAGAGAAGCCAGGTAGAAAGAATTTGTTGTTCATCACTAACATGAGTAAAGGACCTAGGGGTAAGCAGCTGCCTAGCTAACTTGACTGTGATACAAAATGTAGTCTTTTTTCTTATGAAGGTAAAAGTACCTTTACCAGGTTGTGTGCATCATAATTAATGGAAATAGGTCACTGCTATCTGAAACACACTGGCTGTATATTGCATTTTATCACTGGTTTCTGCTGACTGTTTTATTTGACGTGTGTCATATTGAATTTTAACAATATACAGTTTTCACTTAGTACTTCTGGCAGAAAGAAAGCCCACTTCAACCAGGTCCCATGGAAATGGTGCATTTTCTCGCAGTGCATAAATAGGGTGTTCCACATTTTGACTGTTTGTCACACATTGCTAGGGTCTGTGTTCCACATTGGCCTCTGACAGTTGAGACCTATGTTCACATTATTTTCTAAAACAACATTTCTTCACACAACGTTTTCCAGACTTCATCCACTCCTTTACATTTCAATAAAACATGTTCTTCTGTCTCTTCCTCCCCACAAAATAAACACACTGTTTCAACTTTCTTTTCTAATATGGCATAGTAACCTTTACCAGTTACTTATTTATTACCAGTCTCCACAGGAAATCCTGACACTGTACAGTCTTAGGGCTCCACATTTTCTTTAATGTTCTTCTGTTAAATTTTCCCATGGAATTTACATAATATTGTTTCATTGTATTATTATGCATCCTCCTGTGCTTCTCTTTATCATTAATTTTCATTTTCTGCGTTACTATATTGCCTTGATAATTTTTTCGTTTATATAATCTTTGCTTATTCTGTTCTCGTCATAACCCAAATTGTTTAGACTTATAGTTAAACATTTTTACTATTAATTTCTCATTCTCTTCCTTTACCCACTTTAATACTTCATACAATTTTAAAGAAGCAGAATAAGCAACTGGATTTAATAACCCCAATCCCCCTTCATCTTCACTCATGTACAACACACCTGTTTTCACTGGGTTTAATCTTGAACCCTATATGAAATAAAACACTAATTGTACAATTTCTTTTTCATACTTTTCTGGGATATTATAAACATCTGACTTGTATGCTGTTTTTCACATTAAAACATAATTCACCAGATAAACCTTTTCCTGATTGCTAATCTGCACTTCCTTCACGAAAGACAGATTTCTTTTATTTTTTTGATCATACTTTCCCATTTCCTCATAATTCCATCATTTTTCCAGATTTTATTATCCCCAACAAAGATACTTCATTCATTGAAAAATACACCCCTCCAGTTTTCACTGCATCACCCAGAACCTTACATTTATCTTTATTCAGGGTCATTCCTGTTTCCTTCAAACATCCATTCAGGCAAACCAACACTTCCCACATCCATATTGTATTCTTAGCAATCATAACTATATCATATGCATATGTCAAAACTACTGGAATCACCACTTCCTTTTGCATTTCATATCTAGCATATTTCATAGTATAAGCTGCTTTACTCATATCACATTCATTAGTAATGCAAAGAATATTCCACCCATGGGACATCCTTGTCTTGTATCACAATTCATGCATATTTCTTTACTCAGTCCCCCCTTCACAAACATTTACTCTTCTGTTGATATGCTGACATATACAGTCTCCTAATTCTATTACTTTCCATACTTTTCCATAACATCCTACAAAGCATCATGTCCTACTGTATCAAATACCTTAGTAATGTCATTTACCATAAGTTTCACATCTTCCCTTTTACTTATAATCCAAAATTTCTCGAACCACCAATAATAATTTTCTGCATCCCCTTCCCTTTTATACCATATATACTTTCTTCCATAATGTCTTTATCCTTCCCTCCTTTCTCCTCTGCATTATGTGCATAAAACTTTTATAATCTGTAAATGTAATTTATCTGCATTTTTTATTTCATTCTTTTCATCTTTCTTTCATATACATTTTTAATATCCCATTACATAACTCTTCATAAACAAAACCCTTATATCAACCATTCTTTCAGAATATTTACAAAACACTCTGCTTGCCAGTCCCTTCATTTCATACTCTATTCCATCTGGACCTGATATTGAATCAACATTTGCTCCAAGAACTTCATCCAATTCACTAACAATAATTTATTTTTAAATTTCTTCCTTGACTCTTTCTTGATTTTCTTTACTTTCTGTTCTTTTTTATCTTCTTTCTTTTTACTCGTGTATATTTTCTACATGCTGTACTACAGTAGTCATAATTTGTTCTTGTGTTCTTTTTACCTCTCCTTTTATATTTTCATTTCCTTTGTTGTACTAATATCTTGCTTTACTATTTAACACTAGGTAAATGCTTTATCACATCTTTTTCATATTGTACAATAACATCCAGTACCCACTCTCCATTCCAAACATCCCTCTCAACTTTAATTTTCACAATATCAGAAACTGAATAACACATAAATGAAAAATAATTAACGTGTTCTGAATTTCATCAGTATGAAACTGAATAAATGCTTATTTTTTAATTGAGTCCCTTGCCCATAAAATATAAATTCATTCCACGGGTAACACTCCTTTTTTTTTTCACAATTAAACAAAATTATTTCCGTTAAGTCTTCAGTCTCAAATGTTAAGTCACAAAATTATTCTTTTCCCGAATGAGTCAAGGACCTAATGTCTTTTGCTTCAAAACCCAAAAGTGATACTAAATTATCGCACACACAAAATATATGATTTTATTTTTTCTTTCTACTTTTTTTATCCAAAAAACATTTTTTTTTCTTTTTAATGGTGCTTACAGTACCTTTTGTTCTTCCAGCTGTATCAGCATATGATTTCCGGATTGCATCCCAATAACCTTATGTCCATCCAACTCATGACTCATTTTCTTTCCACACAACTTACTGTGCATTCTGAAAACCTTTGTCATCATATCTGTCCATGAAATCAGAGAGTTTTCTCCAAGATTACCTTTATTCGATAAACCAGTCAATTTTTCATCAACAAACCTTCAGAAGCAGTTTCAGTTACAACAAATACTACTACAAAATCCTGAGGTTTAAAGTCCACTAGACACTGACTATTTGTACTACCCATTCACTTTTCAACAGTTTTCTGTCCAGCTCACAGAACCTCAGTGCTATTACTAACAAAACAACTCTGTTCTCCCTTCATTACTGCATAGCTTCTCATAGCTGCCTCTCCTCCAGGTACAGAAGCAGGACGTGCAGCAGCAAAAACGTTCATACTGCCAATAAAAAGAGTAGGTGAAGTTCCCATATGACCTGGCCGAATTTTCTCTAGCAGTTTAAATATCACTTTGGCTCTCCCATGAAAAAGAAGCTACTAACCTAGTCAACAGAGAATAAAAAATTGAAAGATGTTTTTGTCACAACCTCTATAACTTGCCAGACTGCTGCCCCCAAGAAAGCAGTTAAATTGTATAAAGTTCCTCAGTATTATACATTTTACACAGTCATCCAAGATCAGACCCAGCAGCTATTGCTTTAGTGAAACCAGCTGCTGCAAAATGTTTTGTTAATATCAGTCAGTCTGCTTTTGACAGGGATAGGAAAGTCTTTTGATAAGTTTGGGAAAAAAGTGCATTTTTCTGCAACACTTTTTTTTTTTTTATAGAATTCCGAACTATCAAGCTCATGTTACACTTTAGACTTGTCTCTTTTGAGAATGAGAAATATTATGACATCTCTTTCCTCTTCTGATGTGAAATCTGCCTCCTATAAGTTGGCTGCTTCTGTGTCTCATGTGGCTACTCACTGTTTTAAATGGGCTTAAAATTCTGCTGCTGCCACTGGAACTGTCATGAGGAAGTTTGCTTAGTTACAGACTCAAAACCATCCAGAAGATGTCAAAAATGAAATGTTGAACTCTCCCTTAGATAGAAATTTACTTTTTGGACCTTCTGCTGCAGAAATCCTTAAAAAGTGTGATACAAGAGGTAAGACAATTCAAGGAATCTCTCATATTTTCAGTCTACCTTCTCCAAG
Source organism: Protopterus annectens (assembly GCF_019279795.1). Lineage (NCBI taxonomy): Eukaryota > Metazoa > Chordata > Ceratodontiformes > Protopteridae > Protopterus > Protopterus annectens. The sequence continues at coordinate 1,540,550,076 of NC_056728.1, read as the reverse complement.
TTTGCCAAGGAAATTAATGTTCACACTACAACTTCTTTAAAAAGCAAAATAAATAAAATTGTCAAGCTACTGGTAATCAAACATTTAAAAAGCAATGGCAAAGAGGTAGTACTCCCCACACACCCTGAACAAAGGACTGTCTAGTAAGTCTGAATGACTATATGCAAGGCTTCCCTCTCCCTTCCCACCCTGGCAGGCCTTTAATCATTCAAGAACATCTGAACCTCCATTTCTCTCTTTGGCAATAGATAATTTTAGACAGATGGGTTCTGAAAGAATCCCATCAAAGTAACAAATAGCAGTGGGAGTTTTTCACATCTTTTTTGAGGGATTCCCTCTCATTCACCAAACCAGACTTCTCTTTTCTCTCCTGTCATTCAGCATCTGCTCTCTCTCTGGGGGTGATAGAAGTTGTGCCTCCTCCTCAAAGGATTTTATTTAAGAATGGCTCTAGTGCCTACTGCCAAAAAAAAAAAAAGAAAGAAAGAAAAACATTGGACACCACTTCTGAATCTTTAGTTTATGAACCTATTTGTGATAGTGCCCAAGTTCAAAATGTTATCTCTTCCCAACTTGATACCACTGATTTCTCATTTGAGTTTTCTCGTGAAGTTAGACTTAAAAGATGCATATCATTACATTCCTTTAGACCCAGATTTCAGACATTTAAGTTTTTTGTGCCAAGATCTCATCATCAGTTCTTATTATTACCCTTTGGTTTATCTGCTGCTCCAAGGGTATTCACAAATTGTCTGGCTCCTATGTTGACCTACTGCAGACTGCAAGGTATTTACCTGTTTCCTTATTTAAACAGCTTGCTTATATTTGCATACTCTCTTTCAAAATGTCAGGAATCTCTCACCTGGGTAAGGGGTCTCCTATACAGATGAGTGTTCCAGGAGAACATACAACAATCTTGTCTCTTTTTTTTTTCCTGGGGTGTGTCCATGACATCTCAATTCAAAGAACATTTCTTCCACAGGAAAAAGTTTTGACTCTCAGACTGCTGTGTCAGCTAGGGAATTTCTCGGGATACTGTGTCTCATGGCTTCTGTGATTCTCAAGATCCCTTGCACAAAACCCACAGTGGTACCTGAAATCTGTATGGTCCAACATCATCATCCCCTGACATTCCAGATTCCAGTCTTGGAGTTTGTAAAAATGGAGAATTTAGTTACCAAATTTGTCAAAATTCAGGTATGTCATTCTCCCTCCCAGCTTCAGTACACAAAGCCGTATCATGGTCAAATGGGGCCGTAGGCAGGGTAATGGATTGTTCCCTCTATGACACCTGTGCACTGGCTCAGTAATCAAGAAACCTCTCCTCACCACTGTCACTAGTGAGGGGCATCCACATTGGGAGTATAACAAGTACACATACAGTAAAGTACAATTTCCCTTAAGAGCGCACAGACATCACAGTCAGTCTGGGACTGGTTTCTCCCTTCCTCTCCAGATCCCCAATAAGACTCCCCATTGGCACAGCTATAGGGTTCAGATCTCAGCCAAGTGGTCAAGGCAAAACCTCCAGCAACCTCTCTGTCCAACCAGTGCGCCGTGTCCCTGCCCAAGTAGCTGACACACGTACACTTTGAGATTTGATATATACAAACACACAGACACTCTTGAGGAAGGCTGGCATAGGTTCACTAGCTATGCCCCCTTCTCCCCAGACTATGTGGTAGTATCGACTACCACCAACCACTACAGTCAGCTACTATAAAGGCCCTTAACAAAGGGTGTCCAATTCTACTGTGCAGTGTTGTTAACCAGTTGGTAGGTGTGATCGAGACGTGAAGGCTGTTTAGGAGTGGCTTATACAGTATTAACAAATACACACAAGTACTCTAAGAGCTTAAATTATCTCTACATAAAACAGCCACAATTAAAAGGTTTAAAAATATTTAATAAATAATAAAAAAACACAAGACAATAGTTATTAACTCAACACAATGATATCAGAGAGTTCAGAAATCACAGGAAATACGTTAAAACAACATTGTAGTATAGTCTCACATAAATATAGAAAACAGCTAGACTAATCGTACTATTTCTGTCTATCTCTAAGAGCAATCACTGTTCTAAATATCTTACTTACAGAGCAAAGCAAAGTGCTGGTAAGCTGATGTGTTCAGGTTCAGACACAAATACAAAATGTTCTACTTTCTTTCTGAGATAGTCCTTAAATTGATAAGTCTTCTCAGATTAGATCATTCTTGTCACTTCTCTGATTTAGTTCCTCAAAATTTATCATTTCTTTTTGATCGGCATCTGCCAGGAAGCCAGAGCAATAAAAGACGCTTTACATCTGAAACCTAGTAATTATCTCTGTATTACGGCAATAGAAGAGTTTCCAACTGCAGACATCCTGTCTCCGAGCTTGAGATCACACACAGTTGTAAAATTCTTTACTTATCCGCTTTCTTCCAGCAGGGTGCACTGTGGTTACATTTTTGAAGTTCAGCACATAACACAGTTTTCTTATATTTGTCAAACAAACGTGGATCATATTAATGTTTACAATGACATAGAATTATTTGCAAAATTATATCTGGCTGGACTGGCAGCCCCTCTGTTTTTCACCCCCCCCCCCCCAAAAACTCAAGCTAGTTTTTCGAGTGTCCCTTATGAAACGTTGCTTGAGACGATTGATTCTATCTGGGTATACCTTACCTGATTCCCTGTCTTGAGAGCCCATCTGCATTGGCATTGCTAATCCCACTGCGATGCTGCACTGACGTATATGCTTGCAACCCTAGGCTCCTTCATAGCAACTTGGCATTTTGCTGGCTGGCTCGATGTAACCATGTTAGGGTATTGTGATCTGTAACTACAGTGAATTTCCTTCCATACAGATAAGGCTAACATTTCTGCAGTGCCCACACTATGGCTAGACATTCCTTTTCTACAGCTGCATAGCATTCCTCCCTGGGTTGGAGCCTACAACTGAGATAAACCACTGGGTGCTCTTCTCCCTCTGAAGAAATCTGGCTTAGTACAGCCCCCACCCCATGGTTTGCAGCATCCACCTGCACAACAAATTCTTTACTGTAGTCTGGACTGGCTAACACAGGGGGTTCTCCCAAAGCTTCTTTAAGCTTCTGGAATGCCTGCTCACATGCTGGGGTCCACACTTCCTTATCTGGCCTGTTTTTCCTTGTCAGGTCTGTGAGGGGAGCAGATATGGTACTATAATTGGGGACAAACGTTCTGTAGTACCCTGCTGTCCCTAAAAATGCCCTCACCTGCTTTTTGGTGACAGATGCAGGCAATGCCTGAATGGCTTCCACTTTGGTAGGTTCTGGCCTGATTTACCACTCCCCACTCTATGTCCCAGGTAGGAGGCCTCTGCAATACCCTCCTGACATTTGCTGGTTTTTAATGGTCAACCCTGCCCTCTGTAGTCTGCTCAGCACCTCCCTGACATGCTAAAGGTGCTCTTGCAAGGAATGGCTGTAGATGGCAATATCATCAAGGTAAGCAAGAGTAAAATCTCCTGCTAGGATATGATCTGCCAGCCTCTGGAAAGTCGCTGGAGTATTTTTCATCCCGAAGGGTATCTTTGCAAACTCATACAAGCCAAAAGGAGTCACGAAGGCTGACCTCTCTCTAGCACTGGGAGTCAAGGGCACCTGCCAGTAACCCTTGGTAAGATACTTAGCCCCATCCAGCTGCTCTAGGGCTTCATCTGTCCTAGACATGTGGTAAGCATCTGACCATGTGTGACTATTAAATTTCCTGCAGTACACACAGAACCTGGTGCTTCTGTCCTTCTTTGGTACCAGCATCACTGGCGAGGGTCAGGGAATGTTGGACTCCTGAATTACCGCTAGTTAGAACATTTCCTGTATCTCCTCCCTCAGAGTCTGTCTGACTCTCTCAGGCACCCTATAAGGGGCCTGTCTAATAGGCCTTTGGGGTCCTGTATCTGCCTGGTGCTGCACCAGGTGTGTGCACCCTGGTTTCCCAGTGAACATGCCCCCAAACCCCTGTAACACTGCTCGGATTTCTCGAACCTGGGTAGGAGATAGCTGCTGGGACAGTGCTACCCCTTCCACTGAGGTTTCAGTCTGAGCCTCATTGAGATCATCAGTCACCAGATCTCCCTCAGACTCCTCCGGCAATCCACTGCAAATACTCAGCACAAGGGCCTCCCTGTCATGGTAAGGTTTCATCATGTTAACATGGTACAATTTGTGCTCCTGCCTAGCAGTTCCAGCATTTAGTTAACATCACTGACCTTTCTTACCCTCTTGTAGGGTCCCTCCCAGGCTGCTTGCAGCTTGTGTCTGACAGGAATGAGAACCATTACCTGCTGCCCTACAGAATACACTGTAGCTTGAGCATTCCTGTCGTACCAGACCTTTTTCTGCTGGTGGGCTTCTGCCAGGTTCTCCTGGGCCAAGCTCGTGAATTCCCTGAGCCTTGTCCTAAGGTTTAGGACATATGCCACAACAGACTCCTGGTGAGATTCACACTCGCCCTCCCAGTCATCACGAATTAAGTCTAGGGGCCCCCTCACCCTATGCCCATGCAGCAACTCAAAGGGTGACAAACCTGTGGATTCCTGGGGAACCTCTCTGTAAGAAAACAACAGATGAGGCAGATATTTGTCCCACTCCCTCTTAAACTGGTCTGCAAATGCACATAGCCTGGACTTGAGTGTAGAGTTTAACCATTAATCTGGGGATGGTAGAGGGTGGTCTTTAGGTGCTTCAGCCCACAGGACTTCCACAGACCAGCCAGCAGGTCTGACATGAAATTGGCACCTCTGTCGGTCAGTATTTCTTTTGGGAAACCTACCCTGCTGAAAATCTCTAACAAAGCATTTGCCACCTTTTCTACCTCAATGGAGGGCAAAGCCACTGCCTATCTTGTAGCATAATTTACTAGCACTAGGATGTATTTTTCCCCATGGAACTTGGGGTACTCAGAGGCCCCACGATATTCATAGCTACCCCCTGAAATGGCTCCTCAATCACAGGCAAAGGTATCAAAGGAGCTTTCACCTTGTCTCCTGCCTTGCCTACCATGTGGCACTGCTCACAGGTCCTGCAGTACCCTGTTACATCTCTGGAAATTCCAGGCCAATAAAAGTTCTGCATAATACATCTCTTTGTACGTTTTATGCCCATATGACCTGCAAAGGGAGTATCATGGGCTATGGCTGGAAGTACCAAGAAAGTTGTCTCTAGGCACTACCAACTGCTGTATCCTCTCACCTTCTAGGCTTCCCTCAGGGGTTCGCTCTCTGTGCAGTAATGCTTTGTCCCAGTATACAGATTCCCTCTTCCCTTGAGAATCTGTACCTGCCTCGGGTCTTGTAATGTAGGGTCTGAGAGCTGAAGCCTGTCTCAACTCTCTCTCTTTGTAACCCTTCCCAGCTTCTCTTCCACAGGAAGTCTGGTATCCTCTGACAGGGGTGCCTCACTGTCCGCCTGTGTACTACTACTCATCTCTGCCCTTGCAGTCACTCTGTCCAAGGGAACATCAGTACCCACAAGCAGCTGTGGCCCACCTTCAGTCTCACTGTTACATGGTAGCTCCTTTCCTGAAGTAACCACCTCTCCAGTCCTGGCTGCAAGGGTGCGGTCTTTCTGAGTCTCCCTCAGGCTACCAGACCCACATGCTTTTCTCCAAGCCTGACTGCGTGTAACTGCATAAACACATTGTACTGTCTCATCAAAATCCCCTATCAGGACATCTGCAGGATGGTAGTTTGGTACCCTTGTTGTCTCAAGACAACCAACTATTGGCATTTTGTACCCCATTGTTTGGATGTTTCTCCCCAGTTACCATAAACACTGTTCAAGCTGTCAGTGTGCATACTGTTTTCGTCTTCATTTCTACAATGATTGCACATATTTGGATTTAATTTAAAACTTTTATTTCAAATTTTGTAGTACAAACACTGATAGACATTTGCTAAACAAAACAGTACAGTCTCACAAAGAAAACAGACTTGGCATTAATTGTGAACTTCTCTGCCCTTGAAACTCACATTCATTGAAACAGCATTGAAACCCACATTCAAAGAAAATGCATCTGGTCGCATGTGGGTTAAGTTTACCTTTGGGCTGTTTTCAAACTATAGGCTCTTTGTACGCATTTTTTAAGACCATGCATTCATGCATGTGTTTTTTTATTCACCTTCCCAATTACATTAAATTATACTCTTTGTGTAATACAGCACCATTTGTTAGTGTGTTTTAAATTTTTTGTTTTGAACATTTTTCCAGTAAGCAATGGAACAAAACATATGAACCAATAATGACAAAACTGCCCATTTCAGAACATTTCAACCATAAAAGGCCATGTAGATATCTGTCATTACAGTCCACTAATGTCAGCCAGTATGCACAATATCTGCAGAAGTAAAAGTTGTCTGAATAATTCCAGACTAAAGAGATCTGTAAGTAATAGAGGCTGCTGCTAGCAAACAACTTGTTTATATTTCTGTTTCATTCAAAAATTCAGTGCCTGCTGCCCTTGAAGAATAAGTTACCTATGTTACATTAAAAAAAAAAAAAATGGTAATTTTGTAATATTGTGGTAGGGAATAGATGGCAAACCGACAACAGGTTCATAGTTACTAGGCATCTCACCCAAAGCAGGACACACTTAGGTCTGCAGCATCTCTCCCCCCTTAAAGTACAAGGGTCTATATTACATGAACGAACGCTTAACATGTCAAGTACGTATTTATCGATGGCTTTTAAGTGAATGTTCTCATTAACAAAAAAGAAAATGTTGAAACACCAGAGTTGCCCAACTCTCACAAAAGGAGCGGCTGACGTAATCAAGTTCTGTATACTTGTATATAAGTACGTTAAATGTCACCAATACCTTAAATTATACCTACTGTTAGAACTACAAATCAGTAACGTAATTAAAGAATTTGTTATAACACATGCAATCAATTCAAAAGGATCACTTATTGAAATCGTAATGTCTAATTACGTATTACTCCTATAAAATACAGTCAGTCACTCCAGTTATTGTGATGCACATTCGCTATTTGATACAATCGCAAATGCAACACTGTTTTCCACTGGAGTCATGGGAGACTATTACAACACTGTGAAATCTCAGATAGGGAAGGATATGCTGCACATAGATGGTTATCTGTATAATTTAGAGAAAGTCATTAAAGACAGAAGGTACTTGTGCTGCAGGTTTAAATTAAAAGAGCATTGTAAAGGTAGGGCAGTAATGAAACGAGAAATATACAGTGAATTGTTACTGAAATGTACACCCCATCATCATGCATCAGATGCAACAGAAGTAGAAAAGTATGTTGCATGTGATAACTTAAAACAGACTGCTCGTATTTGTAGGGATATGCCAGCATTATAGGTTCATAGGTTCATACTAGGCTATCTGCCCTAGGGCATTTATAAGCCTAGCCAGAATGTATTTGGCTTTCGCCACCCATTTTAAATTTATTTTGCTATGCCCTTTTTCGAGGTTAATATACTGTGCCTCTGTCTAACAGTGACACAGAAGTGATACCCGGGGTAAACCTACGATCTCCCATCCATTCATCAAGATTCCTCTTGAAGAGAGTCAATGAGGGACTCTGCCTAACCTGGACTGGGATTTTATTCCAGAGTGAAGGAGCCTCTGGGTTATGAATCTGTCCCTCCAGCATGTCCTATTTATTTCAGTGCTGAGGTTCAAGTCTCTCGAGCGCGTAGCTCAATGGGATTTGGATTTTCTGAGGTGCAGCATGTCCATTAATTCCGGGTTGGACATGGCTTTATCGCCAGGCACAGATTGCCTCTGAACAGGCGGTATGCCACTGAGTAGAGCTGGAGTTTCTTTAACCGGGCAGCATATGGCATCTGTTTGAGCCCTTTGTTCCTCTTGGTGAGGTACTTTTGGGGTCTTTCCAGTTGCTGCAGGTGTCTGGTAAGGTACATCCCAAAAGGGGCATTGTACTCAATTATGGGCCTGATGAGCGATGAGTAAAGAGGCACAATGACCTCCCTGATCTAGATGTGAATCCTTCATGATTAGGTGGGCTATATAAAATGTTTTTCTAACCACTTTGGCCATGTGGTTGTCAAATGAGAGATTGCTATCAATTTGGGTCCCCAGGTCCCTAATTACTACTTCTGTACCAATGGATTACCACCTATGTGGTAATTTGTGGGCACTTTGTTTTTGCCAAAGGAGATGACTATACACTTTTTGGCATTTAGCTTCTGACCATGGCTCTGGCACCAGTTGTCTGTTTCTATGAGGCCCTTTTGGAGGATGCTTGTGTCGGCTGGAGAGTCGATTATGGCGCCCAGTTTGCAGTCATCTGCGAACTTGGTCAGCCACAGTCCTTCGTGTTGGCCTGTGGAAATATATACCGAACAAGAGAGGTCCCAGGACTGAGCCTTGTGGGACACCACTTGTAACTGGTTTGGAGTCTGACATGGCTCCAGCAATTCTAACCATGTGGGTTCTGTCCTTGAGCCAGTTTGCAATCCATCTAGTGACATAGGGGTTTATATTTAAGCTTGTGAGCTTATCTATAATGCCGAGTGGGGTATTGTATCGAAGGCTTTTCGAGGTCCAGGTAGGCTGTGTGGACCACCTTCCCTCATCAATGGCCTTGGTGACTGTTTCAAAGAAATCAACCAGGTTTAAGAGGCAGGATCTGCCCTTAACAAAGCGAACTGGGTAGGATCCAGTGTTTGTAGGTCCCCAATATCTTTATTTATGGGGTCCATGATGATCCTTTCCATAGCTTTGCAGACCAAGCTAGTCAGGCTTATGGGGCGATAGTTTCCAGGATCCATTGAGGCACCACCTTTATGGAGAGGGACCACTGTTGCTGTACGCCACTCTTTGGGCACATATCCTGTAGTAAGGCTGAGATTGAACAGTAGTTTTATGTTTGGGTTTAGCTCTTCTTGGAGTTCATGTGGGGCAGCCCAGGACACCATCTGGTCCCATTGATGCTGTGTTTTTGCTTTGGAGAGGCGGCTTTTACCTGAGCATCTGAGATGTCAGGGGCAGCGCTCTGCAGGGATAGATATTTGCCCTTTTGGTGGGGGGGGGTTTGCGCTGAACCTGTCAGCTAGGATGTTAGCAATGTCTGTGGGTTTGGTGTATTTTTGTCATTTTGGACTAATTCTGAGCATATCTGGGAATTACCACCCAGGTTCCTAACATAACTAAAGAAAGCCTTGTGATTATCCTTAGTGTCCTGTGCAATTTTCTCTCGAAGCTGGCCTTAGACAATTTTATGTGTGCCTGTAGTTTTTGCTAATACTGATCAGTGATGCCTTCCCTTTTGGGATTTTGCTCTATCATTTAGTAGCTTCCTCCTTCTATTGTATAGTTTGTTTATGGCTGGGGTCCACCAGACAGGACGTCTGCCTTTGGAGGATTGGGTCTTGGTTTTATTTGGGATCGCATGATCCATGCATTCCTGAAGGTGTTCATAGAATGCGTTTATAAAGGTTTCTGCGTTCTGGGCAGATTTTCCACAGGCCCAGGGGCTTTGAAGGATTCCACCTCAGTTTTGAGGAGTGTGAAATTTGCTTTAGAGAAGTTTTTCACTGTGGTTTTCTGGGCAGGGGGTGGGGTCGGGATGTGAATATCCAGTGAGATTAGTTTATGGTCTGATCTTACCAGTGAGGGATACACTTCTGGTCTGGACCATAGAGTCCCCATGTTGGTGATGATCAGGTCCAGTATGTTTTCCCCTCTTGTGGGAGTGGTAACAAGTTGTTCCATAGCATTTGAGTTTATAAATTCTAGGACCCTTTGGGCTAGGGTGTTGGAGCTAGAATAATGCTCCCAGTCTATGTTTGGGTAGTTGAAGTCGCCCAATATAATGGTGTTTGGAGAGACCTTCATATTTTCCAGTGTTCTCAGGAAGGCCGAGTGGGGTTCCTGGGTTTGAGAGGGTGGTCTGTAGCAGGCTATAAACTGGAAGGCAGTTTTACCCACTGTTAGTTGCACATGGATAGTCTCTCATGCTTCGTGCTTTGCCACCAACCTGGAGGTGTGGGTATCTTTGATGAATATCGATACTCTCCCTCCTTTTGTAGTTCGGTCCAAGTTTTGGGGCCAAAAGCATGGTATGAGGTATAACCTGGTAGTGCTGGGATGCTCTTGGGAGCCCTGAACCAGGTTTCTGTTACTTCACAGATATCGATGTTCTCCATGCTAAGGAGAGTTTCGAGTGCGTGCATCTTGAGGTTTAGACTTCTGGCATTGAGTAGCATTACTCTTAGTTTCTTATCCCTTGTGATACCTATGGAGGTGGGTTTGTCTTTTGAGCCTTGCCTAAAAAAGGCACTATGGGGGTAGCAAGAGCCTTTGCCAATATCCGAAAGCCCAGGGGTGACAGGTGCAAGCCGTCCCTAGCGAAGCATCGTGGCTTGTCAAGCATATCATCCCAAGCTGACAGGCATTGGATCCCCATTGAATGACACCAGTTCTTAAGCCAATTGTTGAAATTGATCATCTTGTCTTCATATTGTGGCATCATTCTTGGTGAGGGTAAGATGCTACTCAGGGTCATACCGGCCTGGGCTACATGCTCAGAGAGCTCCTTTATGTCTCTTTTCATGTAGTCCAGGGAGGTACGTCTCAGATCATTCACACCAGCATGGACAATGACTGAGTCATATTTGTACTTGCCTTGGAAGTGACCTGAGTGCTTGTGTTATGTGGCGGATCCTAGTGCCCGACAGGCTGCTCACCGTGACCCTCTCCTTGTTCAGCCTGGTGAGCGGGACGTCAGTGTGCCTGATGATAGTCACCTATTACAAGTGTATCAGGTGTGTTGTTTAGTCTTAAGGGCTGTGACTGTTTGGCACACTGGCTTTGTGAGATATGTGTTGCACGTGTTTTGTTTTGGGGTAGCGGCTGCTTGGGTGTCTGCTTTGGAGGTCTCTGCTGCTTCGGCAGATCTTTATTTAGAGTCCCCGAGTATGTTTTTGTGTGATTATGTGTTTGGTTTGCTGTCGTGGTAGGTCTATGTGAGACTGGAATTGTAGTGATTGTGGTTTCCTTCTCCTCCTGACTGGTTATGCCAGTACCGAGTTGAGAGAGCTTAGCCTCCAGTTTGGCTATATGGTTGCATCTCTCACATGTGTTGGAATTTGTTGGGAGGAAGAGAGGGTTGTCTGTGTACATGAGGCCGTTGTAACATTGCCTCAAGATTCCCAGATTCACCAGCTGGACCAGAGAAGGAGATTGACAACTGACCTTTGGACATGCTAGAATAATATTGGGAATTCCTTAATAATTGAAAACCAGGGCCACTGGGGAGTGAGGGTGTAGTGCTTTTAATTTCTAGTGCTGACTTATATAATTGCTTTAGTGAGCAAGTGCCAGGTAACTTAAGTGCAATGTGTTACAGGTAACTTAAATGCAAAAACGATTTAACAGTAACTTTCTTTCAAGTGAAACAAGGAAATAAGTACAGTAAGCAATGCAGATATCACTAGTGATCCACAGAAGCGCTGAGAAGCCGTGTATTAGGTGGAATTTAGTGTTCCAGGGAAATAACAAGCAAACAAACAACAAGCATATAAACAAAGCTAGATTCAGCAGGCCTGGATCTAGTCTATGCTACAGCAAACAAGGTGTACCAATTTCAGTAAGATACAGTTCAAATATTCAGGCACTATAAACCTTTAACCAGAAATTCCCAGCTCAGAAGGGCAGAGTCCAGCCTCTTCTCCCACAAGAGTGCAGACCACAAACCTTCTTAATGTAAAATAACTGGCCTGAAGCCCAAGTGCTTAAAGCAGAACTAATACACTTTAAGAATAACGGACACTGGTTAGTAGTTGACATTATTGGCAGTACATCTGCAGAAGCAACACTTTGTTTGCCTAGTAGGAGATCCATGTTACAGCAAGTAAATAAGGTTAGATGTAGAAATATCCTAAATTACACTCCTATGGCAACAAGTTTAGAGAGTGTTAATCCCAGTACTTGTACCTTAAAAGATGGAGTTTTGTCCAGAAACCGATGGTTGATGTACACAGCAATATCCATGTGCTTGTGTTCTCTACCATAGCAGATTTTCATGACTTGAGTGTGTCCCAAATATGGTTAACAGACGGTTTATTTCTTACAAAGGGAGGTCTTTGCAGACAACTCTATAGCATACATGGATTGTTGTCAGTAGCTGGTAATACAAAGTGCCTTCCACTAGTCTTTTGTCGTTTGACAAAAACGTCTTGCAAATGTTATAATTTCATGTGGGAATGTCTGTCTGACGCCGATTTACATGCATCAGTAAAGTTCATTCTCTCAGACTTGGAAATGGCAGCAATACATAGTGTTAAAAGTAACTTTCCTGATGTACTTTATAAAGGTTGTCTATTTCACTTTGCACAAGCTGTTTGGAGGAAAATAACAATCATTTGGTTTAGCAAGTCTGTACGGGAAATCTGTTTTTTTTCAACTCTTAAGAAACTAATCACTTTATCGTTCCTCAATGAAGATGAAGTTGTACCTGCAGTTATGGGGTTATCAAAACTGTTTCCAACTGCATGTCAAGAGTTACTATCTTATTTTTCAGATGTTTACGCTTTAGGCAGCGCACGTAAACAACAAACAAGATTGTCATCTTGTTCCAGATTTCTCATATGTTTCCTATCAGCTTTTGGAATGTGTCAGACTTAAACTATCCTTACCACGAACTCAGAATCATTTAGAAGGATGGCACAGAAGGATTTGTTGTCTTTCAGGAAGACGTATCTGCAATATTCCCTCTGTGCCATCTGTACTGTCTCATCAAAATCCCCTATCAGGACATCTGCAGGATGGTAGTTTGGTACCCTTGTTGTCTCAAGACAACCTACTATTGGCATTTTGTACCCCATTGTTTGGATGTTTCTCCCAGTTACCATAAACACTGTTCACGCTGTCAGTGTGCGTACTGTTTTCTTCTTCATTTCTACAATGATTGCACATATTTGGATTTAATTTAAAACTTTTATTTCAAATTTTGTAGTACAAACACTGATAGACATTTGATAAACAAAACAGTACAGTCTCACAAAGAAAACAGACTTGGCATTAATTGTGAACTTCTCTGCCCTTGAAACTCGCATTCATTGAAACAGCATTGAAACCCACATTCAAATAAAATGCATCTGGTCACATGTGGGTTAAGTTTACCTTTGGGCTGTTTTCAAACTATAGGCTCTCTGTACGCATTTTTTAAGACCATGCATTCATGCATGTGTTTTTTTATTCACCTTCCCAATTACATTAAATTATACTCTTTTCTCCCCGGGCCTCCGCTGAAAACAGGCTCTGTGGAACCTAGTCGGACTTTCCCGGTCAACAAATAATAAATAAATAAATAAATAAATAAATAAATAAATTGTGTAATACAGCACCATTTGTTAGTGTGCTTTAAATTTTTTGTTTTGAACATTTTTCCAGTAAGCAATGGAACAAAACATATGAACCAATAATGACAATACTGCCCATTTCAGAACATTTCAACCATAAAAGGCCATGTAGATATCTGTCATTACAGTCCACTAATGTCAGCCAGTATGCACAATATCTGCAGAAGTAAAAGTTGTCTGAATAATTCCAGACTAAAGAGATCTGTAAGTAATAGAGGCTGCTGCTAGCAAACAACTTGTTTATATTTCTGTTTCATTCAAAAATTCAGTGCCTGCTGCCCTTGAAGAATAAATTACCTATGTTACATTAAAAAAAAAAAATGGTAATTTTGTAATATTGCGGTAGGGAATAGATGGCAAACTGACAACAGGTTCATAGTTACTAGGCATCTCACCCAAAGCAGGACACACTTAGGTTTGCAGCATCTCTCCCCCCCTTAAAGTACAAGGGTCTATATTACATGAACGAACGCTTAACATGTCAAGTACGTATTTATCAATGGCTTTTAAGTGAATGTTCTCATTAACAAAAAAGAAAATGTCGAAACACCAGAGTTGCCCAACTCTCACAAAAGGAGCGGCTGACGTAATCAGGTTCTGTATACTTGTATATAAGTACGTTAAATGTCACCAATACCTTAAATTATACGTACTGTTAGAACTACAAATCAGTAACGTAATTAAAGAATTTGTTATAACACATGCAATCAATTCAAAAGGATCACTTATTGAAATCGTAATGTCTAATTACGTATTACTCCTATAAAATACAGTCAGTCACTCCAGTTATTGTGATGCACATTCGCTATTTGATACAATCGCACATGCAACACTGTTTTCCGCTGAAGTCATGGGAGACTATTACAACACTGTGAAATCTCAGATAGGGAAGAATATGCTGCACATAGATGGTTATCTGTATAATTTAGAGAAAGTCATTAAAGACAGAAGGTACTTGTGCTGCAGGTTTAAATTAAAAGAGCATTGTAAAGGTAGGGCAGTAATGAAACGAGAAATATACAGTGAATTGTTACTGAAATGTACACCCCATCATCATGCATCAGATGCAACAGAAGTAGAAAAGTATGTTGCATGTGATAACTTAAAACAGACTGCTCGTATTTGTAGGGATATGCCAGCATTAGTAGTCGACATTATTGGCAGTACATCTGCAGAAGCAACACTTTGTTTGCCTAGTAGGAGATCCATGTTACAGCAAGTAAATAAGGTTAGATGTAGGAATATCCTAAATTACACTCCTATGGCAACAAGTTTAGAGAGTGTTAATCCCAGTACTTGTACCTTAAAAGATGGAGTTTTGTCCAGAAATCGACGGTTGATGTACACAGCAATATCCATGTGCTTGTGTTCTCTACCATAGCAGATTTTCATGACTTGAGTGTGTCCCAAATATGGTTAATGGACGGTTTATTTCTTACAAAGGGAGGTCTTTGCAGACAACTCTATAGCATACATGGATTGTTGTCAGTAGCTGGTAATACAAAGTGCCTTCCACTAGTCTTTTGTCGCATGACAAAAATGTCTTGCAAATGTTATAATTTCATGTGGGAATGTCTGTTTGACCTTTTGTCTGACGCTGATTTACATGCATCAGTAAAGTTCATTCTCTCAGACTTGGAAATGGTAGCAATACATAGTGTTAAAAGTAACTTTCCTGATGTACTTTATAAAGGTTGTCTATTTCACTTTGCACAAGCTGTTTGGAGGAAAATAACAATCATTTGGTTTAGCAAGTCTGTACGGGAAATCTGTCTTTTTTCAACTCTTAAGAAACTAATCATTTTATCGTCCCTCAATGAAGATGAAGTTGTACCTGCAGTTATGGGGTTATCAAAACTGTTTCCAACTGCAAGTAAAGAGTTACTATCTTATTTTTCAGATGTTTACGCTTTAGGCAGCGCACGTAAACAACAAACAAGATTGTCATCTTGTTCCAGATTTTCTGCGATGTTTCCTATCAGCTTTTGGAATGTGTCAGACTTAAACTATCCTTACCACGAACTCAGAATCATTTAGAAGGATGGCACAGAAGGATTTGTTGTCTTTCAGGAAGACGTATCTGCAATATTCCCTCTGTGCCATCTGTTTTAGTTAGGGAGCAGAATAAAGTGGATGAACCAAGGTTGAAGTTAGTCTGCATGTCCTCTTTCATCCAAGAAAAGGAAAACTTTAGAAAGATATGAGAGGCTACAAACTTTCTTGCTAAATAAAGCTGAATACACTACAGATGAATTTCTACGGACAGCTGCAATGCTATTAAAGATGTAATGTAGTCAGTGTGTTTCACAAACGGAATTCACTAGGGTGTGTTTATGTGATTTAAAACACAATCTGTTTTACGTGAATGACTTCACTGTAAATAGTTTAAAAGTCACAGTCAATGCAGGTTATCTGTTTAATTTATGTGTCTTGTTGGTAGCACATACATATTCACTACGGCACTAAGGGAGCGGTGTTGGCCAAACAATGTCTTTCGATTATTTGATTTTCAACTATGTCAGCCTTCGCTCACACGAATGTTCTTTTAAAATGTGTCGATAATAGCATACCCAACATTTTAAACTTTCGTTCATGTAATATGCAAGGCCATGGAATGTATCGTCATGGAACTTATAAACAAAGACAATGGTAATCTCCAAACTCTGGATCCCACCCAGTTTGGGTTTGTAAAAGGCAGATCATGTCTCCTAAACCTGATAAACTTCTTTGAAGCAGTCACCAAAGCCGTAGACAAGGGTAAGGTGGTTCACACAGCCTATCTAGATCTTGCCAAGGCTTTAAACACCATCCCCCATTCTGGAATTATAGATGAACTCACTAAACTAGGTATAAATCCCTATGTCACAAGATGGGTTGCCAACTGGCTCACTGACAGAACCCACACTGTGAAAGTAGCAGACTCCAAATCCGACTTCAGACCAGTGACAAGTGGAGTAGCACAGGGTTCAGTCCTGGGTCCTCTCCTGTTTGGTATCTACTTCTCTGAAGTACAGGCTAACACAGAAGGTCTTTGGCTAATGAAATTTGCAGATGACTGCAAACTAGGAGCCGTAATCGAAACTCCTAACGATGTGGACAACCTACAAAAGGGCCTCACTGAGACAGATGCCTGGTGTCAAAGCCATGGCCTCAAGCTCAATGCCAAAAAGTGCATTGTCATCCCCTTTGGTAAAAACTCTGTACCCATGAACTGCAACATAGGCGGTAGTATACTTAACACCGAAAGTGTGATGAGACCTTGGGACACAGGTGGACAGTAGTCTCTCCTTTGATAATCACACTGCCACAGTAGTCAGGAAATCCTTCTATGTGGCACACCTCATCACAAAAGGTTTCTCATCCAGAAAAAAGAGGTAATTGCTCCCCTCTACTCATCACTCATTAGACCCATTATAGAGTATAACGCCCCTTTTGGTATGTACCTCACAAGACACCTACAACAACTGGAAAGGCTGCATAAATACCTCACAAAGAGGATTACCAGCCTCAAACAGATGCCCTACGCAGACCGTCTCAAAAAACTCCAGCTTTACTCCGTCACATATCGCCTACAAAGAGGTGATCTCTGCCTAACATCCAAAGCTATGTCAAACCCAGAGCTTTTGGACATGCTCCACTTAAAGAAATCCCAATCCCTCCAAGCTACATGCTCTAGAGACCTGAACCTTGTCACCACAATAAACAGAACATGCCGGAGGGATAGTTTCCTGTCCCAGACACATCCCATACTCTGGAATAAACTACCTATCTATATCAAACCAAGCTCTTCATTAGCACTCTTCAAGAAAATTCTTGATGATTGGATGGGAAATAGGAAATTCACCCCGGGGATCACCTCTGTGGCTCTGCTCGACAGTGGCACAGAAAAATAATTTTCTTGGGTAGCAAAAGCCAGGGTACCTTTTTGGCTGGGTTTGTATAGGCCCCAGGGCCGATAGCCTAGTACCTACCTATGAACCTATATAGACCCAAGTACAATACAGTATCAGCAGTCCATCTGCATGTTGTGAGTGTAGAACCCACAGCCTCATGCATCAAAAACAAGTATGCTACCTGTTGTGCTACAAACACTACTTTTAAATTGTATAACACAAACAATGACTATTTGTTAAGCAAAACAGTTGCACATTGAAAACAGACTTAGCATGGCCAGTAGTAAACCTGTCTTCCCTTGAAGTTCGCTATTCCTTGAAAATACACCAATGCTCGCTCTTCCTTGAAAATGCACTGAAGCTCACAGTTCTTTGAAGATGCACTGAAAAGCTTACAATACACAGTGGTAGCTGGTGCCATACATCTCAACTGTCCAGATTTTTGCCTCATATTTTTAATCTGCTCCTCTTAAAATTTGTGTTTTTCTGACAAACTACAAAGGATTGAAAGTCACTAAGTGATGTCTTGCATTTTTAGTTTCAGACTTAATATCCTTCAGAAAAATGCAAGCTAACACAAAACCTATTATTCTAACAGCAATTTAAGTTTATAAACACAATATTTTAAATCTGCCCATATTTTTGAGTCTTTGCCCCTGCATTTATTTAAAACTTTGTCCATATTTATTGTGTTAGGAAGTTGAGAGGTATGGTTGGTTTACAGGATTCAAGTTCTTGTCTCCTGTAACCAAGGTACAGTGTTTGAGCCTGAGTAAATTAACTAATCTGCCATCCCTAATTAGAGCATTTTACTTATACACACACACACACACACACACACACACACAAAACAGTTTTGTTGTTTTGTCACGGTAGCGGACAGAAGAAGATGAAAAACTGCCTTACGAAAATGAACTTGCTCAGTGAACAGTAGAAGCAGGCAGCAGGAACCCTGTATGTTTAAATTCCGCACTTGGATGTGGAAAGGAAGAAGCAAGCAACAGCAGGTGTGCGTGTCAACACACATTGCATACAGAGGGCTTTTCTTCTTAAAGAAGAGAATCCTTAAAGAGGACATTTAATTTTTTATTTTTTTTTTTTTAGTAAATGGGTAAATGTTGTGGCAGCCCTCCTGGCTAGCGGCCTCCTTCCCAGCCAGCAGGACATAGATGACTGCCTAGGTTGCCTAATGCTGGGTCCAGCTTTAACAGCACAGTGTGTCATAACTGTTCTTTCAGACTTTGACTGGGGAGCAATGTCTATAGGGATAAATGTGTAGGGTCTTTGGAACAAAAAAGAAAGACATAAACATAAATGAGATGTTGGCATTTACAAATTCTCTCAACTTTCTCAATCATTTGTGGTTCCTGGGACCTCTACATGTGTTTACACATGACATACAAGTGATTTAAAACGTACACAAGCAAGGGGAACCAGAACTTGTCCTCCATATAGATCAGCTTTGGTAGGCTGGGATAGAGCTTTTCAGCATAATTTCTCCCTACAGCATGTTACAATGTTGTTGTTTGTCTTTCGGCAGAACGCCGGTCCGCTAATGATTGCAGATTTTCACGAAAGCTGAGGTGGCAGCTCCTTGAACGAAGGCACGCCCATTTATGCATGTCTTTCTAACACCCACCCAACCACGGGAAGGACATGCAGACTCCACACAGAAGGTACTCCCCACATGTTACATAACAGCACAAAATTGTGTAGCAGTTAAGCTGAGTGGGACCAGAATCATTACTTTGGTACCATATGTTATCCCAAAGGAGGATACTTTGCAGCATATTTGTTGATATCAGAGATGTTTTCCTTGAAGATATTACATAATGAAGAAGGAAAACTGTACAAAAGAGTGGAAACAAGGTTATGACAAGAGTTTTACTTCTGAAATATTTTGCTTTGCTGCGAATATCTGAAAGGAAGTTCAGAATGTTCCACCGTGCAAGTGATGTTTGTGATTGGCACAATTTTGCATTCATCATGTGGATGTTGCATGTCTCTTGGTTATTCATTGTTTATTGTAGTATTTCTTCACCCGACCCATTTAATCATTTATGTTCTTAATCAGAGCTTGGACAAAGTGCTGTGTCTGCACTGAGTTTTGTCACACTAAATAAAAAGTACTAAATAAAAAGTAGTAGTTAATATTTCAGTGATTATAGAGAATTATGTATCTTTTTTGTACAGACCCTAATCACATTTCCTGATTTTTTCTCAAAGTTTTTGGAAGACCCAATGTTTTATTTCATTATGTATTTCTTAAACTAATTTGTTTAAAATGCTTTCAGTGGCTTAACAGCAGCAGATTGAGTAGATCACAGGTATTACATTTTTAAAATAGGCATGTTTTATTTTTCTTTATTCTAGCTCTTCACTTTTTCTGAGTGGGAAGCTGGTTCATGTGGGCTACTGGAAAGAGTCTTCCAATCTGTTAATTATAGGGCTTCCTGCAGAAAGGTAAAGTATGCAATATGTGTTTCTGAATGTGTGCCATTGGCCATCTGAAGTGCATGATCATATAATATACTTTGAAACTTGAATATTATATTTTCACTGAAACTGAATTTAAATTTGGTATGAATGGAGTTTCACAACTTCTGTTACCTTCAGATTTCTTAGTTGGACAGCTTTCACATGAGCTAAATTCCTGAGAATGCAGTGTTACCACCTACCTGTTTATAAATGTATACATCACAAAAATTTCAAAAAATAAATATATAAATAAAATATGAACATTCTTCATCAAGAGCTGTTGACCCACTTGTACTGGATCTGGATTTGGGAACTAATTAAACAGTGATGTAGCTTTCGACCTTGTGTCCATTGTTGTAATTAATTCTTTCTATATTGCACATCTTATAAGCAAATAGATTGTGTCAAAATCTAGGGATGTTATTGTCTCCCTTTGCTCAGCCCTCATTAGGACAGTCATTGAGTATAATGACACCTTTAGCATGTATCTGACCAGATACATGCAAAAACTAAAATGCCCACAGAGATAACTTATTAAAAGGATACAAGGCCTAAGCAATATATTCTACATGGAATGACTTCAAGCCCAGTCACTATATTCGGTATCCTACAGACTGCTAAGAGGTGATGTGCATCTGGCATACACGGCATCTTCCAGCCCAATACTGATGGATTTACTGCACATCAGCAAGTCAAACTGCATTAGAAATACTCTGTCTAGGGATCTAAACCTCTTCAGCAACATCAGCAGAATGGTTGGAGAGGCAGGTTTATCTCACACAAGATACCGTTTGTCTGGAACAGACTCCCCATCCACGTAAAACAAAACTCATCCCTGTCCATATTCAGGTGCAACTTCGATCTATGGATGGGAAGCAGAAAAGTAACCACAAGACTGCCTCCTGTACTACTAATGGTCAGGATCTGTTCCTAAATTCTAAATATGCCTAGGTACGTAATCAGACATTTTCTGTTGAGGTGAATTCATAAATTTTAAATTCAGGTTTTGATAAACATTCTGATTACTTTAAAGGCACTTCTTTCATGAGGACATGCAGAGGAGGTACTATGACAGGCAAGAAAACCTGCTACTAGGAAATCATTTATGGGGAAGAGGAAAAGGTTTTCTAGTTGGTGCCTAGCAAATAAAGGTTTTCTAGTTGATGCCTAGCCAATATGGATTTTTCAAATATTTGTCTTAACTATCTTTTGACCTTAACTATCTTTTGACCTGCCTTATTCCTCTGTCTAGGTACATTTTGTGGCCATGTAAGCATGTCTGCCCATGGATCGTGTACTTACCTCTCGTTTTTTATTGAAGCAGTTTTTGAAGGGAGTTCTACACCTGCATTCTTGTATACAGGTCGCTCATTCTTGGAATCTTAACTTTGCTCTGGAAAAGTTAACCTTGCGTCCGTTTGAACCTATTCATAAAGCAGACTTCAGGTTAATTATATGGAAAACTGTTCTCATTGTTATCCCTCATTCATGCTCAAAGTGGTTTTAGAGTTCAGTTTGAATAACACCATCAATTTCCCAGTTTTCTACACAGATTTTAGGAAGCAGAGAGAAAAGTTTCTACATACTTTGGACATGCATAGGCAGCTTAGGTACAATCTTGACAGAACTAAGTACTTTGGAAAATCAAATCGGCTATTTGTTCTTATGCTGAGACAAAGAAAGAACCACCTTTGTCAAAACAGACTATTTCAAGATGGTTGTCATCTGTTAATGCCTTTTGTCCTTCCCAACATGGTATACCGGTTCCAGGCAGTATGAAGATGCATTCTAGTAGAGCCCTGGCTGTTTGATGACATATTGGAAAGGGTGGACTCGAGGTGGACTCGAAGTGTTATAGAGGCAGCTGTGTGGTCCTTTGTACATACTTTTACAGGAATTAAAATTGATTCTTTGTCTAGATCCAGGGCAGAATTTGCTAGGGTCATTCTCCAAGGGCTGCTAGCGCCATGTATTTCCTCTTTCCAGATTAGCTAGGCTTTGATAATCAGCCCATATAGCCAAATGGGGTACTGCAACCATAGGAATGATGAACATCGGACAGTTGTGTAAGTTGCATTTGCCATAATAGTAGATGCTCAAATGTCACACTGTTACAGTAGATGCACCAGCCCACCATTCCCCTACTAAAGGTATTTGTTATTGTTTGTATCATTTAGAGATTCAGGATGAGTGCACTCCTCTGTTTCTTATCTGCAGGAAAGTCTTGAAGAAAGATTCACTCTGACAGCTGCTTTCCGTCTACAGGACTGGCCAATCAGCAGTCAGAATGAAGGTGTGGGCGTGAGCCAGATCTTTTGGAAGCCAGACGGTGGTTGTGTCCTTGGCAGGGTACAACCCGTATAGCCTAAAGGCTACTGCAGCATTGAGAAATACAAGCATCTGCTGTTATGGGTAAGTGCAGTTTACATGACTGTGCTTTCTGGGTGACTGTTTTCTTTGTTCATTCTGTATCTTCTGTCTCCAAATGCCAAGGAATGAGCAGTATGCTGATGCTGCATACACTATTTCAAAGTGCATTAGCCTTGTGTAGTTGTGAAAAAAAAACAAAGCTACACCCAGATGTAATTATACTAGCTGAAACAGCAAACATAAATTATTGCTGTTGGTGAAAGGTATGGCTGTCGGCTTCTTACCTAGAGAATCTGGGGCAAACCCATAAGGAATCATGGGCTAAAATTCCATATTAGACAATTTTTCCAGTGTTATGAGTATACCTTACTATTAGCTTTTGGCATGGGAACTTCTCTAGTATAGTAAAATTCTGTTGGCTGTTGCCGAAACTGCATGGAAGTCTGATGTTACAATTGTACCAGTCAGGTAGATAGTGACATCAGATGTTTGTGTAGCTCCTAGAGAGCGTTAGAAGAACTGCTGTCATTACTGGGATCTGTGGGTTGTTTTTAACTATATAAATTTTGATATGATTGTAAAGTTGGCAGCTGCAAAGTACTGCTGCAGGAAGTATGCACCATGCGGTTCATTTTGTGATCAAAGGTAGTGACAGCAGTCAGGGGTGTAAACAGTTTTTTTTCCAGTTTGTACTCCAAGATCTGGTACTGCTGCTCACCCCCCATGCATCCATGCTGCCCCCCAAAATTTAGTCTAAGATATCCACAGTCACTATTAACTGGCATTTAGTAGCTGTGATTCACTACAACAAGCCTCATGTATTACATTAAGGTAGCCAGTCTCACAGAGGTCCACTCACACCACACACACAGGTTGCTAAATGCTCTGGTTTTTATACCTTAAAAAAAGCCGCCTGAACCATTCGCAATAAGCAGCCCACAATCCATTCCAAAGGGAAGCCATCTGGGCTGGGCCGTTGGCTGCTCTGGTTTAGGTGCATTTAATAGTAGCCTAAACCACCATTTGCAGGCAGCAGCCCACAATCCAGTCGAGGGGGAGATAGTCTGAGCCATCAACTGTAACAAGTCTCTCTACCACATCAAGGTAGACAGTCATACAGAGGTCCATTCACATAACACATGCCAGCCCCACAAAGGTCCAGTCACACCACCACACACAGGCCATGAAAGGAGAAGAAAGCAGCCACAGAGGTCCAGACACACCTTACACAACCACAGTGGACAGTAACTGCTGCTGGGAGCTGATGACTGCTTTGATTTTGATACCTTAGAAAAGCAGCCCTAACCATTCACAATAATCACCCCACAGTCCAGTCCAAAGGGAAGCCATCTGGGCTGAGCTGTTAACTGCTCTGGTTTTGGTGCATTTAATATCAGCCTGAACCATTCACAGGCAGCAGCCCACAACCCAGTCAACAGGGGGAGACAGCCTAAGCCATTTGCTGCAACAAGTCCCTCTACCACATCAAAGTAGCAAGTCACACAGAGATCTATTCACACCAACCCCACAAAGGTCTATTCACCACCACTCACCAACCCCATAAAGGTCTGTTCACCACCACTCACCAACCCCATAAAGGTCTATTCACCACCACATGACTGCTAACAGCTGTGGTTTTGATACCTCTTAAAAAAGCAGCCTAAACAATTAGCAATAAGCAGCCCACAATCCAGTCCAAAGAGGAGGCCACTATCCACATTATACTGTTAGCAGATGACAGTGTCACCAGCCTTGAGTACCCATCTGCCATCATCCTAATGGTCTGCTGTATCACCTTGGAAAGACATTAAACCGGTGATCATTACACGGATCAAAGTCTTTTATCACCTGTGTAATATCCACATTGATGTCATGTATGTGCACCAAGGACAGCCCACTTAAACGTACATCAGACATGGTGTTTCGTAGCCAAGTCTTAATGCATCGTAAAGCACTGAATGACTGCTCTGCAGAGGAAACCCTCACTGGCACATTTGCCGAATTGTTATTGCCCTGTTTATATTTAGATAAAATGCTGGGATCAACCGCTATAGGTTGAAATAATGGTAGTTGGCAGCTTGTCGCGTGCAACTGCTCTCCATCTGCACACCCATTGGTGAAGCTACTTTTGAAGCTGGGCAGACTGGATATGTCAGTCTTGTATGCATTGTACAATTCTACCACTATCTTATCTTCCAAAGCATGCAGCATGGATGACACCAGACACTGTGGGCTGCATTCTATACGGTGGCTTTATTTTGCCTTTGACATGATCCAGAAGTAGAATGAACATGTTCCTTCAGTAATACTTCTCTGAGTAAGCAGCACCAGTGTTGCTTGTTTGAGTCTGCTTTCCATAGATCCGTGGAACGTTTTCTTCTACCATGACACTGGCTGCCAGCTGTTTGACTTCTTCATGTAACTATGAAAAAGAATTATCAGCATTTGATCTCATTGCTTGAAGACTGTCTGTAACAACCTTTGCATGTCCTCCTATTCCTATGTTGCAGTATTCATAATATGAGGGAGATTCTGACTAGGTGACCCACACATCTAGCCAGTATACCAACAACTTCAGCTACTGTAAGGTATGTGCGATGTTGCATATAGTACAGCCGAGTGTCTGCCACAAAAGTGATGTCTGCATGTACCATCCTCAGAACTTCTCTGCCGCCAGTCTGAACAACAACTTCCAGCCGTCCAGCTATTCAGTTCAGTGCCACATTGGGGAAAATCTTTTACGCTTTTGCTACTGCATGCTTCTTAATGGTTAATGTCATCCAAGAAGGGCAAGTAATAATGAATTGTCAGCATTTGATCTCATTGCTTGAAGACTGTCAGTGGCAACCTTTGCTTCTTCACAAACATGAATCAAGTCAGTCTGTTCCTGCTGCAGGTACAGATGAAATGGCTTATTCATATCAGACAGACTCCATTGTAACAAGGGCTGCAGTGAAATTGAATCTTGTGATAGAGTACAGATGTCTGTCAGCGTCTTTGTCGTACTCTGTGATGACAAGGATAACATATTTATTCTTGAAGCTGCACAGGCAATCAGCCTGACTCATCCACTGGGTGTTGTCATGTGCCTGAAATGAGGTACTTTTGTCTTAATCTTCATTTTCCATAGAAACTGTGTGAAATCCTTGAGGTGGGCTAAATACTCATTCTGACATTTAGTGGATGAATTTAACATTGCACTTATTTTCCTACAGGTGTCAAAGAGTATTTGCCATATCACGCCTTGCACATGAATAACCTATGACAGTGCTGAGCTTGTGCACATTACAGGCAGTGCACACAGTGTGTGGAAACAGGGCTCAAATTCTTGCCTGTGTACCATTAAACTGGCCACACATGTTGCTTATAGATGTGGCCTTGCAATAACTCCTTGTCCACACCCCCTGATTTGAGTCTCTGTAGGAAGGGGTTACCTGAGTCTTTTCCTGTGTTGTCATGCACTTCCACAAATTCAATGAGGTCTTCACGGATTTCTACATTTCCATCACTTCTATGAACATAACTTAGAGCTAGAGTCACTTGCTCCTTATGAGAGATGTCAGTTGTTCCATCAGCAATTAAACTGAAGAAATTTGCTTCTTTAACTTTGCTTAAAAAAATTTTCTCTGGATCTGTAACACGGTAAGATTAATAATTTTATTTTGAATTTGTGCCGATGTGTACAGTGCATTTCACGGATGCTCCCTTAATTGGTTGGGGAATACAGATTCCACTTCTGCCATGCATTCAAGCAGTGCTTTAAAGTTTCCTGTGCAAGTCAGTTTTCCATGGAGTGACAAATTCTGTCTTACACAGAGAAGTATCCTCTGCATGATGCATATCAAGGCATGAACTGTGTGTTCCTGCAACTTCTTGTCTTTTTGTTCAGTGCAGTGATAAGCTGTTTGCAGTTGGCTAGAGCATACTTCTAGAAATGCCTCTGACTTTGCAAGTGCATTTCCATGGTCCTTTGACTTGCTATGTCATTCAAGAATCTTCTAGACCAATCATTCATAGGTGTGGAGACCAACACGCACACTCTAGCTGTGTTGAAGATAAACCATGGACCGCAGAAAGACCCCATCCAAACTGTGTGACTACTGTGCAAACTGGAATTCATGCAGAAGTTGTGGACAGATTCTTCTGTTTTGCTGACTTCTGGAATACCCCATGAAATGTTTAGGGAACTCAAAGCCTTCAGCGGGTAGCCTCTGCATGGTCACGATGGTCTTTTTGTCAAGATAACCACATTTGTACAAACCAATGTCATAATCTTTTATGACCTCATTCATGTTGTTGCAAACGGCAGTGTGGGTATTAGAATGTTTGGAGTTGCACATATCCTGCTGCAGTGCTTGTGTAGTCCACTGTCATGGCACTTGATTGCAGATCATCTTGCTCAAGGTATCGCACCTCCTTTTATCAAATCCCATCTTGGTTTCCACCTCTATTATGGCGATAATGTCATAGGGTGCTACTGGATGTAGCAGAGGCCTCCTTACATTCTGGACTTCCAGATGGAGTCATAGCTACTGATTCTTGACTCAGACTTAGATGGAAGAATGCTGCTTAGACTTTGAGGACCTGCAGCTGATTCTCCAGGAACATCCGGTTGTGCAATTCCTCTCATCTGTACTTTCACTGTATCACAATGACTAAAAAGAAAGGGGAAGGCTAGTCAGAATGATTGCTACAATGTATTAAGAAAAGTGTTGTCAAAAGAGTTTGTAATAAGGCAGTGTGTGTTGATGCATAATCTACACTGCTCTGTAGAATGCCTTATCCAATAGCAAGTTGTCCTTCACCAGCTCTTCCGCTGAATTAGGCACTGATGTTTCTATGACATGCCTAAAACAAATCTTATTACTTCTTAAAATGAAAGGACGTCTGCAGCTTTCCACAGTCTAAAAAAAACTTACCCAATATTGTACTGTGCATCTGAAACCACTGCGGGTACCACAGGATTTTACGACTTTTCAGCTTGCCTGCTGAAAAGAACCCACTTAATATATGCTGCTGCGCAGTACATGAGCTCTGCAGTTCTCCCCTCAAAAAGTGCTGCCAGCATAATACAAAGGCAATGACAAATTATGCATGACATAATCGCAGCAAAGCTGGCAGTAACATGTTTGAAAAATCTTTGGCGCATGTGCACTGAACTCCCATTTAAAGCATCCTTTTTAAATCCATCCAATGACATGTTCAGTTACATAACGTCATGGATGGTAATGGTGATAGTTAAACTGTCTATTATATACCAAGTATGTCATTATTTATCATTGCCTATGAAAGGCAGGTCACAATTGTAAGGCTGAATTTAGAGCCCTGTACATTGTGGTGGTTTACACTTAATGGTCAGTTATGCACAACGGGTTTAAACTTTGCGAGTCAGGAAGGCAGCTAAACCTGATGACAGCTATGCTGCCTCCTCCTGACAAATGCTTTGCCTTCCTCTGCTGTGCATCTTATATTTGTTTTTGTTTCAGTGTAGACTCCATTTTTACAACCAAACACACAATCAGAAATGCACATTTTTTCTGCCTGCTAATGTCAGGGCAGTACAGTGCAAACTTACAGTGTTATGGTGTCCTATTTCGCCTTCATTCTTACTGGTTGGGTTTGGAACCGATCATCGGTTGTGACTCAGCCGTATACTAAACCTCGAAGACTTCCACTTGGCTTGTGGCTGAATCCCTATCCCATCATGCACTGGTGTAGTTCCCCAGATCTCATTTGCTGCTAAACAGATCGGAGGCTGTTCATCTTGGCCATGGCTAAGTGTTGAAAGTTTTTCAAAGAAATTGTTTTTATTCCTAGTTTTTTGTTTATATAGTTAGTTATATAGCTTCTATAGTGAGTTACTTCTCTTTCGGTGTGCGTGTTGTTTACATATATTTAGCCGTTATTGCATTTGTGGCTGGCCGTCGCTCTTTTCTCATCGGGCCTTTCTCTTCCTATCCCGTCTGAACTTCCTAACCCAGGGTTTTGTTAGACTTTTCCGTGGGAGCACTGTTTAAGTTAGAAGTGTGTCCAACTCACTGTTTCTAATCCATCTTCTGAGCTTGTAGCAAAGCTACTTCCTTTTCCCTTCTTTTCCTCTGCAAATCATTAAGGTGTATTGTACTTTTTTGAAAATCTTTAGATGTTTTATTTTAGTATGTGGTGTACATTTACATATATTTATATAACCTCTTAGAGTGTTTGAATTATAGATGCTTAGTGTGGCATTAGTCGTTAGTGTAAAAAGTAGTTGTGCCTTGTTGTCCACTTTGTGTTAATGTCTAAGGATCAGAAGGAAACAAAGTCATTCGGCTTTAAGAGATGCCGGAAATGCTCCCAGAAAATGTCTATAATCGATGGGCATAGTATATGCTTATACTGTCTCAGAGCCATCCACTTGCAAGAGTTGTGTACTTTCTGCCATTCCTTTAGCTCTAGG
Source organism: Protopterus annectens (assembly GCF_019279795.1). Lineage (NCBI taxonomy): Eukaryota > Metazoa > Chordata > Ceratodontiformes > Protopteridae > Protopterus > Protopterus annectens. Next base: position 1,540,521,511 of record NC_056728.1, on the reverse strand, counting down.
GTTTACTAGAGAGGAAAAACAAACTGATCGTAAGAGGACTTCTAAAGACTCCTTTTTCTGAAAACTTAGAAGGTCAGAGCACCTCCAGTAAGTCCAAGTCCCTGTTGGCTAAAACTGCCAAACCTGCCAAGAGATCTTCATGTTCTTCTGGCCACTTGGAACCACCATAGAACCACCATAGAAGATAGCAAAGACAACTCCATCAGATTCAAACCCTACTGGATTAGACAAATTAACATCCTCGGCACCACAGAGTTTGGAGCAGAGAGAGACTCAGATACGGAGCCGGTTTGCCTGAATTGCTAAGTCTCCCCTACCCTGCGATAAATGTCCTATGTAGATTGCCTCAAGTCCCTATCCCTGTATTCTGTCTCCTACAGGTTTTTGAGGGGAGCTCTATATCTGGCATACAGGGCATTGTCAGACCACACTCTGGACCTCCTGCATATCCACAAAACAAACAGCACCACAATTACCCATTCTAAAGACTTGAACCGTGCATGTGATCTAAATAGGACCTGCTGTAGAGACAGGTATCTATCCCAGAGACTACCCCATCTATGGAACAGGCTCCCCATCCATGTGAAGCAGAATTCCTCCCTAAGCCAGTTCAAGTGCAGCTTGGACAGTTGGATGGGGAACAGGAAATTCATCCCTTGTTTGGCATCTGTGTCTCTAATGGACACAGGGAAACCTCTAAATGGTTCATCTCCCAGGCCCCATGCTTGTAAAGGTTTCATCTCCCAAACCCCTGCTTACACTTATCAAGGGTATCGGAACTAGTCAGAGATTTGAAATGCATGGCTAGGCTTTTTAGTGACGATCCTCAGTGATTTTCCAGAAAACCACATTTTATGAAGAGTAGACCAGAAATGAGGCAAACATCTGGACATTCTGTGAAAATCTGTACAGTTGAGAGGTATGACACGCACGCAGTCATCCAGCTTCATTCTTGCCCCTGCAGACATGCAATCACACACTTCTACATAAATACATAAACTAACACATGCACACTTCTGAGCTTCATTCTTGTCCCTACAGACATGCACACATACAGAATCACACTGCAAAATCTGTCCATACTTTTTAGGGCATTATCTCATTGTCACATATACATACACCAGATAGCATCAAGTAAGCCCCCCCTGGCAACAGTCACTTGACTTGTGGACATACTCACCAGTTTACCCACACACATCCTCTCTCTCTGTTACACACACACACACACACGCCCATGCCCGCATACATCCAGACTAACAGTGGGGGGGACAAAGGCCCAAAAATAGGGACAGATTTTAAATGCTGCTTTTATAAACTTAGAAAGTTGCCAAAATAGGATTTGTGTTGGTGTGCGTTTTCTGAAGGACATGGAGTCTGAAACTTATTATTTAGTGACTATCCTTAGTAATTAGCCAGAAAACCTGGACATTCTGTGAAAATATGTATAGTTGAGAGGTATGACACATAACACACACACCACACAGCTTCATTCTTGCTGCTACAGACATGCACAAATGCAGACACACATATACATTGCAAAATCTGTCCTGCTACTTTTTAGACCATTCTCCCTCCCTCCCTTTCTCACACCACATACACACACACAACACACACAAATTTCATTCTTACCCCTACACTATAAAATGTCACTACCCTTTAGCCCATTCTGTCTCTCTCCCCCTCTCTGTCACGCGCACACACATACACTTACCTATTCTCTGAAATGAGAACCCAGTAATTAGTCCCAGTCACTCACCTCATAAAGAAATTCCTCAGTCTTGGCTCACTGTCCCTCTGTTCAGTTGCTCATCCGACTCAGCCTGGGTCTGGTTACCAGGCAACACAATGCAAAAAATGCAAGTGACGACAGAAATGCACCTATCGGGTTTTGGAAAACAGGAATTGGCTTATTGTATGGGATGCACAAACAGACAATACCGCCATAAAACATATTAAGGGCCAGATTCCTTGCATTATGAATGAATGGAATGTACCACCATGAAGGATCTAAATGCATCATTGCTAGTTGGGAATTGCAATTGAGATTCGGGAACACCACCTGTCCAGTCCAATGCAGGTACACAGCAGCCAGCAAGAAAGGGAAAACACAACTGACTGCAACTGTATTTAACAGGAATTAAGCAGCCCCCAAATACATCTGCAGGCAATAATAATGAAGTCCAGACAGGTCAGCGGTCCTCGCCTAGTTCTTCATCTTTCTGGAGTTCATTGCATGGCGTAGCAGTAGATAATTCAGTATCCTCATAATGCTCATTACAACAAGCGAGCCACTTTCAGCAGATCAAGATGTTAAAACTAATTATAATCCTGAAAGAAACAGAAATTCACATTTTGGACATCACATTTATCAGTGATATTTAACCAGGAAATATAAGGTAACTAAAATTCCAATAAAAGGTATTTAAAAAGGCAACTTTTGATGATGATGATGATGATGTAATAGTAATAATAATAATAACAGTAATAATGGCATTGATATTTTGTCTTCAGATAACTGGGTGTAAGAATATATCTGGCATGGAGCTATCCGAGATGCAATTGTCTGTGTTGAGTATAGGTATGAAATGTATTCCCACTTTTTCCCTCAGCCCTATAGGACTTTGTTTTAAACTGACTAGAAAATTGCACTTTGTGGAATATTTTAATAAACAAACTGGTTAGGACTATCATATAGTTTTGACTCTGAAAAGTGAAGACATTTTAACAGATTTATTTGGATGAATTTTCAGATTATGACTATACATAGATATAGATATATAATATATACATATATTTATGCATGGATGGGTAATTTAAAAGCAATACTTTTTTGTTAGATACATTAAAATTGATTTTATTCTTTAGTTCAAGAATTATGGTATTAATGCTTTTTCTAGGTTTTTACAAAATGAAATTGCTTGTTTGTATTCAGAATTTAACTAAGATGATTATCCTTGAAAATTTAACTTGGTTAAAAAAAGTGAGGCATAAGATGTCTTTAGTATTTAAGATGAAAAAGGGAACATTTTTAACCACAGTTAAGGGTTATAATGGTTATAATTTTAGAAGTAATAAATTAGGGGTGGTTATCTGTTTGTCAGTCAGGACCAATATTTAATATTATATTACAGCTGTAAAAATGCTGAAGTCTTGGTGGTTGAAGTGTGGAATGGTGCCTCAGTTATGAACATAGACTTTTATAGGACTCCTCCTGTTGCTTCAGAGGACTTGGTGCTCTTCTGTAACATGTGGTTTAAGGTGAGTAGCAGTAGTTGCTGCTAATGGCAGCCTTATTGGGCATTGTTCAGCAAGATGATTTTCTGGCAAGGTAGGAAAATATTTTTCACATTTATTTCCAAACATGGAGACCCGACTATTAAATCTGAAGGATATTTTCCCTGGGGTAACTCTGATTATATTTAAATTGAATGCTGTGCATGGATCTTAATGCAGAATTCAGGGATCAGGGTTTGTAGTGATGAGGGTTTAAGGAAATTTTATGACAGTGATTTATCCGTTAGTAGATATCTAATAGCTTAGAACCAGGTGGCCAGTTTTGCTGATAAAGACCCTGGTGTTTGTTGGGATACAACAAAGTGGAAAGTCTGATTTGTAAATATGTACCAAGTTAGAAATCTGTGAGTCGGGGAGAAATTATGTGCCCACCAGCATGTTTGATGAAGCTATGTCAGAAGAAAGAAAAGATTGTACTGCAAATGAAAAGATTCCGTAACTGTAACTGCAGTAAACTATCATAAATGTATCACTTTAAAGAAGGAATAGGGGGTTGGGACTCAGAGTCGGCAGGCTGAGCCACTTAGGGGGAGGGGTGACCCCTGTCCTAGACATGCACTCCTCTTTGGGTGGACCAGCCTTCCAACTGATGGAGAAGGCTTTCGCTGCTGCTGGCGATTCCGGACTGTCTATACCTCTGCCCTCCTCTGGTACACTGGTTTCACAAGTTGCACCTAGCGGACACTGGATGCAGGGGCCGCAGGACATATTCCCTCAGGAATCCCCTTTTCTGCTGCCTTCTCCAGCTTCTCCTGCTGAGGAGGTCCACTGGAAAAGTTTGTGTAAGAGGAAGCACATGGACTCCACAGAGGAGTCCCTCACCGAAGACACAGATTTCGATGAGGGGGAAGGAATCCCCTCGGTCACCCTCTGAGGTATTCTTTGGTGATATCCTTGAAATCCTGAAACAGAGAGGTGACTGGCAGTCCTCTAATCCGACCTCTGAGGAATCTGTGTTCCTGCAGGCCTTTCGCGCCTGGCCCCCTACCTCCTGGGTTACTCCACCTGCCAATGAACTTGTCTGGCTCATCATGCAGCATGCTTGGAAGGCTCCTGATGCCATCGAAGCTATTCCTCAGAGGCCAGATAAGATCTTGTCCCCTCCTGCTTCGGATCCCCATTGGTCCAAAGGTCTTCCTGTGGATGCTTTGGTGGTGGCGGCCGCAACAAAAAAGGATCTAGCAGAAGAAGAAAACCAGACTGTCCATCCGCCTAGCAAAGAGTACTGGGCCCTGGACAGGGTAGGGAAGCACACCATTGCTTCAGCAACCTTTGCTATCAAGTCCCTGAATTATATGGCACATTTTACCAGGCTTCAGAGGGATCTGGTTTCTGAGCTCTCTGAAACCTTGGCTGGTGCCGTGTCTGATGAGGTCCATGACAAAGTGGCCTCTCAGCTGGCTACCATTGAATCTATATCTAACTCCTCTATGCGATTGATATCTCACACATCAGAAGGAGCAGCGGGTCCAGCTGCGGTCTTGAGATGACACGCCTGGATGCACTTGTGCAACTTCGCGGAACCCTTTAAGTCTTCTTTTCTTAATGTTTGGGCCCAAAGTTAAAAGCACACTGGCCAGATGCGAACAGGATGGTAAGACCCTTTCTGCCGTAGGTGTCCGTTATTCTTCCCCTCAATGTGCTTTCTCCCGAAACCAAAGAGTGGGAAGATATGTTTCAAGAAATCTCAGGGTCCTTTCCGTGACACACAGGCCGAGTTCTCCCCCAGAGGCAGAGGGGGAAACTCACAGGGAAAACGCCCCTATCGGGGCAGAGGGGGTCCGCATAATGAGGGTTCCAGGGATTCTTTCCCTGGCCAATCCTACCAGCGCTCCTGAAGAGTGGCCCAACTCCTTTCTTCTGGAGGTAGTTGGGGGATGTTTCTCCTTGTACCCTTCTGCGTGGCTAACCATTACCACTGATTCTTGGGTATAAAGGATTATAACCAGAGGTTATCATATCCCCTTCGATCTTTGTCCCATCAAAAAATATTCCCGACGTTCCACCCAGTCAAAGGGAAGAAGCAGCACTAGAGATAGAAAAGCTGCTAAGAAAAAGAGTCACACAGATAGTCCCTCCAGACCAGATAGGATCCAAATTCTACTCCAGACTATTTTTGGTGCCAAAGAAAACCGGGGACTGGAGACCAATTTTGGATCTCGGTGTATTGAACAAGTTTGTGAGAGTACAAAAATTCCAGATGGTCACAATTCAGTCTATCCTCCCGCTGTTGGAAAAAGACGATTGGATGTGCTCTATAGATCTTCAAGATGCGTACTACCACATAAAGGTGGACAGGCCATCAAGAAGATTTCTGCGCTTCCGAGCAGCAGCCAGTCACTACCAGTTTAGAGTACTGCCTTTCGGACTCTCTACAGCCCCCAGAGTGTTCACAAAGTGCATGGCAGTTGTCACAGCTCACTTGCGACTTCAAGGATTCCAGGTGTTTCCATACCTAGATGACTGGCTCATTTCCGCCCCCACCAGACATCTACTGGAAAAAGCCCTGGCATACACTCTCCTCATTGCTCAATGGCTAGGCATAACCATAAACTGGCAAAAATCCAATCTCACCCCATCTCAGTCGACAGAATTCATAAGGGTTATCTTGGACACAATAAACTGCAGAGCTGCTATTCCAGAGCACAGAATTCTAAGGGTAAAGCAACAACTACTTCCAATCCTTTCAAAGGAGAAATCCACGGCTCACTCGGTTCTGCAGCTGTTGGGTTCCATGTCAGCCTCCATCTGGCCAGGGTTCACATGAGGCTTCTACAATGGCTACTGCTCACCCAATGGTATCCTTTTCAGCATCCCCTTTCAGCCATGATTCATGTAACCCACAGGTGCAAATAGGATTTAAATTGGTGGATGACACACAGTCTCTCACAATGGGTCTCGTCCCTTCTCCCCCCAGCAACCCAAGGCCACAGTGACCACGGACGCCTCCCTGATGGAGTGGGGGGGGACTATGTCAGGGACAGACAGTCCAAGGCACTTGATCCGAACTGGAGGCCCATCTGCATATAAATGTTCTAGAGCTGAGGGTGGTGCTTCTGGTGTTGCAAGCATTCCATCCCCTGCTGCCGTCTGGAACAATTGTGATTCAGTCAGCCAACATGGTGGTGGTCTGGTACATCAACAAGCAAGGTGGAACCAAATCTTACCCCTTTTGTCGAGAGGCCATGAGGATATGGCAATGGACGATGGCTACCAACCATTTTCTTCTAGCAACGCACATTCCCAGGAGTTCCACCGTGATAGCAGACAGACTCAACAGGTGCATTCTTCAACCTCACGAGTGGTCCCTGAATCCCTTGATAGCGGCGGAGATCTTCCACTGCTGGGGCCGTCATTGCTGTGACCTCTCTGCATCCCCGACCAACTACAAATGCAGCAACTACTTCACCCTGATTCCCCCTCCGGGACAGTCACCCAGGGATGCTCTAATCCACTGTTGGCCCTCGGGTCTTCTTTACGCATTTCCATCATTTCCCCTCATTCCCTAGTTTCTTGAAGAAAGCCCGTCGGTTGAAGGGCAAGGTGATCCTCATAGCACCATAGTGGCTTCAACAGATTTGGTTCCCCTTTCTTTGACCTCGTCTACTAGTTCGACCATGGATTCTCCATCCAACCCCGGAGTTGATCTCACATCCACAGAACCTGATTCATCCCAACTTGAACAGCCTGAAGCTCACGGCTTGGCTACTCCAATTCCCTTGATTGCCAGGCAGAATGATCTTTCTTTACCAGTACATGATATTCTCATTGCTTCTCATAAGTCTTCCACTAGAATTACTTATCTGAGCAAGTGGAAAAGATTTACCTGTTGGCTGAAAGATAAACAAGTAGACCCCTTTTCAGCACCAGTGTCGATAATACTAGACTATTTGGCTGACCTGTTTCAATCGGGCCTATCGGCCTCTACCATTAGAGTTCATTTGGCTGCAGTTTCTAATTTTCATGAGGGTGTCCAAGATTCCTCTCTTATGTCCCATAAATTGTGCAAGACCTTCGTAAAAGGTGTGAATCATCTAAAGCCACCTTTTAGAGAATCTATTCAACCATGAGATTTATCATTAGTTCTACAAGCTCTGACAATTTCCAGACCACAGAATTCTAAGGGTAAAGCAACAACTACTTCCAATCCTTTCAAAGGAAAAATCCACGGCTCACTCGGTTCTACAGCTGTTGGGTGTTATGTTGCTGCGACCTCAAGTATTTGTCATAAAAAAACTTGTTTTTGGTCACCATTACTTCTGCCAGATGTATTTCTGAGCTTCAAGCTTTATGTATCAAGAGTCCATACTTGATTTTTCATAGATATAGAGTGTCTCTGAGAACCAATCCGTCATTTCTGCCTAAAGTGATCTCTGAAATGTCCATTAATCAAGCCATTGAATTGCCAGTTTCTTTCCCAATCATTCAAACAGAGGAGAGTATTGCCTACATACCCTAGATATACACAGGAAAATCCGTTTTTACTTAAACAGGAATAAACCTTTTTGTAAATCTGACCAGTTATTTTTGGCCTTTTCTGGACCTAGATTAGGAGCTGCTGTTGCTAAGGTCACATTAGCTAGATGGTTGAAAGACTGTGTGACCTTTATTTATACACAACGTAATATCTCGTTGCCTACTACCATGAAAGCTCATTCAACAAGGTCGGTGTCAACTTCTGCTGCCTTCCATGCCAGAGCTTCTTTACATGACATCTGTGCAGCTGCAACTTGGGCTACGCCTCATACCTTCATCAATCATTACAAATTGGATTTGGCCTCCAGGGGTAGAGCATCTTTCGGTTCTATGCTGCTCAGGAATGTCCTTCCATGAGAGCCTCCCAGGAATAGAGGTAGTTGGGGACTCTGTCCCATGCGTAAGGAATGAATGAGGATTAACATCATCAGCTAAAGAAGTTATGTCTTACCATAACGTTCCATCTGTATTGTTGATCCTCATTCAGTCAATAAGACCCTCCCTCCTTCCCCCTCCTGTGGTTTCTAGTGGATCTCACCATCCGGTTCTCTTAGGTTATTTGACCAGAGGTAGCCTCTACCTTCTTTGACTTGCAAACTCAATCTGAGGTAACAGGGAGAGAGGGAAGGGGGATTGTGGGTAAGAGTTTAGCTCAAGAGTTTGAAGCTGACGCGAGCTTGGAAAATGGCTGGCTCGGTTCCGAGCTTGGAACCGATACCCGTGCGCAATGACTGAACGAGGATCAACAATACAGATGGAACATTGTGGTAAGACATAACTTCTTTTTTTATGTGGAGTATAGAAACTCCTATTCATAAATTTCCATGTATACAATCTCCAATATAATGAAGAGGAGGTATCATATGTAGATTTCAATAACTTTTTTTGGATTCATCAGATATTTGTTCTCCATTCATCTTTACATAATAATTCCAAAAATCTGAGTCAGACTTGTGTCTTCTCTTAGTATCTTATAGATAGGTGAGGTACTTAATTTTTGTTCATCTGTCTTTTCAAGACACCTAAAAAAAGCTGGATCAAACTAGGTATAGATTCAGTCTATAGGTTGGTTGATACTCTCATTTTGTTTTCTGTAAACTACCGTAATGAGTGTTTAAACAACCAACTGTTTAGGCTATTATCAAAACTACATAAAAGAGAGTTTAGTGGTTTAATACTCTTATTTTCAATAAACTGATGCCAGAATATCAAGTTATTTTCCTTTAATTTTTGCATCGCATTAATGTTGAAAGAATCTAGACAATAGGTATCACAAGGGATAAGAAACTAAGAGTAATGCAACTCAACGCCAGAAGTTTAAACCTCAAGATGCACGCACTCAAAACTCTCCTTAGCATGGAGAACATCGATATCTGTGCAGTAACAGAAACCTGGTTCAAGGCTCCCGAGAGCACCCCAGCACTACCAGGTTATACCTCATACCATGCTTTTCGGCCCCAAAACTTGGACCGAACCACAAAAGGAGGGGGAGTATCAATATTTGTCAAAGATACCCACACCTCCAGGTTGGTGGCACAGCACTAAGCATCAGAGACTATCCATGTGCAACTAACAGTGGGTAAAACTGCCTTCCAGTTTATAGCCTGCTACAGACCACCCTCCCAAACCCAGGAACCCCACTCGGCCTTCCTGAGAACACTGGAAAATATGAAGGTCTCTCCAAACACCATTATATTGGGTGACTTCAACTACCCAAACATAGGCTGGGAGCATTACTCTAGCTCCAATACCCTAGCCCAAAGGTTCCTAGAATTTATAAACTCAAATGCTATGGAACAACTTGTTACCACTCCCACAAGAGGGGAAAACATACTGGACCTGATCATCACCAACATGGGGACTCTGTGCTCCAGACCAGAAGTGTATCCCTCACTGGTAAGATCAGACCATAAACTAATCTCACTGGATATTCACATCCCAACCCCACCCCCTGCCCAGAAAACCACAGTGAAAAACTTCTCTAAAGCAAATTTCACACTCCTCAAAACCGAGGTGGAATCCTTCAAAGCCCCAGGGCCTGTGGAAAATATGGCCCAGACTGCCGAATCCTTTATAAACGCATTCTCTGAACACCTTCAGGAATGCATGGATCATGCAATCCCAAATAAAACCAAGACCCAATCCTCCAAAGGCAGACTTCCTGTCTGGTGGACCCCAGCCATAAACAAACTATACAATAGAAGGAGGAAGCTACTACATGATAGAGCAAAATCCAAAAAAGGGAAGGCATCTCTGATCAGTATTAGCAAAAAACTATGGGCACTCATAAAATCGTCTAAGGCCAGCTTCAAGAGAAAAATTGCACAGGACACTAAGGATAATCACAAGGCTTTCTTTAGTTATGTTAGGAACCTGAGTGGGACTTCCCAGATATGCTCAGAATTAGTCCAAATTGACAAAAAATACACCAAACCCACAGCCATTGCCAACATCCTAGCTGACAGGTTCAGCGCAAACTCTCCCAACAAAGGGCAAATAACTATTCCAGCAGAGTGCTGCCCCCTGACATCTCAGATGCTCAGGTAAGAGCCACCCTCTCCAAAGCAAAAAACACAGCATCAATGGGACCAGATGGTGTTCAGGGCTGCGTCCTACATGAACTCCAAGAAGAGCTAAACCCAAACATAAAACTACTGTTCAATCTCAGCCTTACTACAGGATATGTACCCAAAGAGTGACGTACAGCAACAGTGGTCCCTCTCCACAAAGGTGGTGCCTCAATGGATCCTGGAAACTATCGGCCCATAAGCCTGACTAATTTGGTCTGCAAAGCTATGGAAAGGATCATCATGGGACCTCATAAATAAAGATATTGGGGACCTACAGATACTGGATCCTACCCAGTTCGGTATTGTTAAGGGCAGATCCTGCCTCTTAAACCTGGTCAATTTCTTTGAAACAGTCACCAAGGCCATTGACGAGGGAAAGGTGGTCCACACAGCCTACCTGGACCTCACCAAAGCCTTCGATACAATACCCCACTCGGACATTATAGATAAGCTCACCAGCTTAAATATAAACCCCTATGTCACTAGATGGGTTGCAAACTGGCTCAAGGACAGAACCCACATGGTTAGAATTGCTGGAGCCATGTCAGACTCCAAACCAGTTACAAGTGGCATCCCACAAGGCTCAGTCCTGGGACCTCTCTTGTTCGGTATATATTTCTCGGAGGTACAGGCCAACACGGAAGGACTGTGGCTGACCAAGTTTGCAGATGACTGCAAACTGGGCACCATAATCGACTCTCCAGCCGACACAAGCATCCTCCAAAAGGGCCTCATAGAAACAGACAACTGGTGCCAGAGCCATGGCCTCAAGCTAAACGCCAGAAAGTGTATAGTCATCCCTTTGGCAAAACAAAGTGCCCACAAATTGCCACATAGGTGGTAATCCATTAAGTACAGAAGTAGTAATTAGGGACCTGGGGACCCAAGTTGATAGCAATCTCTCATTTGACAACCACGTGGCCAAAGTGGTTAGAAAAACATTTTATATAGCCCACCTAATCATGAAGGGATTCACATCTAGATCAGGGGAGGTCATCATGCCTCTTTACTTCATCCCTCATTAGGCCCATAATTGAGTACAATGCCCCTTTTGGGATGTACCTTGCCAGACACCTGCAGCAACTGGAAAGACCCCAAAGGTACCTCACCAAGAGGATCAAAGGGCTCAAACAGATGCCATATGCTGCCTGGTTAAAGAAACTCCAGCTCTACTCAGTGGCATACCGCCTGCTCAGAGGCGATCTGTGCCTGATGTATAAAGCCATGTCCAACCCGGAATTAATGGACATGCTGCACCTCAGAAAATCCAAATCCCATCGAGCTACGCGCTTGAGAGACTTGAACCTCAACACTGAAATAAATAGGACATGCTGGAGGGACAGATTCATAACCCAGAGGCTCCCTTCACTCTGGAATAAAATCCCAGTCCAGGTTAGGCAGAGTCCCTCATTGACTCTCTTCAAGAGGAATCTTAATGAGTGGATGGGAGATCGTAGGTTTACCCCAGGTATCACTTCTGTGTCACTGTTAGACAGAGGCACAGTATACTAACCTCAAAAAGGGCATAGCAAAATTAATTTAAAATGGGTGGCGAAAGCCAAACACACTCTGGCTAGGCTTATAAATGCCCTAGGGCAGATAGCCTAGTATGAACCTATGAACCTATATGCTATAGGGAAAATAAGAATTGTTTAATGTTGTAATTACAATCAGTTATATTTTTAAAGTTATTAAATATTTGATTAATGCCATAAGAAAAATGATCAAAATTCTTATTAAATAAGCAAAATTCACATAAAAGCCAATGAACTCTACTTATTCTGTATTGTTCCTTAAATTGAATTTCTATAGTTCTGACATCAGTTATATGAATCTTGTGTATTATTTTCCAGCCAGATATGTAGGTAGGTGAGATCCAATGTAATATTACATTAATTATAACTGATTTGGAATAAAGCACTAAGCTAGGGAATGCTATCACATTACTGTTCCAAGCTCTAATGTGCCATTTATATGCAATCCTAGGTTTTAAAGGGAATCATAAAAATTTAAGTAGCATGAAATCTAATTTTTAAATAAGTTTTTGGGAGGGGGTAGTATCAATGACTGTATATAAAACAAAATTTTAGGTAAAATTATCATTTTAAAGCGAGCCTATCTTCCATTGAGAAGAACATTTTATTCCATCTCTCTTTCAGGGCTACTTCATGGTGTGGAAATCCCTTCCTCTATTTGTGGGCATCCTTCAACCTCCTCAAGAATAGCTTACTTTCTTTCCAGCGCTACTTCAGGGCCGTCTGTCTCAAGGCACCATTTAAGCTGTTTCCCCTTCCCAGGATGTGAAAGGGGTTTTATTCGAGAATGTTTCTGGTTTCCAGGAAGGAAGACACCCGGAGACCCATTCTGGACTTCTCTCAGCTCAGTACCTTTTTGAAGATTTCTTCCTTTTGGATATCATCCCTTCAGACCCTGTTTTCTCCTCCTCTTCTCCAGGCTTTCCTGGTCTCTCTGGACCTCAAGAATGCTTATCTTCACATCGCTTTTCATCCCCTTTCCAGGAAATTTTTGCATTTCTCTTTCTGTTTGTTGCATTTTCAGTTCTCTACTTTGCCATTGGTCTTTCTACTGCCCCAAGGGTTTTCACCAAATGCCTTGCTCCTGTGATAGCTTTTTGCAGGATGAGAGGGATTCAAATCTTTCCTTATCTGGATGACCTACTCCTTCAGGCCTCCTCCCCCGAGACATTGCCTTAACACCTCCACTATACTGTTTGTGTATTTCAAAGCTTGGGGTTTACTATGAACTTCCAGTAATCAGTCCTGGTTCTGTCTCAGGATCATATGATTCACGAATACAAGTTCCAGACCATCCCCATGCTGGCTTCCCTGCCTCCTCCCAAGGCTGTTTCTCTGATTGCCTTTTTTCAGTCCTTTCTCCCTTGGGTTTCAGTTACAGCCAGGGAGTTTCTCAGGGCTCTAAGGTTCATGGCTTCCACCATTCTGATGCTATATCTAGCTGAGCTCCATATGATAAAACTACAATGGTTCTTAAAGTCGGCATGGTGTCAACACTGTAATTCTCTGGATTTTCGTGTCCCTTTTCTTCTGTGCCTCAAGCTCGAGCTTCAGTGTTTGATTCATCAGCTGACAACCCAGGACATCCTTTTCATCCCCCAGTCCCCTCTCAGGAACTTTTTTCGGATACCTCTCAGTGTTCAGGGTCTTTGGCCCCCTCCTCACAGGTCAGACCACATCAATATCAAGGAGATGAGAGCTCTCTTTTTGACCTTCAGGTCTTTAATTTTCTTTTTCTTCCAGACCCTCTCAAAATCTATACAGACAATAGCTACATCAACAAGCAAGGTGGGACACAGTCCTACCTACTTTGCAGGCTAGCTCTTCATGTTTGGGATCTAGCCGTCAGTATCAAGTGACTATTCAGGCTGTTTATATTCCTTCAGAGCAGAATATAGTGGCAGATCTGTAACACAGGCTCATGAATGGATGCTTCACAGAGATGTGTTTCTAGGCATTGTTCATCAGTGGGGTACTCTTCAGATAGATCTTTTTGCCTCCTCTTTGAACAGACAACTTCCTGTATTTTACAGCAGAGTGTCTAGTCCTCTGGCTTGGAAGGTGGGTGCCCCTCTCTTTCTTGGAAGACGATGTTTCTCTATGCCTTCCCTCCCCTTCCTCTCATTCCATGGTTCCTTCTCAAGATAGAGCGGGACTCCACCAAATTCTTGTTGGTGACTCTTTTTGGCTCAGACAGCATTGCTTCCCTCCTCCTCTTCTTCTTCTGCACCTAGTCAAGGCAATCACAAGTTACTTCACAGGGTGGACCTACTGAAATAAGACAAGGGGTCTCTCATCCACTCTCACTTGTCTATTCTTCAACTGACATTGTGGGTGATAGAATTTTGATCCCTTTTAAGTATCTTTTTTTTATGAGGATGCACTTGGTGGGTTTCCTGGCCACCAGCAGAACACCATCAGAAAATCCTATATATCAAAATAGCAGAGATTTTCTGTCTTGTGCCTTGCTCATAACCAGGATCCACTTTCTGTGGAGATTCCTCTGGTTCTCTTATTTGTGTGAACTGCTCCATGCTGGGTTAGCATATTCTTCTGTTAAAGCTCACATTTCAGCCATTTCTGCTTGCCTGCCATTGACTCCTCCTCTTGCCTCTGGGTTTGAGGTCAAGCAGTTTCTTAAGTGTCCTTCATATCAGACCTTCCAGGAAGCCTATTCCGCCTTCCTGAGACCTTCATTTTGTTCTTGAAAAATTGATTCTGTCTCCTTTTGAGCCTGCAGCTTCAGCTTCCTTGCAGCATGGTACATGGCAGACTGTACTTTTGACCCTTACTTACAGCTAAGATAGTGACTGAACTCTAGGCTGTTATGGCTGTTCTCCCTTTTTTGATTTTTCTTGGGGACAGGGTGTCTCTTCATACTAATCCTTCTTTTATGCCCAAGGTGGTTAATGAGTTGTCACTTAATCAGTCTGTTAATTAGCTCTTCTTTTTTCCTGCTCCGCATTCAGCTAGTGTGAAGATTCATCAGACCTTTGATTTGCATAGTCTTACCCAAATAATATCTGAGATGGCTAAAGCCATTCACAATTCTGAGCAACGTTTTTTTGTTTTTCATCCCAGATCTCTGTTTCTAATCAAACCATTTCTTCATGGAACTCTAAAGCAATTTCTTTTTGTTACCCCTTTCATGGGAAAAGCTTTTCTGCCTGTGTAACGCTCATTCTAACAGGTTTTTGTGGCTTCCTCTGGTGCTTTTTACAAAAGATTTGATACCAATTCCAGCCTTGAGGCTGCTTCTTGGATCCCTGTCCATACCTTTACTAAGCATTACAAATTAGATTTTGTTTCCAGAGCAAAAGCTGGCTTTGCCGGGGCTGTCCTGCATGGGTTTCTTAACTGTTCTTCTGGGCTTTCCTCCTCCAAAGTTTTCTCTTGAGCTTTTGTAATCTTCCTTTAGTAAAGAATATTGCAACAGCGATATGGAAGGACATACTACAGTTGTGTCAGATCTTACTATAACAGGATGTCCTTCTGTTCACTGTTCCAGTATTCGCTCACTCCCTCTTCCTGCTCTACTGTTTTCCTTTTCTCATTCTGGTGGACATATTCCTCCCTAGACTTTTGTTCCTCCTGGGGTTTTTGTTCTAAGGTATAAACATTTGTACATCACCTTTATACCGTACGCCTTGAGAGGGGACCATATGTGTGTGATGTATGACGTCTATAAAAAACTAAGACTTGGATATACTGGATGGCTATTGGGCTACCCATGGCAGGGAAAATGATGAAGTTTACATCACATGGGATCATCCATTACCAACAGTTCAAAAGATAGATGCTAGAAAACTGGATGTAGTGGTCTAAAAAAGAAGACAAAAGTAACATTGATCATTGAAATTTCCACACCCAGTGACTACAGTGTCCTGCGCACAGAGAGAGAGAGACAAAGTCATAAAATATTGGGATTTGCAAGCAGAAAAGACAGCAATGTGGAAGAAAGATACACAGATAGTTCCAATAGTAGTAGGAGCAATGGGTCTTATAAAAAAAAAAAAAAGTCTACAATCATATTTCGGTATGCTACCAATACATGTAACTCCATACGAATTACAGGAGGAGTCATTACTGGGCACATTGCGGGTGCTGCGAAGAGCACTTTTGGCTGACGAAGATTGAAACAATACTAATTTCATGAACTTTTATCGTAGTTTGACTTAGGAATTGGGTCCATTCCCATCATGCTATTAGAAATACAAAGGATTTGGAGAAATTAAAAAAAAAGGGAATTCCTTTAATAAAGTATAGTGCAACAATAATGTTGGTAAGATTTTACACAACTGTACTTTCTATGTAAATATATATATCCATTTGTGACTGCTTTCCTCCTCTTCCTGAAACAAAGGTGTATTCTCTCCTTCGTCTGTGTAATCTACCAATGACTGACAAACCGCTCGTCTTACACACTGACTTTAAATATCTATCTTTCCTAGTCCTTGTCCTCCTCCTAGGTCCTCGACTTACAAGTTATCTGTAACAGTACTCCAACCCCCTCCACTATGAAATTCTCTTATTTCCCCACTTACTTGCCTGATTTCTTTCTTTTTACTTCAGTGGGGAAGGGGGGGTGCAGATAAATGTTACCAAGCATTATTCTTTTGTTCTCAAAATTTCCCTGGAGAAGAACTAATCTACCCTGCCTGTCTATATACTTATCTTCTATCTCTGTATTAACTCCTGTTTTTGTCAGTATTATCACTGCCCTTTTTCTTTCCATCGCTTGAGCATAGAAACCTTCTAACCTTCATAGCCTGACAAACATGTCATTCCTTTCCTTCTTCAAGTTTATTTCTTGTAACATCGTTAAATCTAACTATCTTCCTAATGTAATTCAGTATTTTCTTTTCTTTTTTTTTTTTTTTTTAATTCTTTGAGGCCATTTACATTCTATATTCCTATTAAAGTGGCATATCTCAAAACTTATCCTTTCTAACCTTTTTTCCTTTCCTCACCAGGGGTTCTTTGTTCTCTTTTCCTCTGTTTTCAACCACTCTTCCCTTTCTGTCTTCATTTTTAGCAAAGTCCTTCCAAAAAAAATTGTCTGTTTTAGCAGTAATGACAGACAAAATGAACAAATATGATGAAATCTAAGCATAAAAAAACTATGTACAGTTTTCCTAACCTAGAATTTCCTGTCTCATGTCCTTGCTGTCATCTGAGGAGCAGCACCTACTCTGTATTTGGCATTTATATTTCCTGCTATCATAAGTATTTGCTCTACTCCCAGATTTTCAATACCATCTGCCAGTCTTTCTGGGTCTGCTGTCTTTTCCACTGTCCAGTACAGGTTGTGTTTCCTATTTTATTATTCTGCCCCTCCACTATATTCTAATGACTCCTCTTTGTCTCTTTCCACTTGATGTTGACAGCTGTTCCTTACTAGAAAGCATCACCTTGTATCCAGTTAGCCCAGTGGGCAGGGAGTATCCTAGACTATGAAATATTTCTTAGTTCTGTTTATCCTCTAATTCTCAGTAATTCTGTATGTTCCGCGACGGGTTGCTTTTATCTTTGCAGTCCCATAACCTCTCACACCAAATTTAATGATATTTTCCTTCCTTTGACAAGTAAAATTATGGTTTGGGAAATTAACTGTTATTATTTTTAGCATTCATTGCCTTATTTTATTTACCATGCAAAGTAATATGCCTACAATAGTGTCCTTACTGAGTCTTGCACCATGAGCCCCTAGAACATTGTCAAACTCTCTGCTCCGTCTTCTACTTTTTATTCACATTTCTGATTTACCTTTTATACAATGCTTCCACATTAACAGCACTTAAGTTCTTGCATATCACAAAAACAGTCTTTTCAAATTCCAGTAATTAAACCAGTTGTGTAGCTCTTAACACATGCACAGTTTTTTAGCAGCAGTGGCAGCAACTGTAGACCAGTCTTAACCATAATCCGCCTTGCCCCATAAAACACACTATTGTGATCATACCCTCTCCCCATTCATGCTCATTTTAACCCTGAACAATTGCTTTTCAGAAAGTTGTCTGTCCCTGTTATTAGCATACCCCTCTTTGCTTCTCATTTAGTAACATACATCCATGCACTTGCGAACTTGCTGAGAGATATGCCATTGCTCCATAATATACGGCCCATTTTGTTTCCCTGCTGCACTCTTTTTGGACTTATTAATATTTAGTTTTAATAGCACACCAGCTCTTACATATTACAAGACTATTTTTTTCATCCTCAAACCATCAGTTCATTCTCATACCTTTTAGTATGTTCGGAATTTTTGTCAACAGGGCCTGCACCTTATCAATCAGTCAGAACAGCAGCTTGTCCTTCATCCTGAAAAATACTGCTGCATGTAAGCCCTCTTGATTATTCCTAATAATTTTAGTCTGTAAAGTTACAGTCAATACTCCCAAAATGTATCCCTTCTGTATTATTCATACCTTTTGTGTTGATAGTGCCTTAATCTCACACCTTTGGGTGGTGCTGCGGTAGCGTTGTCACCTCACAGT
The DNA here is from genome assembly GCF_019279795.1 of Protopterus annectens. Taxonomy (NCBI): domain Eukaryota; kingdom Metazoa; phylum Chordata; order Ceratodontiformes; family Protopteridae; genus Protopterus; species Protopterus annectens. The sequence goes on along the minus strand of NC_056728.1, from coordinate 1,540,503,139 downwards.
AAGACGTTGTCCCGTTCGATTCTCAGCTAAAGCGTCTTCTGTGTGGAGACATGCGTGAATGGGCGTACCTTCGTTGAAAGTTGTGTGTCAGGGCTGGCAAATCGGTACGTAAAAATCTACTGCTAATCATTAGCGGACCGGAGTTCCGCTGTGGCGACCCCTAACCGGGAAAAGCCGAAAGATACAACAAGTATTCCAAGGCCTGATGTCCTGACCGAGTCATTGTTGCAGTAAGACTTATGTTTGGGCAATGACTTCAGGTCATAAACATCTGAATATAAAAGCAGATGTACATATGAAATCCCCAGACTATCTTGCCACCAGCCCAAACACAGGTCATTGTACCCAGCAGACTATAATTGTTTGGTCTCTGGGTACCGTAGCTTTGCTTGTCAGATTAGATAAGTGATTCATTGGGGGAACCTTCTAATTGTTTGTTTGTTTTGCTAATAATTGTTAGATGTCAGCTAGGAGAGGGGTAAGTCTGAGTGTGGTTGACAAATTCTGTACAAAGACTTAAACAATTAGTGCTTGTTCTGTCTAGGCCCTAAACACAACTATAAACCCTGTTCCATCTGTCAGTCATTTGTTCTGAAAACCCTTAAGTCTAGGCTGTCCACACTTAATACCTTTCTTGAGATCCAACGTCTAAAATGCTTGGCTCAATCCAGTATGTCGGAAAGCCTAGATGTAGGCCTCACACCTAAGAAAAAGCTTAAGAGACTGAAAGAGGATTCTCCACCTGTCCTGCTGGAATCCGACATATAAGCTGAGATGATTGAACCTGCAGTCCGCCAGCCATCTTCTCATGAGCCCTCTTGCAACCCAGGTGGAGACTGGTACAGTTCCTGAGGCCTTGCAGGTGACAGAGTCCTCTGCCGAACTGCGAATCATTGCCTCAGAGGGCCCTCATGGAATCCCTCATCCTTGTGTAGGAAAAGATCCCTGGAACCCTGATAGAAATGCACCAAGGTTCAGATCCTCCTAGGCTTGCTCAGGTGGACATCACGCTTAAAAAGAAAAAAAAACTTAAACACACTCAATCTTCCCTTCTGCATCCAGGGAAAAAGACTGGTTTGTTTTTTCTTGGGGACTTTTCAAGGCAATCATGTCTCTGAAGCCTCCTTCCTTCCTTTGTGACTTCTCAGACTACACCACATAAACAGACCTTAGATTGAGGAACTGGATAGGCATTAGGATCTTTCCCTTGACTACTTATCCTGGTTAAACTTAACAGAACAGATTTTGTCAGATGAGGGAAATTCAGTCTCTTAAACCTTCCCCTGGAAGAGGCCTCCTTTGGAGAAACCTTGGATATCATGATGAAAGATATTAAATGGCAATCTAGACAGATGTCTAAGGTGCAAAAGATACTGCAGTTTATAGGAGATGGGCACCCCTTCTCCTCCTCCAGTCCCCCCTGGGCTTGAGGTTTACCTGGATGCCTGTCAGGCAAGTACTTTGGCTCCTGATTTTCAGCCCCCTGCTCCAAAAAGAACAGATAGGTACTATACAGTTCCTGATGAACTCAAGTACCTCTACAAAAATGCTGTGGCAAACTCTGCTGCAGTTTCCCTGGCTTTGGACAAGCTTTCCAAGTTGCTCCCAGGCACTAATGATATTCATCATGTTTCATTGTTGCAGTCCTAACCAATGGGTTATCCGCCTCGACGCCAGAATACCAAAGGTAAGTAAATATGACATCAGCTGTCGTCAGTTGTAAAGGATGTCAGGATGCCCAATACAAAAGGAGCCAGCCGATGTCACTTCCTCAGTCTTCCTTGCCACGGAGCCCGAAGCAGAAGCATTTTTGCACGAGTGCAGTCGGCAGTTTATCTTTTTGGTTTCCGACTGCAAAGTTGAAGTCAACTACAGCTACGTACCCTGTTGGGGATCCTCTTTTCTTGCCTTAACCAACTGTAAGAAAAAGTTAATAATTGTCTTACCTGTGGAAAGCAGATTCTCCATAGAGATTTTCATTCCTATTGTATTATTTGTTTAGGCATTGACCACAATGTTCCTAGTTGTGATCTCTGTGCTTCCTTTAATCCGTTTAGCTAAGCATTATGGAGTGTGGCCTAAGTTTGTCGGTATGGCATCCGCTGGTCTTCAGGCTTCGGATATCCCTAAGAAGTGTAAGGATAAGGACCATGACAGGCTTCAGAGGGTCAAGTCTTCAGATGATGTTACGTTGGTCGTCAGTCCTGTGGTACCCAGTGAGGCACCTTTGCAGCCCCTGCAGTCTGTGGATTTTCAACCGCAGGCCTCGGTTGAGACCATTTCAGAGTCCCCCAGGCCTCTGGCTTCCATTTTGTCCTTTGACCTTCCGCCTGTCGCCTCTTTAGCTGGATCCAGTGTCTGAGGCCTCCATTCTTCGTTTGGACAGCAGGCTCATACCAATGACCTCTGCCACTACGGCAGTTGCCAGGCCACCCGGGTCCTTTAGACTCGCAGGTAAATCTTCCAGTCATAAGCCTGTGAAGAAGCAAGCTCCAGTTTCCTGTCGTTCCCCTCAATCTCAAATGGTTAAAATGGCTAATGACCTATTGACTCTTATTAGGGGTTTACAGCCTCCTCCTTCAAAAAGGGGTAGGGATGTCTCTCCTGAGGCTTTATCTTATTCAGGTTCTGATACTTCTAGCATTTCTGCTGATGAAGAAGTTTCTCAGGTTTTTTCTCCTTTTGAGAATTCAGATGCAGAGGAATCCATTCCTTCTGCTTCTCCTCCAGAGGATTTTTCTTTTGGTGATACTTTGAATACTCTCAGGGAGCATTTTAAATGGGAAAGTCAGGATTATCCCCAATCTAAGAAAAGGATCAGGGAGTTTTTGGATGTGCCTAAGCATAAGCCTCTGGCTATTCCACCAGTATTGGAAGTGGTTGATGATATTTTTCTGGAAAATTCCTTGACTCCAAATTCGGTTCCTCCTGCTCCCAGGAAACCTGACAGGTACTATAGGGTCCCTGATTCTAATTTGTTTCTTTGTCGGAATCCGCTAACAGACCCAGAGTTTATTTCTCAAGAGCCTAAAGGAGTTAAGGCCACTGTTACCAAAAATCCTGTTCCTTCCGACAGGGAATCTAGGAGCCTTGATAGGTGGGGTAAAAAAGTTTATCCCTCTGCCACTCTTGCTATTAGGTCTACTAATTGCCTTTTTCATATGCTTAAGTATCAGCAGCACACCTTGGAGACAATTAAGTCAAGGATTGCGTGTGTGCCTCTTTTTGGCAGAGAGTAAGGATATGCAGGATTTGCTGAATTCTGCCAGTCTTGTCAATAAACATTCATTACATTGTGGTTTTGACATTCTAGAAGCCTCCTGCAGGGCTACAGCTACTGGATCTATGATTAGAAGGCATGCTTGACGCAGGGAACAGCCCCTTCCAGAGCCTGTCAAGGCTAAGCTTTTAGATGTACCTTTGCATAAGGACAGTCTTTTTGGCAGCAAAGCAGAGGAAGTTCTCAAAAAGATGAAGGATAAGGCCGAGTCTATGCAAACAGTTAAAGACTTTCTGCAAGTTCAACCTCCTCGCTTCAGCAGGAATTACCTTTCTAAGAGTTGGATGTTTCCTGATACCAGTAGACAGAACCATTCTAGGACTAGAGGTTACAAATCTTCTAAGGGGCAGGTGGCTACCCCTCAAAGGTCTAAGCATTGGCATGCTTCCACTTCCAAGAAGCAAACTTCTAAGCCTACATCCCAAATCCAAGCATTCTCAGTGACTCTGTCCAACTTCTGCCTGTTCCTGCTTGCCCGGAGAATCCTTTAGGGGGGAGGTTGGCCTTTTTTGCAAGTGTCTGGGCCACCATCATGGACAACAAATGAGTACTCAGAAATATATCCCTAGGACACAGGTTTTCTTTCCACACCTTTCCAGTACCCAAAGGATTCCCAGACACTCCTCCAAACCAAAGGGCAGAAGTAGAAAAGCAAATTTTGTCTCTGTTACATCTGGGAACAATAGAATCAGTTCCTGCTCAGCAGGTAGGCCAGGGCTTCTATTCCAGACTTTTCTTAGTTCCAAAAAAAAGAAAGCATCTGGTGTCCTATCCTAGATCTATCCATTCTGAACTCTTTCTTGGTAATTCCAAAGTTCAAAATGCTCACTCTGCATCAGTTGCTACCACTGTTAGACAAGGACTCCTGGCTGGTAACTTTGGATCTCAAAGAAACTTATCTGCACATCTCTATCAGGGAATGTTGCAGGCAATACCTTTGTTTCAGAGTGGGCAAGCAACATTATCAGTTCTCTGTGCTGCCCTTTGGCTTATCTACTGCTGCCAGAGTTTTCACAAAGTGCCTAGCTCCAGTCATTGCTTTTTTCAGGCAGAAGAAAATTCAGATTTATCCATACTTGGAAGGCTAATTCAAGCAAATTCTCAGGAACAGTTATTAAAGGATCTGGAATTTGTAAAGACACTTCTCTGTTCCCTGGGTTAAACTCACAATGGGGAAAACTAAAAAATGGTGCCAACCAAGGAGATAACATTCCTGGGAGTGTGTCTGAACATAGCCGCCCAGATGATACATCTCACTCAGGAGAAGCAGCAACTCTTTCAGTTTACTTCAAGGATTTGACAAGCCTGTCTCAGCTCCCAGCAAAGAAATACCTGCAAGCTCTTGCATTCTCATGATTCCATATGCAAGACTGCATATGAGGAAATTGCAATGGTACCTCAAGAACCGTTGGTGTCAATACACACAGGATCTGGATATGATAATTCCTCTGCTTCCATGTCTACAAACAGAGTTTTTCTATGGTGGGCAATAACCTACAGAACAAAGGCATGCCTTTTCACCCACCTCTTGCCATTCAAGTTCTTACCACAGACACATCGGACTATGCCTGGTGAGCTCACCTGGATGACAGATGCATACAGGGACATTGAAATGCCCAGCAGATGCACCTGTACATAAACCTGAAGGAGTTGATAGTTCAGCAGGCCTTACTAGCTTTCAAGCATCTTCTTTCTCCAAGAACTCTGCTTGTCAGAGCAGACAACACCACATTCATTTGGTATATCAACAAACAGGGAGGGACTCATTCTTACCCCCTGTGCAGACAAAGCATGATTCTCTGGTCCATAGCATCCTGGGGCCTGCACTTCCTAGCTCAGTTTCTTCCAGAGCGACTCAATGTTTTGGTAGACCAGTTGAGCAGACGGACCCTGGATCCTCACGAGTGGCAACTGAACAGAGCAGACTTTTGCAGCATCATTCAACGTTGGGGCACTGCTCAGGTGGATCTTTTCTCCTCCCCAGACAACAACCTTCTACCACTTTTTTGCACCAGACAGCATCACAGCAAGGCCTGGAGAGTGGATGCTCTGTCCTTCCCTTGGACGCTTCTGTCAGTTTGCTTTGCTTTCCCTCCTCTTCCTGTTCTTCCCAGAGTGTTATTGAAAATCAGGGACGAAAGACCAAGGACTATTCTCATAACTCCAGACTGGCCCAGACAGCATTGGTATCCACTGCTTCGCAGTCTTTCCCAATTTCCTACTTGGCATCTTCCTCTGAAACCAGATCTTTTGGTTCAGGAAAGGGGAAACATCCTGCATCCTCATCTTCAGTCTCTCCATTTGGCAGCATGGCTCATTGTATGACTCAATCCATTTCTTCTTCCCTTTCCCAGCAGGTGGTTAACGTACTTCGGGAGGCCAGGAGGCCTAGCACTAGGAAGTCCTACGCTGGCAAATGGGAAAGATTCTCTCATTGGATGCAGGCTAGAGGGAAATCTTCTCAGCCTACTCTCCCTCTGATCCTGGACTACTTGGCTGATTTGCTTCAGGGTGGTCTTTCTTTTTCCTCTATCAAGATCCATGCTTCAGCCATTTCTGCTCACTGTTCTTTTGAGCAACCCATTTTCTCTCATCCCCTGATGAAGATGTTTCTCAGAGGTGCTTGCAACTTAAAACCTCTCAGAAGGGCACCTACTCCACCCTAGGATCTTAATTTTTGTTCTAGAGAAACTCACTCTTCCTCCTTTTGAGCCAGCTGCCACTGCAGATTTAAAACTTCTCTCTTGGAAGACTGCCTGCCTCTTGGCTATAACTACAGCAGGGAGGGTTTGGAGCTGCAAGCTTTGATGGCCGTGGAGCCTTTTCTCATTTTCCATGCAGATCGTGTCTCTCTGACAACCAATCCCTCTTTTATGCCTAAGGTGGTTTCTAGCCTGACTCTTAATCAGTCCATACACCTTCCTACTTTCTTTCCTAATCCTTGAAATAGAGGTAAAAAGATCCTACATTCGCTTGATGTGCACAGACAGCTCAGGTTTTACCTGGACAGGGCTAAAGACCTTCGGAAATCAGCACAGTTGTTGGCCAGTTTTGCCCTTGGAGCTCAGGGCAAAGCTGTCTTTAAGCAAACCATTTCTAAGTGGATTGCACATTGTATTACTTTGTTATTCCTTTCATGGCAAGGTTCCTCCTCAAGTGGTTAGGACCCACTCCACAAGAGCAGCTTAAACTTCTGCAGCCTTTTTAAGGGGTGTCCCCACTAAAGACATTTTATAGGCTGCCACATGGTCTTCTGTTCACACTTTCGCAAAGCATTATAATTTGCCTTTGTTTTCTAGAGCCAGGGCAGGGTTTGTCACTGCTGTTCTGCAGGGCATTCTCTCCAATCCTTGTTCTGTTGGTGCCTCCTCCCTTTTCTCTGGGCTTTGGTTAGGACTGTAACAGTGAAACATGATGAACATAGTACAGTTCTGTACACTTACCATAAATGTAGATGTTCAAGTATATTCACTGTTGCAATCCTGGTTTGCCTCCCTCCTTCCCCCTGTTTTGGTCCTCTCCTGCTCTCCTTTCCTAAGGTACAGGCTGAATCTGGTTTTATTTGCCAAAGTTACTTTTGGCCTAAACCTTGTTTTCTGGGGGCTCCTGACTGCTATGGCAAGAAAGACTGAGGAAGTGACGTCGGCTGCCTCCTTTTGTATCTGACGTTGTGACGTCCTTTACAGCTGACAACAGCCGATGTCATATTTACTTACCTTTGGAATTCTGGCCAATCGAGGGCTACCGGGAGCCGGATAACCCATTGGTTAGGACTGCAACATTGAATACACTCTAACATCTACATTTATGGTAAGTGTACACAACTGTACTTTCTCCCCAATGACAAAGGCAGTTGCGCAGTGGACAGGTGGGGTAAGAAAGTCTATGCTTCCTCCACATTAGCTTTTAGGGCTATAAACTACCAAACTCAAATGACCAAATACTTAAATAGCCAAGCACAGTATAAAAAAAAGTAGCCGTAATCTTATGGATGACTCTTCCAGGGTGGCTGTCACTGGTTCAGTGATTAGGCGGTATGCCTTGGCTACGGGACCATCCTGTTCCTGAAGATTTTCAATCTAAAATTTTAGACTCAACCTTGGATAACCTCTTTTTGACTCACAGACTGCCAGTCTCTTCAAGGCTTTGCAGGAACAGGCCAAGACTATGAAAGATTACTGTCAAATTCTGTTGTCCACTGTTCTAGGTACCATAGAAATTATCCAGGTAAATCCACCTCCTTCACCAAGAGAGATCCTAGGACTCTTCACAAGCAAAGAAAGCTCCCTAGGAAAGATTTCCAGAAGAAAAAAAACACACTCAGTGAGATGCTCCTTCTGGGAGGCCTTAGTTTAGTAGAAGACCCCTGTGATTACTTATCCCTCACTCCCCACACCCACCCCTCCACTCCACTCTTGAAAAAACTTTCTCTCTCTTTTCCTGTCTGGGAAACAATAACCTCAGACAAGTGGGTCTTAAGAAATAACGAGGATTATTCCATGTCTTTTGAAAACAGTCCAGGGAGAATTTGTCCCCCTCCTCCCGACCAGATGCATCTTCTGGAGCCCATTGTTCAAGATTTACTGTCCCAGGGAACCACAGAAGCAGTTCCAGGATCTCTTTGGTCACCAGAAAGAAGGGCCATTGTAGGTTCATCCTGGATCTTTCCAGGCTAAACACTGTTCTGAGTGTGCCCACCTTCAAAATGCTGTCCCTGCAAACTCCTGTACCTTTTATTCTCCCTCAAGCCTTCTTAGTACCCTTAGACCTAAATGATGCTTATCTCCTTATTTCCATTCACACTTCTTGCAAAATATTTCCCAGTTTTTTACTGGGTCATCACATTTTCAGTGTACTGTTTTGCCTTTTGGTCTTTCTGCAGCTAAAAAGGTATTCACAAACTGTCTGGCCTGAGTAGTGGCTTTCTTCCACATGTAGGGCATTGACCGTCTACTCCAGGCTTTATTCAGGGACACTCTTCTAAAGCAACTTCTTTACACTGTACAACTTTTGACTCTCCTGGGGTTCACCATCAACAGCAAAAAAATTCAGCTCATCCCATCCCAAAAGCTGATCTTCCTGGGATGTCATTTGGACATGTCTCTCATGCATGTCTCCATTCCTCAAGAGAAGATCACCTCACTTGCCATCTGTTTTTCAGCGATGATCAGTGCTTGGCCAGACAAAATTTCATGGCCTTGAGACTCTTGGCTGCCACAATTTCTTTGTTGCCCCATCACTAGATTACACATTAGGAAAATAGAGTGGTATCTGAAATCAATGTTGTCACAACACTCTCACCGTCTTGATACTAACATTGCCCTTCTTCCATGTATCAAGAAGAAACTCCTTTGGTGGAGCAACCAGGTTACACTCAACCCAGGTTTCCCATTCATTCCAGCCCAGGATAACACAGGAGGTCTGGCACCTAGCTTCTCAGATGAACTTCTGTTTTTCAGTGACACACATTCCCTTTCAACAGAATGTTTTGGAGAGACTCTGTGAGCAGAGACTTGGAGGACTTTGTGAATTGTCATTGAACACAGAGGTGTTCAAAGCTATAACTTTCAGATGGGAACCCTTCCGACAGACCTATCTATTTGCCTACTCTGAGTACCATCTGAAGAATCTGACACCTCAAGCTTGGAGGACAGATACATTCTCTTTCACATGGACGAGGAAGTTCCTTTACGAGTAACTGCCTTTACCTCTGCTCCCAAGGCTCCTCCTCATGGTCCAAAAGGAATATCCAAAACCATAATTCTGGCACCTTTCTGGCCAAGACGGCACTGGTTCCCACTCCTGCTTCACATATCAAAGGGAAAGTTCTGGAGAATCCCTCCAAAACCAGATCTAATCACCCGACAGAAAGGACAGCTCCTTCATCCCATTCTGAACTCACTCAGCCTGTGTGGATGATAGTATTTTAATCCTTACAACACACAACTTTTCTGAACAGATGGTTCAGATTCTACAGGAAGCCAGGAAACCTAACTCCATCCGGTGCTTTAAACACAAACTCCAACCCCTTCTAGCAGACCACCCCACAGTACTTCTGTACTTCTATGACTTATATTCAGGCTCATTTATCAGTCATTGCCTACACTTGGCGCACTCTTATGTCCAGAACAGAGGTTAAACCTTTCCTAAGGGGGTTATTGCACCTTAAGTCCCCACAGAAACGTATTACTTCTCCTTGGGCCCTTAAATTTATTTTGGAAAGGCTAACGTTATCTTCCTTCAAACTGGCTGCTTAAGATACTTTAAAATTCTGCACATGGGGAAACAGTACTCCTCTTGGCCTTGACTTCAGCCCAAAGGGTTTCAGAATGCCATGCTCTCGTGGCTACCTCATCTTCCTGAAAGATAATGTAATCTTCAGGGCCACTCCTTCCTTCATGCCAGAAGTGGTTAGTGAACTTTCTCTCAATGAAGCAATCAATCTGCCTACCTTTTTCTCCAACCCCCCAGAAAAAAAGGGGAAGAATATTGCATTCTTCAGGCTTTCACAGACAGCTGAGGTTTTACCTAGGCAAAACTAAGGAGATCAGAAAAACAAATCAACTGTTTGTTTCTTTTAGGGATACCAGGATGGGACAACCAGTTTCCAAACAATTTATTGGTTCCTGGATCTCAAAGTGTATTTCCTTCTGCTGCTCTTACTATGGAAAGACTTTACCCTCCTGGCCAAAAGCTCACTCCACTTGAGCAGTAGCTTCTTCAGGTACTTTGCACAAAGGAGTGGGATACCAGGCCCATTTTAGAAGCACCCAACTAGTCATCTGTTCACACCTTCACAAAACACTACAAGTTAAACACTTTCTCTAGATCCAGGGCAGTGTTTGCCAGAACCATTCTGTCTGGCTTCCTGGACTCCTCCTCTGTGTTCCTCCTAAACCTACCACTCTCTCTCTCTCTCTCTACAGGTCTGGGAATCACCCTTTTGTAATGAATACCAAAACAGTGACTCCGCCAGGACATAGTATAGTTGTGTAAGAACTTACATAATAGTAGATGTCTTACTGATCACTGTTGCATTATTCCTTCTCCCACACTCATCCCTCTTTTTATTACTACTTTTCTTCTTACTGGCACTAACACTATGACTTACACATGCATACTCAGTATCACAGGATCTTATTCTGTGAAGGGGAACTTGTTTACCCTGTTCAACCTAAGCCCCTCCTAGCTGACCTTTTTCCTTCCTTGGTCTTCTTCAGGCCGCTGCTGGTTTGGAGATAGTCTGAAGATTTCTCTGCTTATTACCCCAATGCCTATGAGCTGAAGTCATTGCCCGGACATGCGTCTTATGAAGGTGAAGCTTTGATACCCCAGCCAGACGTCAGCAAGCTACAGCCCATCTGTTAGGAACACTGCAACAGTGATCAGTAGTACATCTACTGCTATGGTAAGTTTTTGCACAACTGTACTTTCTTCTCCTCCTTTTCACTCAAGTGTTTATCCATTTCTTTTTGGACCTTCTCAATAACTTGTTTACATTATAGTGCTGCTTCTATATATCTCTGTCATTTTTTGCTTAAATATAGGAAATGGTTTTACAGGCCATCTCTCTCCAAGCCTATTGGACTTTGTTATTCTCACACCTTATATCCGGTCAGCTTCTGGGCCACCATTGTGCTGCTTTGTATATCTTTATACCGCCAGTTCTTCTGATACTCAATCCAGCTCCAGAAAGTTTTTACTACATGGGGGAAAAAAAGATGGTGAAGATGACTGGACAGAGAAGTGTAAAGGGAGGTTCAGCTGCTGACGTTGCTTGAAGTATATGGTGAATCTACTTCTCTTAGACATCATGCCAAAGGAAAAATCTTAATCCACATAGATATACTGCTCTCCCACTTTTAGTGTTTTATCTTTTCTCCACAATAAACTCCATTAGTCTCTCCTTAAGCTGATCATTTTGAATTTTTGTTACTACCAGGTGTGGGAACCTGTTGGCAGTTCAAGACAAGGAAATAAACACAGTGATCTTTGTGCCTTTAATTTCTCCAAGTCTTTTGGGTTTCTAATACCGTGAAGAAAATGGACCCCATTCCTAAATCAAAGTATGATTAAAGTTCATGAAATTAGTATTGTTTCAATCTTTGATGTTAGCCAGAAGTGTTCTTCACAGCACCTGCAGTGTGCCCAGTAATGACTCCTGCAATTTGTATGGAGTTACACGTATCGGTAACATATCTAAGTACAACTGTAAAGTCTTTTTTATAAGACCCATTGCTGCTGCTACTACTACTACTACTATTGGAACTGTCTGGGTATCCTTCTTCCACATTGCCCTTGTTTTTGCCTGCAAATTCTGGTATTTTATGACTTTGTGTCTCTCTGTACATAAGACACTATAGTCATTGGGTGTAGCAATTTCTATAATGAAAGCTACTTTTGTCTTTTAATGGACTACTGTCTGGTTTTCTTGCATCTATTTTTTGAACTGTTGATAATGGGTAATCCCATGTGATGTAAACTTCATCATTTTCTGTAGTCTTTTGTGGCTCATGTTTCCAGTGTTTTTCATCTACTTCAGTATTATAATGTTTGCATAATCCCCAATGCAGCAGTCTTGCCACATTATTATGCCTTTCGGTATATAGTCCTGTCAATAGTATATCACAGCCAGCAACCAGATGTGCGACTGTTTCCAGTTCTGTTTTACAAAACCTGCATTTGTCTGTTTCTCCCACATGTTCAATGGACTTTGTAAACCAATGTGTATGTAGTTTACTATCTTGGGCTGCCAATATTAATTAACCTTTCGTCTTTTTGTTTAAATTCACCTGTCCTTAACCATTCCTGCGTTCAGTCCTGATCAACATGAGGTTGTTTCAAGAGTTTTCTATGCTTGCAGCTATATTTATGCATTTTCCACATTTCTTGCCTTCTTATCTGATCCTTCACCTTATATTCTTTCTTTTGTTTTTTGGCACATTCAGTTGCTGTCTGAGTTTTATCTACTACTGGTTTGATTTCCATTCCCACTTGATGCCGATATACTTCTGCTAAACCAAGCAGGGAAATCATCTTAGACTTATTCTCCTCATGTTTTAAAACTTCCAATACATTTGGATTTTGTGAGGTCATCAGATATGTGTGCAATCCTACAGTTGCAGATCTGTACATGTAATCACTTTCAAGGGGGCCGCCCATACCCCCTTCAGAACGGGGAATATATAGTCTTGATATGCACTGAGTCTTGGTATGCAGTGATTTTTTATAAGCATCCTTCTTGCTTTCTCCTCCAGCCTGTCCAACACTTTTTGGGGCCAGTCAGTCACTCCAAAACTGTACGTTAGGACAGGAAGACCAACTTGGCTTATACCTTGGACTTTGTTCCTAGATGTCAGTGCTGTTTACAGTATTAATTTAAGTCTTCTAAAATATTCCTTACTAAGTTTTATTTGCATTTATTCATGCATTTTTGTTGATCCATCATCAGCCCCAGATATTTGTACACTCCCTCTTGCTCAAGTTCTTTTCTATAACATTCCTATCCCAAACTGGTGTTTTCTTGCTGTTGCAGCTTTCCTGCTTTAAAGGTTGTTTTTGCACATTTATCAAGACCAGGTGGCTTTCTTATATCATCTGAAAAAGTTTTGACCACTTGCAGTTGGGCTTTCAGTTCTTCATCTGATCCACAAAAACAAGATGGGTAATCTTTACACTTTGCTGTTTTCTGGGAGCCGAATTATAGCCATGACCTAATCTGTTAAGTAGACAGCTTAATGGGTTAAGGACAAGACAAAAGAGCAATGATGACAGAGTCACCCTGGAATATCCCTCCCCATGAATAATAATTTGTCCTTTCTCATGGTTTAACTGCAAAGTGATTTGCCACTGTTTCATGGTCGCTGTAATGTAATTAATCAGAATAGGGAATATCATACATTTTTAAGCATTCATTTATCCATGAATGTGGGATACTGTCAAGTGCCTTTTTTGTAGTCTATCCATGCCATACTTAAGATTCTTCCCCTTTGTACAGTTCTCCATTATGACTTTATTTAACAACAAATGATCCCTTGTTCTATATGACTTTATTACCCTTTTGTTGTATTGCCATGATTGAATTTTCTTCTGAATGACTATAAATTCTGTCAGCATCAGTTCCAGTGTATAGTTTATAGGTTGTCGGAAGGCAAGTTATTGGTCTGTAGTTTTTAGGATAGCTTATACGTTTGCTCTTAAGTAGGAGAATTGTTTTTTCTGTTGTAAACAAGGTTGGTGTCTGTTCAGGGTGCGCATATAAATAGTTCTTACTCATGGCTAAATCTTCATGTAGTGATGTTAATACTTTTAGCCAGAAGTTAGGTACTGTATCTAGGCTTGGGGTTTTTCTTAACTTTGTTTCAATCTCTATGGCTGTTATTTCATCCAATTTCCTATCCTGTACATTTGAACTTCTTTTTTCTTTTACTTCTTCTATCCATTTAGCATCTTTATGTTCCACGGGATCTTCATAGATCTTCATAGATATTTGTCCAAAATGTATCTCTCTCATCTTTTTTTGGTGGTGTTTCAATCCTTTTGCCTTGCTTCCCAATTTTGCGTATAACTTTTTTTGTGTCAACAATAAATTGCTTATTTTGTACTTTTCCTTTATATTTATCTGCATATCTTCTAAGTTTTTCTGCCTGTGCAGATATGTTTAGTTTATTATTTGTGGTAGTGCACGATGGATCCTGATCTGTTTGATACTGCGCATTGCTTTTATTTCATCTATCTTTGTGTTTTTTTGTTGATCTAACAGTGACACCTCTTGTCATAATTACTTTACAGTTTTCTCTACTTGATGCTTCCATGATGGCATTTGATTTCCCCTCTTCCTTTCCCTTACTGCCCTGTGTTTTTGTGGTAAAACTTTATCTGTTAAATAACTGCACAGTAGTATATCCTATTTACTTACGTTATATCGCATGAATCTCTATGAACAGTCCTAAATACTGTGTACATTTGTTTTATCAAACTTCTAACTTTTTGGATTTTATTGACTTTCTGTAGTCTGTTCCTTTCATTGATCTTAATGTGTCTGTCCATTTCTGTTAAATCAAGCAACTCTTCTCTTTGATCATTTTCTTCTAAATTGAGGACGCATTGTTCTCCATTTCCTACGGGCATTCTACAGAAAGTTCCAGAGCATCTTCCCGTGCCACATTCTTTTCAGTTTCATCCTGTGTCATCCCTTGCTTTTTCATATGGGAACTCACTGGCCTATCTCTCCACAGCACTGACTGTGTCAGAGTTGCCACAGTTTCCTGTTCCCATTCCCATGCTGTGCAACTCAAACTGAACTTTTGTACTAGTTTCCTGTGGAACACTCCGAAATATCTTCATATGGCAACTGATCAGATGTTTCCTATTCCACTGGTTTCTCCTTAATTTGGGGATGCATTGCTCTATCCTGCTGTGCTGCTATCAAAATTAGATTTTCTACACTAAATAGTTCACTTCACAGGTAATCCATAACCTCAGTTTCTATTTCTTTAACTTCTCCTTAATGATCCTCTTTTCTACTTTTCCTCTTTTTCTTACTTTTTTGTATTTTAAAAGTTTCCATGTCTGGATGCCTTTGCTGTATTTCTCTTCAGATATCTTTGGTGCTGCTCCTTTTGCATTGCTTAGTTTTGCTTTCTCCATTGCATAAATATTGCACCATATGAAATCTCTTTTTCTTTCCCATGTCAATATTTCTTCAGATGTCTCCTGCTTCTCCTGTTTCTCCTTACTTTGGTTTCTTGTTTTCCATCATGCTGTGATTTAACCTTGTGTTAGACTTTCTACACTAAATCCTTCACTTCACAGGTATTCCATATCTTCTGTTCTACGTTCCCTCTTTGTGATCTTGTTTTTTGTATTGTGAAATTTTCCACATTTTGATGCCTTTGCCTGTATTTCTCTTTGAATATCTTTGGGACTGCTTTTTTGTATTGATTAATTTGGCTTTTTCCTTTGCATAAATATTGCACCATATCAGATCTGTCTTTCTTTCCCATGTCCATATTTCTTTTTTAATACCTTTCAAAACTCTGTAGATTTTGTTCATTATATTTTCACACTTCATCAGTCGCTTCTTTTTCCAAACAGCCCAAGGTTCCTTGGTCTACATAATGTTTTTCACAAATCTGTTATGTTAATGAACACAAATTTTATTTGAAGCCTCAAACAGTTTTTCTTGTGCAAGTATTTTTCTTTCCTCTAATTTCTCTCTTAATCTTTTTGCATATCTTCTGTCTGGAAATTCTGGGCTTCTTGCATAATAGTAACTATACATAATTTCTTTCTTATCCTCAGTAGTCCACTCTATCATCTTTTATTGCTCTTTTCTGGCCATTCAATTTTTGTGATTTTTGTAGACTAGTACTTCCTTCTACAACAGGGGGCAGTCCTCCCCCTGGGTCTGGCTGGGCCCCATTGTAGGGATGTTTTCGTATCTTGAGGATTCTACATTGTCATTTATCCCATTCCTGGCACCAGTGCATGTACCAGGATTTGCCGCTTTTATGTCCTGGGTCTTGGGCACCTAGCTATCCTTTTCATTGTTTAACTTACTGCTGTCTATGATAAATGCTATATAAAATATCATATATTATATATCAGTATCATCTCGGTGATATTTTGTAAAAAACAGGGTCCACCTCGTGAAGGTAGTCACCAAGACTTGAGGATAAATTGAATTCCAGTAATACTACTCTCCTTTGCTTGCTGATTTATCATCTCTCCATTCGGACTAGGAGGATTTTCTTCTGTCCATTGACTCAACTGTTCTGAAGGGGGAAAAAAAAAAAAAACTGCATGCACTCTCCGAACTCCAGTCCCTTGCGCACATTTATAATCTTCAGATTTTCCTTTCTTGATCTTTGATTTCTTGAGATTCTCATGTAATTCATCTTTAGCTGTATCTAGTTCAACCAATCTTATCCATATCAGACAATCAGACAAAACTAAGGGTAATGCTGCTCAATGCCAGAAGTCTCAACCTCAAGATGCACGCACTCGAGGCCCTTCTCAGTATGGAGAACATCGATGTCTGTGCTGTGACTGAAACCTGGTTCAAGGCTCCCGGGAGCACACCGGCACTATCAGGTTTTACCTCATATCATGCGTTCTGGCCCCAAAATCCGGACAACACCAAGAAAGGAGGGGAGGTATCTATATTCATCAAGGACACCCACACCTCAAGGTTGGTGGCAACGCAAGATGCATCGGAGACCATCCAGGTGCAATTAACCATAGGCAAGACTGCTCTGCAATTTGTAGCATGTTACAGGCCCCCCTCTCAATCTCAGGAACCTCACATAGCTTTCCTGAAAACACTGGAGGGGATAAATGTATCTCCAAACACCATCATACTAGGTGACTTCAACTACCCGAATATAGACTGGGATCACTACTCAAGCCCCAACACTCTAGCCCAAAGGTTCCTAAAGTTCATAAACTCAAATGCCATGGAACAATTAGTCACCATCCCCCCACAAGAGGAGAAAACATACTAGATCTCATCATCACGAACATGGGGTCACAATGTTCAACACCGGAAGTATACCCCTCACTGGTGAGATCAGACCATGAACTAATCTCACTGGAAGTCCACATCCCGCCCCCACCTGAGATAAAAAAGACCACAGTGAAGAACTTCTCAAAAGCCGACTTCACACTTCTAAAGACTGGGGTGGTTTCTTTTAAGGGCCCCGAGCTCATGGAAACCATTACTCAAGCCGCTGAATCACTTACAAATGCCTTCTACCAGCACCTACAGGACTGCATGGATCAGGCAATCCCAAACAAAACAAAGACTCTTTGTACCAAAGGCAAGCGTCCAGTCTGGTGGATTCCAGCCATAAACAAGCTCTACATCAAAAGGAAGGAGCTACTACAAGATAGAGTGAAATCCGTAGAAGGAAAACACCTTTGATCATTATAAGTAAAAACTAAGATCTCTCATAAAATCATCCAAGGCAAATTTTGAGAAAAGTCGCAAGGACTCAAAAGACAATCATAAGGCCTTCTTTAGCTATAGTTAGAAACCTGGGAGGAAACTCCCAGATATGCTCAGAATTAGTTCAAAATGATAAAATTACTGAACCTACAGACATTGCCAACATACTGGCTGACAGGTTCAGTGCAAACTTCACCCCAAAGGTGAGGTATCTATACCACAGGATTGTAGCCCCCAAACATCTCTAACGCTCAGGTGAGAACTGCTCTCTCCAAGGCAAAAAACACAGCATCCATGGGACCAGATGGTGTCCCCAGTTGTGTGCTCCATGAACTCAATGAGGAATTAAACCCGCAGTTAGGGCAGCTGTTTAATCTTAGCCTCACCTCAGGATACGTGCCTAAGGAGTGGCGTACGGCAACTGTGGTCCCACTTCACAAAGGCGGTGCCTCCACCGACCCTGGAAATTACCGTCCCATCAGCTTGACAAGCCTGATCTGCAAAGCTATGGAGAGGATCATAATGGAACTCATAAATAACGACATAGGGGACTTGCAGACTTTGGATCCCACCCAGTTTGGCTTTGTCAAAGGCATATCATGCCTTTTAAACTTGGTTGACTTTTTCGAAACAGTCACCAAGGCCATTGATGAGGGAAAGGCAGTCCACACAGCCTACCTTGACCTGGCAAAGGCTTTCGACACAATACCCCACTCAGGTATCATTGAAAAACTCATCAGCTTAAATGTAAACCCATACGTCACAAGATGGGTTGCAAACTGGCTAAGTGACAGAACCCACAGGGTCAGTGTTGCTGGCGCCATGTCAGACTCAAAGCCTGTCACAAGTGGTGTTCCACAGGGCTCAGTCCTGGGCCCACTCCTGTTCGGCATCTACTTTTCAGAAGTACAAGCAAACACAGGAGGATTATGGCTGACAAAATTTGCAGATGACTGCAAACTCGGCGCCATAGTTGAGAACACATCTGACACAGATATCCTTCAGAAGGGTCTTATAGAAACTGATAACTGGTGCCAGAGCCATGGCCTAAAGTTAAACGCCAAAAAATGCATAGTCATACCCTTCGGGAAAAACAAGGTTACCCCTAGCTACCATATAGGCGGCAACCCACTAAGCACAGAAGAGGTCATCAGGGATCTGGGGACCCAGGTTGACAGTAACCTTTCGTTTGACACTCACGTTGCCAAAGTAGTTAGGAAGACCTTCTACATTGCCCACCTGATCATGAAGGGATTCACATCTAGATCAAGGGAGGTCATCGTCCCCCTGTACTCATCACTCATCAGACCAATGATTGAGTACAATGCCCCATTCGGAATGTATCTGACACGACACCTGCAGCAACTGGAAAGGCCCCAAAAGTTCCTCACCAAAAGGATAAAGGGTCTCAAAAATATGTCCTATGCTGCCCGACTGAAGGAACTCCAGCTCTATTCAGTCACTTACCGTCTGCTCAGAGGTGACCTGTGCCTGACATACAAGGCCATGTCCAACCCAGAATTGATGAACATGCTTCACCTCACAAAATCTAGATCCCTCAGAACTACAAGGGCGGGAGACTTAAACCTTGATGCGGTTATTAATAGGACGTGCTGGAGGGACAGATTCATCACCCAGAGACTCCCTATGCTGTGGAACAAAATCCCGGTACATGTGAGGCAGAGCACCTCGCTGGCTTTGTTCAAGAGACATCTTGACCAATGGATGGGAGATCGCAGATATACCCCAGGGATTATCTCAGTGTCACTGCTTGACAGAGGCACAGCAAAATAATGGGCATAGTATCCTCCAAACTAAAGGGGTGGCGAAAGCCACAAAACTCTGGGCTAGGCTTATAAATGCCTTTGGGCAGATAGCCTAGTATGAACCTATGAACCTATGAATCTCCCATTTTCAATACTTCCAGGTCATCTGAATGTGTTGTTAGTGTTGCTTCCATCTCATTTTTTTGTCTGTCTTCTTGTTATGGTCCATTAGAGTGTCTCCAATTCTGACTACTTTTGAACACAACTTGAATATTTTGTCACTTATTTCTGACATCTTTTTTTCCCGCCTAATGGTGCAGATAGCTTAGAGCCATACTGTTCTGCACTCTGCCTTCCCCGGGCAGTTTAAGAAGCAGACCACCACTTTATTTCTTACTCTGAGTTATTTTTCTCCACTTTTTCAACAATTCCTGCTTACTGAAACTAACTCAGGGCTTTTGAGTCACGGTTTCTTGCAAGTATTAACTGTTTTCTTGACCGTTTGAGTATATCCTTACTTACACCATCAGTATTATTCATTTTTATACAGGTGTTTAGCAAAAGTCAAATACCCCCAGACTAATACTTTTCAGACTTAAACTCCCCATTTTACACTCAAAGTTTGCTTCTGTTGATTGGTCTTCAATACTCTTCCTTTCTCATTCTAACATTGCATCCAGTAAACTAACAGACTTACTGCTGTCATTTCAGGACAGTCGCTTCCCAGTGATCTCAAGGCTACTAAGCTAAGAGCTTAAATCCATAATGAAACTACATGATGAATCTTGTGAAACAGGACCCTGCTACCAACAATTCCAACCATTACAAACTCTGAGCAACTTGACCAAAGAGGCCACCTGTAGACTCAAAATCAAACAACTAAAAGCTAAATATGCTTCCCTTTTTCACTCCTCTAAACATTTCTGGCAGGAAGTCAACAAAATACCAAGAAAGTTCTTCCCAAATGAATTATCCAAGTTAGAATTCATGCCTTTGCCCATCTAGTAATCTTTCACTTACTGACTTCCTCTGATAATTCTCAGGTGTTCACATAATCTAACCTAGCCACACAACATAGACTTGCCTCCTGATTTCATTCCATCTTTTAACTTCTCAGCAAATCTGAACCCTACTTCAACAGATTCATATAGATTCACTACCTGGACCTGACAATATTTGCCCTTGGTTTTTGTACCACTTCAGAAATTTCATCACTACCCCTCTTAAGCACATTTACAACCTTTGTCTTGCCACTAATACTATGCAAACCCTTTTGTCAGACAATGGCAGAAGAAACCAAGCCTTCTTGTAGTCACGTCTGCCCCATCTCCATCCTACCCCAACCTTCCATGGTACAGTTCTTGAAAAAATCATATTTAACCAGTTTACCACTTCTTCAGTAAGTAGCATAGATTCTGGACTTGGTAGGCGCATGACGCCTGCTATATGGGCCCTCACCTTTAACGTATTAATATGATTAAAGGATATCTTATTGGAGCTCTGTTAATCAACTTAACTTGTGCCTTTGACTTAGTCAGCCACACATTTTTACTTCGCCATCTTTAAGGTATTGGGATTATTCTCGATGCCACTTCATGGTTCAAAGCTTTCTATCCAACTGTTCTTTCTAGGGAAAGATGGGACCTAGTCTTTCCAACAGTTCCCTTGGTCACCCTGGATTTTCACAGGGCTCAGTTCTAGCACCTCTTCTGTTCTCAGTCTTCTTTTTTTTTTTTTTTTTTTATGAAAAATTCCTTTTTATTGTATTTTCCACAAATACAAAGTTAAAAGTAAGCATATATAGGAATTACAGGCAATACAGCATGTATTACATAGAAAAGGTAACCAAACCTTCCAAAGAAAAAACATTTAAACATTTGCAAGAAACATTGAGACTAATAGTTGACATGATTTCAACATATCTAGGGGTTACAGTAGAGCAGAGTTATGGTAAAACGTTGAGTGTTGGGTTTGTATATGCAGGGCACCTTTAATTTCCCAGAATGTAAGAAACAAAAGAAATGTAAAACAAAAAGAGAAAGAAAACTTAAAAGCTAATTACATATTTCCAGTATGTACAATGTTGGAAGCCATCCTTATGTTGATATCTCAGAAGTGTGTTTTATATGTCAGTGATACAACTATTTGTGTTCAGTAACATAGAGACTTTTATGTATATAACAGCCACCTGCTTGACATTTAACTTTATGTATTCTGTACACTTAACAAAATTGTCTCTAGGAGAGAATTCCACTATGTTTGAAAGTAAATTCTTTTTTTAGTACTTTTAGTGGCTAGTTCAGTGTTCATCAGCAAACTTCCACTAGACTTGTCTCATTTAACATTACTTTTTTCTGCAGATGAAATGGCTATGTATAGGTCTAATCCATCACATCATGCAGTTGATATTCAACTTCAAAAGGGCCTTCTTCAGCTACAGCACTGGCTAAGCTCCAAGAAACTTTTGCTCAGTACTAAAAAATTCTATGTTATTTAGCACCCATAAAAGATTGTCCATATCCCCCCAGTCTTTTTTTTTTTTGCCTGTGATAAGAGTCCCACTTTGGAGCTTTCCCCCCCCAGGGCTCTGCTAAAAATGGGCATCTACCCAGTCAGATTTTCCCAGTAATCAAATGTAAAAAAAAAATAAAATAAATTAATTGATGTTAGTGAATTTAAATGCATAAATGATGTAAAATTGACTGTAGCTAGTAAACATAATAATTGTGATACAAAATGAGTTATTTAGAACATTTTTGTTGTCCTTGCAGATTATTTTATATTGGAGAAACTAAAAATTAATTCTGCGGCAGCATGAAGGAGCTTGTAAAAATATAATGCTGCTGCTTATATTCTGCTGGCAGCTCATTTTCAGAAATGTTGTAGTAGTTTGAAACTGGCTTGCAGACTTCTATTTTAGAAAAAAAGTTTGTTTATTCTTAAATACAGTACTTTGGTACATCATGATCTCAACCAAGAATGCAGTTGAGAAGTTTTATTGAAGTAATTGCTTGTTTTTTTTTTTTTACTTGATGTTTTAATTAAATAATTAATTGCATTGTTGAAGTATTTTGTTGTATGTGTTTTTATTTTTAGTCTTCCCTAGAAGGCTAATGCGGAGGTGCCATGGGAATAAAAAGTGCATTTTTGGAAGTCACTGTAGCTATTGTATTATTTTGAATTGTTCAGTAGTGTATGTGTTTGTTTCTTTCTTCTGAATTGGGTGTCCATAATGAATTAAAAATTTGCTTTCTCAAGCTGTTGTAAAAAGAAAGTTCTTTACAAGTTTGTCATGGTGCTGTTAAGGTTCCTATAGTTGCGTTCAGAACTAGTAATGTTTTTGACAGTAGTAGCAGCTATAGAATCCAAACCTTCTAATGACAGAGATCTTTATTTTTTGTAAGTTATAGTATGTCTGTACAGACATGCTTTTGATTTCTTGTTTCTTTTTAAAGGGTCCCTTTAGCACAGCTAAGGACGATGATTGCAGATGTTGTCAAAACTCTTACATTTATGTACAGCTCCCTAGACAGGTAAGTTCTGACAAATAATTTTGCTTTGTACTGGGAAATCCAGCTGTTTATACTGTCAGGAAAAAAAGCAAAGAAGTCTTGAGTCAGTTGCTTTGAGAAAATGTCTACCACAAAAGGCAATGGCTATACAATAAAATTATGAAGGGCAGTAAAATGGCACAAAGCCATAGTGCAAAATGTCATGGGACATGCATGCACTTCCATCAAGTAATTCAGACTGGTTCATTTTAATCAGATTTGTATGGTGCTAAACTGGATCTCATTACAATTGGTAATAACCAAGATAGCAAGTAGATGCATATATTACACTCTTGTTTTGGAATAAACAAGTTTCCATAGTTAAGACCTGACCCAGATGGAAAGCTGTCAAATCTTATTGCACATTGCATTTCTTTGCCTTAACTAAGGACATATTAAATGTACAGTTTAAAACTAAAACTAGAGGGATGCAGGAATCCTGAAAGCAGTACAATAAAGGCTAGATAGTAATTACAAATTTTTAAGAGCTAAAAAACTATATATTCATATTTTAAAGCATAATGGAAAGTTTAGAAAGTTCCTATGAAATAACATATTTGTTCAACTTTGAGCAGAACTGCATAGAACCAAAGGGGATGTCATAGCAGTCAGCAAAAAAACTATAGCAGGCATTTGTCATGGTGCAGTGATGATCCCAGAACTGTGGTAAAGCAAGTTTATCTCTGAAGATTATAACAAGACATCCCTGATGCCATGAATTTCTGGTTAAAGTTGACGCAGCCCAAAATAATTAATGAGAATATTCACGTTAGCTTTCTTTCCTTTTTGTTAATGAAGATGCTTTTTACAACAGTTACAATTGCCGTTAGTGTATGCTGGTGGGAAAGCTGATGCATGTGTCATGAGTTATGAGTTATGTGTGTGTGTGTGTGTGTGTGTGTGTGTGTGTGTGTGTGTGTGGATAGTCATTGGGTGTACTAGCTCTAAGCAAAGTTATGATAACTTTCAATATGATGCTCAGTCTCATATTAATGAAACTTAACAGTGTGTGCCTTAAATACCATTGTTAACAATCACCAAATTAGGTTTACATTGATTAATTTAGGCTGTTTAACAGTTTTTAGTAAAAGAAAAGCAAGCTTTGAAACATGTTAATTTGTTAAACAAAAACATGCTTTTTTAGTTTTATTTGAAAAGATCACATTGAGTAACATCAGCATGACACTCATGATGCTAACTTGTCAGAACTTTAGTGGGAAAGTACAATAGATGTTGGAAAAGATAACTACTGTAGTAGTCTGAGCTGTATGGGACGTAAGCTGCCAAGGACTGAATGACTGGTCAGCTTCAAATGTTTTAGGGCACTTTCCATGTGCCCTAACCACTATACAGCCTGAGGAGAGCAGTATAAAATTAAAGGGCACCAGACTGTCGCAGCTTTCTTGCCTCAGAGCATGGGATGGCAGAACCCTGGCAGATAGGTATGTGCTAGGAAAAAAAGGAAGATGAAAATATCCATACCCTGGCAGTAAGAACAACAAAAAGAAGGGGAGTGGAAGGGAGGGTGTTGCTACTGCAACAGTGATGTAGTCGATGTCTGCTGCTGTGGTGGGCTAACTTACATAAATGTACTGTGTTCATAAGTAGATCAATGTTGAGGAGCCCAAACTACATGACATGAATACCAGGGCTTAGAATGGAAGGTAAGGAGGAAGAAGGTTCCGAGCCCAGGAACCTCTGGAGAATAGTCCTAGCAAAACCTGCTGTAGACCTAGAGAAAGACTATAGTTTGTATTGCTTGCTAGATGTGTGCACCTGTGACCAAGTTGCTGCCTATTGTATATTTCTGGAATCTATGCCTTTCCAAAAAAACACAAAAGTAAGCAAAGCCCTAGTAGAGTGGGCCCTGATCTTGCCTGGAAAAATCTTGTTATGATGAGAATAACAAAAAGCAATAGCATGAGACAACCATTTGAAAACTGTTTTGACACTGATCGTCCTTTTTCTTACCTTCATAGGAAATAGTTGTTTAGAATGCCTGAAGGTTGTTGTCCTGTCAGTGTAGTATGTATTTGAGTTGCCTGTGAATACCCAGAGTATATACAATTTTTCTTCCCTGTTTGACTCTGGATAGAAAACAGGGAGATAAATAGTCCAGCAAAAAGTAAACTCTGAAACAATTTTAGGCATAAAGGAAGGATTTATTATCAAAGTTACCCTATTTTTTTGTGAAAGATAAGATAAGGTTGAATCACTGTAAGATCTTGTAACTCAGATGCCCTTCTTGCAGAAGTCAGAGTAGTGAGTAACACATGTTTTACCAAGATAGCAACTTTAAATCAGCCTCATGTGCAGGTTACAAAAGAAAAAGTGTAAGTTTCTGCAGTACAAAATTAATATCCAAAGAAGGAACCACCTGTCTACTAGGTGGTCAGATAGGAAAAAAACCCTTTCAAAAACGTTTTCACTTGAGACAGGGTAAAAGGGGGAGGATCAATGGGCAGACGAGCAGAAGAGATGGTCAAGAGATGAATCTTGACAGAAGAGATAGCCAGAGGATAACAATTCACACACACCCAAACACAAAAAGAAAACTGCTAAACCCAAGTTATCTGATAGTTAAAAAAAATCTTGCTTTGTCACCAAATAGAAACTCTTTTCCACTAAACTAAGTATTTTTTACCTCCTTAAATACCTGATGCACCTCCTCAGAAAACAGGTGCCGAAAAGGAATTAAAATTCATTCATCTAGGCAGTGAATTGACGAAATTGAAATTAGTGGCGGTGGATCAGCAAACCCATGTGTTTGAGTAAATCCATCCTGGGATGAAGCTTGTGGTAATTGCCCGTGGCCATTTTGAAAAGAAGGGAAGACCCACTGTTGCATAAACCAAAAGGGTCTCACCAGTATCACACTTGGCAAGTCCTTTTTAATCTTTAGAAGACCCATGGTAATCTTAGGAAAAGGTGAGAAGGCATCCCTTGCATGGGAATGCAAAGGCATCTGTCTTCCAGTCCTTTGTGCAAGGAATCGTAGGGAAGAATTTCTTTAAATTCTGTTATGAATGGAGGCAAACAGACTTGGTTGAAGGGTTCCCCCCACTTGCATGAGTGACTGGAAGACCCCTGAGTGCAACTTCTACTTGTAGGTGTATGTTCTGGTCCTCCTCAGCTTCTGTTTATCACATAATGCTCTGATGGAATGCAAGTAAACTGGAGGGTCAGATTGTGCTGAATTGCTAGTTCCCCAGGCTACCTTACTTAGTCTACAGAGAGGATACAAGACCTTTTCCCCTCACACGCACACACACTTTTTTATGTATGAATTACTGTGGTGGTATCTGTCATTTACTAGTAAAGGGCCCATAAACCAAAGTGATTTGAGATTTATTAGTGCCATCATTTCTTTTAATATTTTGTGTTTTACTTTGTCCTGGTTATTCTATATACTCCACTCAGCTACCTCTAAAGCTGACATATTCCAATACGCTGACAACATAACTCTCATATGCTCTGCACCCAACATCCAACTTCCCCAACAAAAAGCCTTCTCTGAAATAGAGAACTGGCTTAACAACTCATACTAAATCCCAAGAAAGTACAACGAATGCTATTCCACTCTACTAAAACGAGTGACCTTACCTTCTCTATACTCTTTGCCAGCAATCTCCAAATCACCCCTGTCACTGAGGCTAAACTCCTAGGAGTTACCATTGACCAGCAGTTCAAATTCACAAAGCACATAACCATCACAAAAGTCCACAAAAAGCTAGTTTCCCCCGATCGCTGTAAAAGTTATCTAACCACTGAATCACGAATTGAAATAGCCAGGACCCACCTCCAATCTACTCTACTTTATGCTTCCCCAATTTTAACTAATCTTTACAAAACTGACCTTAATAAACTTTCCATCTGTTGCAACAAAATCGTTAGATTCGCTACCAATGCCAAATCAGGATCCCACCACTGCCTTTCCCTACAAGCCATGCACTGGCTTGAATTTCCAAACCTATTAGGGTGCAATCAACTCAACCTAGCTCATCTAATTATGTACTATCCCAAGAAAACCCCTGACCCGACTTGCATGATGAACTTCTACAATTCAAATAGCCAACTTCGGTCCTCCAACAAAGCCTTAATCGAAAATATCACATGCAGAAACAACTCCGGGGGATCACTGTTTGCCCATGAAATAGCAAAAATATGGAACAACCTTCCCCCAGACTTCAACACTCCACACCCTCCTTCAAAAGCCTACTTAAAACATACCTCTTCAATAACCATCTGTGCAAATGTAATTGACCCTCTAAAGCCTCATCCACTCACTGTTTCTACACCCCATCTGTCCTGGACAACACACATAACACCATCTAACTATACCTATCCATGTGTGACAATAATCTATATATGAGTGTATGTACGCATGTGTGTGTGTGTATATAAATATATATATGTATATATATATATATATATATGTGTGTGTGTGTATATATGTGTATATATGTGTATATATGTATATATATATATATATATATATATATATATATATATATATATATATATATATATATAATGTGTGTGTGTGTTTGTGTATGCTCTTACATGTATATTTGCTTGAATGTATATATGGAAGCTTAAACATTTATATACTCTTATTCAGTTGTGTAGTATCTTGCAGTGCTCTACCAGGTTCTTATCTACTCTCATTGTATATTTTTGTACACTTGTATTTTCAACCAAAAGGGGGAATATCCTCTTATTGTACTCTGTAATGTCTCTCTTGTAAATTTTTCCTCTCTCTGTAAACTTATGGAGTTTTTCTCCCCAGGACTCTGCTGAAAACGGACACTTGTTGTCCAGTCGGACTATCCTGACAAAAGAAATGTTAACTATACCTTTCATCCCTTTAGTGTATTAGTTCTGGTTTAAGCACTTGGGCTTTAGTTCTGGTTTAAGCACTTGGGCTTCAGGCCAGTTATATTACATTAAGAAGGTTCGTGGTATGCACTCTTGTGGGAGAAGAGGCTGGACTCTGCCCTTTTGAGCTGGGAATTTCTGGTTAAAGGTTTATAGTGCCTGAATATTTGAACTGTATCTTACTGAAATTGGTACACCTTGTTTGCTGTAGCATAGACTAGATCCAGGCCTGTTGAATCTAGCTTTGTTTATATGCTTGTTGTTTGTTTGCTTGTTATTTCCCTGGAACGCTAATTCCACCTAATACGCGGCTTCTCAGCTTCTGTGGATCACTAGTGATATCTGCATTGCTTACTGTACTTATTTCCTTGTTTCACTTGAAAGAAAGTTACTGTTTGTCGTTTTTGCATTTAAGTTACCTGTAACACATTGCACTCAAGTTACCTGGCACTTGCTCGCTAAAGCAATTATATAAGTCAGCACTAAAAATTAAAAGCACTACACCCTCACTCCCCACTGGCCCTTGTTTTCAATTATTAAGGAATTCCCAATATTATTCTAGCATATCCAAAGGTCAGTTGTCAATCTCCTCTCCGGTCCAGCTGGTGAATCTGGGAATTTTGAGGCAATGTTACAACTGCCTCATGTACACAGATAACCCTCTCCTCCTCCCAACAAATTCCAACACATGTGAGAGATGCAACCATATAGCCAAACTGGAGGCTAAGCTCTCTCAACTCAGTACTGGCATAACCAGTCAGGAGGAGAAGGAAACCACACTCACTACAATTCCAGTCTCACATAGACCTACCACGACAGCAAACCAAACACATAATCACAAAAACATACTGGAGGCTCTAAATAAAGATCTGCCTAAGCAGCAGAGACCTCCAAAGCAGACACCCAAGCAACCGCTACCCCAAAACAAAACACATGCAACACATATCTCACAAAGCCAGTGTGCCGAACAGTCACAGCCCTTAAGACTAAACAACACACCTGATACACTTGTAATAGGTGTGACTCTATCGTCAGGCACACTGACGTCCCGCTCACCAGGCTGAACAAGGAGAGGGTCACGGTGAGCAGCCTGTCGGGCGCTAGGATCCGCCACATAACACAAGCACTCAGGTCACTCCAAGGCAAGTACAAATATGACTCGGTCATTGTCCATGCTGGTGTGAATGACCTGAGACGTACCTCCCTGGACTACATGAAAAGAGACATAAAGGAGCTCTCTGAGCATGTAGCCCAGGCCGGTATGACCCTGACCTTGAGTAGCATCTTACCCTCACCAAGAATGATGCCACAATATGAAGACAAGATAATCAATTTCAACAATTGACAACAGGATCCAAAATCAGTCACAGTCACCAAGTTGCACTGAACACAAGGGCACGCACGAAATAACTTGATATAAAATTTATTAGCTTCGACAACAATACTGGTTGAGCGCTTTCATTTACTGGTAGTAGATTTCATCAGAACCAACATTAACAGCCATTACTCTCTTTTTATATGGCTTTACACCAATCACAAACTTAAAACATTTCCTACCCTATATATACTAATTAACCATGTAAAGTGCTCAGTGCATTGATTCCAGTACAACTACCTATCTAATATAACTTTAATAGCTTATACTAACCCCTTAAAGTTTTAACCTATTCAAAATCTCTTATTTAATAAACAATGCCTAACTTTTATTCTTTTACTAATAAAACAGACTTTAAGATATGTACATTCCTTAAAAAACACATTTGAAAAACACAATTAAAAAATTCATTATAAACTCATTTAAAAATGCATAAAAATGTATTACCCATCCTAATGTACTTTATACTTAATCCCCTTATATTCATAACACAATTTTACTCTAAACTATAACCATATAATATTCCTACTACTAAACACTCAGCTATTGTTCTCTAATACTAGCTTAATAGAGATGGTGTCGTTGAGTCCAGGATATTCTGGTGACTGTGACTGTGACTGATTTTGGATCCTGTTGTTACTTGTGGCCTGTCCAGTCGTATTTCATTTTCAATTTCAACAATTGGCTTAAGTACTGGTGTCATTCAAAGGGGATCCAATGCCTGTCAGCTTGGGATGATATGTTCGACAAGCCACGATGCTTCACTAGGGACGGCTTGCACCTGTCACTCATGGGCTTTCGGATATTGGCAAAGGCTCTTGCTACCCCCATAGTGCCTTTTTTAGGCAAGGCTCAAAAGACAAACCCACCTCCATAGGTATCACAAGGGATAAGAAACTAAGCGTAATGCTACTCAACGCCAGAAGTCTAAACCTCAAGATGCATGCACTCGAAACTCTCCTTAGCATGGAGAACATCGATATCTGTGCAGTAACAGAAACCTGGTTCAGGGCTCCCGAGAGCACCCCAGCACTACCAGGTTATACCTCATACCATGCTTTTCGGCCCCTAAACTTGGACCCAAACCACAAAAGGAGGGGGAGTATCGATATTCATCAAAGATACCCACACCTCCAGGTTGGTGGCAAAGCACGAAGCATCAGAGACTATCCATGTGCAACTAACAGTGGGTAAAACTGCCTTCCAGTTTATAGCCTGCTACAGACCACCCCCCAAATCCCGGAACCCCACTTGGCCTTTCTGAGAACACTGGAAAATATGAAGGTCTCTCCAAACACCATTATATTGGGCGACTTCAGCTACCCAAACATAGACTGGGAGCATTACTCTAGCTCCAACACCCTAGCCCAAAGGTTCCTAGAATTTATAAACTCAAATGCTATGTAACAACTTGTTACCACTCCCCCAAGAGGGGAAAACATACTGGACCTGATCATCACCAACATGGGGACTGTATGCTCCAGACCAGAAGTGTATCCCTCACTGGTAAGATCAGACCATAAACTAATCTTACTGGATATTCACATCCCGACCCCACCCCCTGCCCAGAAAACCACAGTGAAAAACTTCTCTAAAGCAAATTTCACACTCCTCAAAACCGAGGTGGAATCCTTCAAAGCCCCCTGGCCTGTGGAAAATACGGCCCAGACCGCAGAATCCTTTATAAACGCATTCTATGAACACCTTCAGGAATGCATGGATCATGCGACCCCATATAAAACCAAGACCCAATCCTCCAAAGGCAGACGTCCTGTCTGGTGGACCCCAGCCATAATCAAACTATACAATAGAAGGAGGAAGCTACTAAATTAAATCCCAAAAAGGGAAGGCATCACTGATCAGTATTAGCAAAAAACTACGGGCACTCATAAAATTGTCTAAGGCCAGCTTTGAGAGAAAAATTGCACAGGACACTAAGGATAATCACAAGGCTTTCTTTAGTTATGTTAGGAACCTGGGTGGTAATTCCCAGATATGCTCAGAATTAGTCCAAAATGACAAAAAATACACTGAACCCACAGACATTGCCAACATCCTAGCTGACAAGTTCAGCGCAAACTCCCCCCCCCCCCACCAAAGGGGCAAATATCCATCCCAGCAGAGTGCTGCCCCCCTGACATCTCAGATGCTCAGGTAAGAGCCGCCCTCCAAAGCAAAAACACAGCATCAATGGGACCAGACGGTGTCCCGGGCTGCGTCCTACA
This sequence comes from Protopterus annectens, assembly GCF_019279795.1. Taxonomy (NCBI): domain Eukaryota; kingdom Metazoa; phylum Chordata; order Ceratodontiformes; family Protopteridae; genus Protopterus; species Protopterus annectens. Next base: position 1,540,472,116 of record NC_056728.1, on the reverse strand, counting down.
TGAACTCCAAGAAGAGCTAAACCCAAACATAAAACGACTGTTCAATCTCAGCCTTACTACAGGATATGTCCCCAAGGAGTGGCGTACAGCAACAGTGGTCCCTCTCCATAAAGGTGGTGCCTCAACGGATCCTGGAAACTATCGCCCAATAAGCCTGACTAGCTTGGTCTGCAAAGCTATGGAAAGGATCATCATGGACCTCATAAATAAAGATATTGGGGACCTACAGACACTGGATCCTACCCAGTTCGGCTTTGTTAAGGGCAGATCCTGCCTCTTAAACCTGGTTGATTTCTTTGAAACAGTCACCAAGGCCATTGACAAGGGGAAGGTGGTCCACACAGCCTACCTGGACCTCGCAAAAGCCTTCGATACAATACCCCACTCAGGCTTTATAGATAAGCTCACCAGCTTAAATATAAACCCCTATGTCACTAGATGGATTGCAAACTGGCTCAAGGACAGAACCCACATGGTTAGAATTGCTGGAGCCATGTCAGACTCCAAACCAGTTACAAGTGGTGTCCCACAAGGCTCAGTCCTGGGACCTCTCTTGTTCAGTATATATTTCTCGGAGGTACAGGCCAACACGGAAGGACTGTGGCTAACCAAGTTCGCAGATGACTGCAAACTGGGCGCCATAATCGACTCTCCAGCCGACACAAGCATCCTCCAAAAGGGCCTCATAGAAACAGACAACTGGTGCCAGAGCCATGGCCTCAAGCTAAATGCCAAAAAGTCTATAGTCATCCCCTTTGGCAAAACAAAGTGCCCACAAATTACCACATAGGTGGTAATCCATTAAGTACAGAAGAAGTAATTAGGGATCTGGGGACCCAAGCTGATAGCAATCTCTCATTTGACAACCACGTGACCAAAGTGGTTAGAAAAACATTTTATATAGCCCACCTAATCATGAAGGGATTCACATCTAGATCAGGGGAGGTCATCGTGCCTCTTTACTCATCCCTCATCAGGCCCATAATTGAGTACAATGCCCCTTTTGGGATGTACCTTACCAGACACCTGCAGCAACTGGAAAGACTCCAAAAGTACCTCACCAAGAGGATCAAACGGCACAAACAGATGCCATATGCTGCCTGGTTAAAGAAACTCCAGCTCTACTCAGTGGCATACCGCCTGTTCAGAGGTGATCTGTGCCTGACGTATAAAGCCATGTCCAACCCGGAATTAATGGACATGCTACACCTCAGAAAATCTAAATCCCATCGAGCTACGCGCTCGAGAGACTTGAACATCAGCACTGAAATAAATAGCACATGCCGGAGGGACAGATTCATAACCCAGAGGCTCCCTTCACTTTGGAATAAAATCCCAGTCCAGGTTAGGCAGAGTCCCTCATTGACTCTCTTCAAGAGGAATCTTGATGAGTGGATGGGAGATCGTAGGTTTACCCCGGGTATCACTTCTGTGTCACTGTTAGAGGCACAATATACTAACCTCGAAAAAGGGCATAGCAAAATAAATTTAAAATGGGTGGCGAAAGCCAAACACATTCTGGCTAGGCTTATAAATGCCCTAGGGCAGATAGCGTAGTATGAACCTATGAACCTAAGATATGGCTCTGCAAGCAAAGTCTGAGGCATCTGTGATTACAGACTAAGTAAGGCCTGGAAAGGAAAATGGGAAACCTGGGTTGAGAGACAACTGATTCACCCAACCAGAGTACCTACCTTTTTATAAACCCCAGCACTGGGATCTGAAAAGATATGTGGTGCTGGTGCTGGGTCCAAACTACTTTGCTATGAACCGTTGACTTTTCATCATGTGAGTTCTGGCCAAAGGAACCATGAGAATAGTGGAGGCAATGAAGTCTTGAATCCTGAGGTATTCCTTGACAGATGTCAGAGTCTGGTTGGAAAATATTACAAACTATTCCTTGTAAAATTCTTCTTTGTCCTGAGGAAGAAAATCCATTGCAAAATCTATCCAGGAGACATCCCAAAAACACCTTTCTGTGAGATGGAATGAGAGAAGATTTCTCTGTGCTCATTTGAAAATCCAGAATGATTTTTTTTTTTTTAATGTAGGCCTGAGATTCTTGACAACTTTTAAGACTCTGCAAAATAAAGCAGACCTCTAAATCTTGGAAAAATATGAATGCCCTGTAATCTGCATTTGGCTTTTGCAGGAACCAGGCACTTTGGGTTGTCAACAGCTCCAAGACTGCTTACAAAGGATGAAGCAGAGAGCTGACAATGTAAACCAAAAAAAAAAATGTCTGAAATCTTTTAGAATCAGAATGTGAAGATAAGCATTTTTTTAATCCAAATTTACTAGAAAAGTGAAAGATGGTAATGAAAAGTAAGAGAGACTGTAGAGAAAAGCATTTTGAATTTTGGTGTGAAGATTTAGAAAAGAAAAATCTATAACAGGTCTCCATGTTCTGTCTTTCTTTCTTAAGCACTGGAAAGATTATTGAATAAAATCCTTTCTGTATTTAATTTTGGGGGAGGAAGGTTCCATAGCCCCTAAAATTGCTATTTGGTGTAGGATAGAAGGAAATAGGGAGGTTTGATTGGATGTATGTAGAGGAATCCTTTGAAAAGGAGGAAGTGAATCTCACTGCCAGTTGAAGCTTTTTTTTAATGATTCTCAAAACCCCAGTGTCTGTTGTATGGTACCACAGAGAAAAATGACCTAAACTTTGTGAAAGTTTCACTTACTTGAATGCCATGGTGGGGAAAGTGAATACATGTCGAGGCATATATATCCAGTCTGCTCTTTTACATTAATCTCCATTTTTTATCCCCATTGCTATTACTTTGAGGAATTAATTTATTTGCCTGTGCCTTGCTGAAATTGTTTATTCTGTTCTCTATAAAAGCAACCTGAGCTGGAAAGAAAGTTTGTTATATTTTAGTATGGACGGTTGAAGAATTTGTTATAACCCTTCCTGATTTAAGTTTACCTTTTCATCAAATCTTTTAAGGATTTCAGCTGAGGCAGGACCAGCTAATGCCTCTTTATCCAGGGTAGTATTCAGGAGCTCAGTTTTGCCATCCTCTGATAATATCGGAGAACGTAGCCAGGCAAATCTTCTCATAACTGACCCAGTGACAGCTGCTCTAGAAACAGCATCAAAAGCATTATAAGAACATTTTAGAGATTGTTTGGTTACCTGAGTTAGAAAAGATATTAAATGATTTAGAGATGTCTTAGTTTCTTTAGAAGTATGGCTAGCAAATAACTTTCTCATATTGTCAAAAGAAGCTAGTAGAAACATGCGAGTCTGACAGTTCCCTTTTCTGAAGGCTAACAGTACAAGCTTTTTTCCTGAATCTGCCAAACACTTTCCCATCTTTAGTAAAAGGAATAGGGTTGGCTTGTCATATGGTGCATGTTAGAAGATGAGTTTGTCAGAAAAATTGCTGTAGGGGTTTGAAAAAAGAAATTAGTGGATTTGGGAACATTATACAATTTATCAGACTTTCTGGGGGCAGGTGTTTGATTAGCAGGCAAGCTGCTGGAGGCAAGGAACCTGTAAAGCTGGCAAAATAGGAACAGCTGCAGGTTGAAAGAAACTGATTTGTAGCAAATTATACAAAATTTGATGGGATTTTGGTATTCCCTTTTGTTCTTTTTGAAGTAATACCTTCATTCTGGGATCAGTATTGTAAAAAGACAACTCTTCAGGTGGGGGGAATCTAAAGAAAAACTTTCCTCAGATTCCAATTCTGTGGAGAAGAAACTTGAGAAACAGTCTGTCGTATTCCTATCCTTCAGAATGAGAATCAGAATCTGAGAGAAAGGAAATCTTTTTTCTTTTTAAAAGAAGACTCAAAATGTAAAAGTTTGAAAAGCTTTAAATAAAGCACTAGAAAATCCAGCCAAAATCCTACTTAGCTTCCCTAAGTGACACAGGTTAAGAAAAATGTCAACTAGTATGTTCATCTTTCTTGGGAGACCATCCAGAAAAAGAGCAACCTGAAGAATGGCCCTCCTCAAAGGCACATCATCTCCTTCCTTCCACCAATGCCAACAAAGGTGGTTTTCTGGACTTCCAAGATGACTGTGCACTGATTAACCGCTTAAATTGAGCTATCCCAGTGTGAAAAAGAAACTGAGATATGAGAGCCAGTGATACTGTCAGCTTGTGTAAAATTAATTTACTGGCTAGTAAGCACTCTGGATGCAATGAAAGAAATTTAGAGAACCTGAAAGAAAATCAACCGAAAAAGATGGAGAAAATACTGGATGAGAAGAGTTCTGCAGCTGTTCAGCAAAAAACTGTTCAAGCTTCAGCTTTGATAAGAGATGGCTTCCAGTAATTTGGAGGAAAAATAAAATGTACTCAGAGGTGATTAAAATATAAAATGAAGGATTGTAACAAAAGGCTGGAAAAGTTAGAATAAATTTTAGCTATTCAGGTGAAGTGATGAAACTACAAAAATCAGAGGCTGAAATGAAGAAAAAGTTGGCTGAGTATGAGACTTTTCAAGAAGAGCTGTTTTAAAAAAAACTGGTGACATTAGAAGGCAGTAGAGAAAACCTGAGAATGTTTAGTTGTCAATCTCACCTTCATTCTTGCTGGATGGGTTCGGAGCCGATCCTCGGCTCCGACTCAGCCAATACTAAAGCTCGAGAGCTAATTCCACCGGCTCGAGGCTCTCCTATATCCCACAATGCTAGGTGGTAACTACTCAGATCTCATTTGCCGCTTAGCTGTGAGGTGCTTTCTTCTACCGGCTCTGGCAGGTTAGTGAGTTTTTTCGAGTTAAAAACTTCATATCTACCCCTATCCTTTTTAGTTTAGTTTAGTTTATAGTACAGGGTATCCCTTTAGTTCAGACCGGGTCTCCCTCGTTTTTATCTCCCTTTATTCCCTTTTAACTTCTAGGCCTTTGGCCCACTCCCCTTTTTTCTCTTGTCTTTTAAGTGTGATTGGGTTTTTCCTTTTGGTTAAAGGGTGTGTCTGTGTGTTGTGTCTGTGTCCTTTGATACAGTTCTTTAGGATGTCTAAAGACTCCAAGGACTCAGGCTTCAAGAAGTGTGACTCGTGCTGTCAGAAAATGTCTCTGACAGACGGTCACACTTCTTGTGTCTATTGCCTGGGACCTTTGCACCTGCAGGACTCCTGTGCTGTTTGCCATGCATTCAGCCCGAGAGTCCTGCAGGAACGCAAAAACAAACTTATTCTTCGAGGCTTATTAAAGCCTGAAGGCCCCTCGACCCAGTCTGTGTCGGGGAAGCCTTCAAAGACTTCCAGGCCATCGGCTCCAGCTTCTGAGCTGTCTGCTGGGAGCATCAAGGCTGCTTCGACATCGGCTGCGGCTGGAGTCGATGTTTCGAAAACTCAAACCGTTACCTCGGCTCCGGCCGGAGCCGAGGTTGCTAAGACTCATTCGGCTCCGATAGTCTTATCAGAGCCACCTTCAAAGAAGAGGTCGAGGTCCCCTTCCATCGGCTCCATCCACTCGGCCCCGGGATCCCCTCTTCTTTCGGAGCGGAGCCATAGGTCCCATTCCTCTCGGTCCTCCAGGCTGTCCGACCATGACTTACAAAGGGTGGTGAGTAGACTTCTTAAGTCCGAGGCACTGGCCCAAATGCTGCATAGCTCTACTCAATAGTCAGCGGCTATTCCCATCCCTGCTTCTGTTCCTCCTCCGACTCCTTTGAGTTCAGAGTCGGGGCTCGTCGGAGCTGTGGCTGTTGGTGCGTCGGAGCCGATACCCTCCCTTTCGGCTCCGTCGTCTGCTCTGGTTTCCTCTTTGAAGGGATCTCGGCGCCGCGCTTCCCTCGTCGGCTCCGAGGGGGCGAGTGGCATCAGACCCTTGTCCGACCCCATTCTCCCTCTCAGAGCGACGGCGCTGGTGAGTTCGGCTCTGACATCGGCCTCGGAGCCGTCCCTGTCGGTGCCGGGGGGGTCCTTGTCTCCTCGGAGCGGGGACCTTCGGCCTTGGCTGATCGGGGCACCTTCGAGGTCATGCGGAGCTTGCTAGACCCCGTGTCTACCCCACAGTCGGCTCTGTCAGCTCCTCCCTCTTCAGTGCCTGTGGTGGTTTCTACCCACCCCCTCGTACAAGACCGTAGAGAGCCAGCCCCTCAGGTTTCCCCATTGGGAATATCCTCTTCTTCCGAGGCTTCTCCTGATCCGGCAGGGGAACCCCCTCGGAAGAGACGGTGCAAGAGGAAGCACATTGACTCCCCTGAGTCTATCACCTCCGACACCGAGTTGGAGGAATCTGAAGGTTCCCATCGGTCCCCCTCTGAGGATGTCTCTCTTGCTGACATCCTTGAAATCCTTAAACAGAGGGGGAACTGGCCTGCCCTTAACCCTCGCCCTTCCACCTCCTGGGTGTCTCCTCCCTTTGACCCCCTCATGGAAGTGGTGGCAAGGAAGGCTTGGACGGCCCCTGATTCAGTGGAACCTACCCCAAGGAGGCCGTCAAAATTTATTACTGCCCCAAGAGAGAAACAGTTCTTATCCAAAGGTGTCTCTGTTGATGCCATGGTGGTGGCCACAGCCACTAAGAAGGAATTAGCCGATCCTTCGGTGCCCGTCCATCCTCCTAACAAGGAGTCTAGGACCATGGACAGGTACGGTAAGCGGATGATTTCCTCAGCGACCTTTGCCATGTGGTCGCTGAACTACTTGTGTCACTTCACCCGTCTCCAGAGAGATTTACTCAAGGATATGGGTGAGGCTATGCAGGATCCAACAACTGAGGGGTTCCAAGACAAAATGAACTCCCAGTTGGCAACCCTGAATTCGATTGTCAACTCCTCCATGCGGCTTATCTCATATGCGGCTGATGGGGCGAGTAGGGCCGCAGGCACAGGTGTAGCTTTACGTCGTCACGCCTGGATGCGGCTGTGCAATTTTGCGGACCCTTTCAAGGCATCCTTCACCAATTCCCCCTTTGATGGCTCAACATTGTTTGGACCTCAGGTGAAGGATACATTGACTAGGTGCGAGCAGGAAGGTAAGACTCTCTCTGCCGTGGGAGTCCATTTTTCTACCCCTTCCAGACCTTATCCCAAAGGTCAGAGGGAGGAATGTGGTTCCAAACCACAAGGAGTCTCATCTGACGCACAAAGTCGATTCCCTCTAGAGGCAGAGGGGAACAACAATAGATGCGCCCTAGGGGCAGAGGTGATCCATAAAACCAGGGTAGCAGAGAGACTTTCTCTGATAAACCCTTTCAGCATCCCTGAGGAGCTGCCCGGCTGTCCACCTTCGGAGGCAGTCGGGGGAAGATTATCACTGTACCCAGAAGCCTGGCTTTCCCTCACTCAAGACAAATGGGTACAGTCGATTATATCCGAGGGTTACAAAATCCCCTTTATTCACATCCCATCCCAACCCAAAGGATCCCTTCCAGACGTTCCACCCAGTCTAAGGGAACAAGCAGCTTTAGAAATATCAAAGCTGCTGTCAAAAAGAGCTATCCAGCCAGTCCCAGCAGACCAGCAAGGATCCGGAATCTACTCCAAATTCTTTTTGGTAACAAAAAAAACAGGGGACTGGAGACCAATACTGGATCTCAGCAAGCTAAACAAGTATGTGAAGAAAACAAAATTCCGGATGGTCACGCTACAGTCCATTCTACCCTTCTTGGGCCAGGACAATTGGATGTGCTCGATAGACCTTCAGGATGCGTACTACCATATCAAAAGGCACAGCCGCTCCAGGAGGTTTCTCCACTTCAGGCTGGAAGCCGGTCACTACCAGTTCAGAGCCCTGCCCTTTGGTCTCACTACAGCCCTCCCGAGTGTTCACCAAATGTATGGCAGTGGTTGTGGCTCACTTGAGACGTCAAGGATTCCAGGTGTTTCCATATTTGGACGACTGGCTCCTTGCCACCACCACCAGGCATCAACTTCTTCTATCCAGAGACTTCACCATCCAAACTTGCCAAGCTCTAGGCATTTCAATAAATTTTGAAAAATCTGCCTTGTCAATCTATTACCTTTATAGGCGCCACCTTAGACACAGTTCATCTTTCCGCCAGACTAACAGAGCAAAGAGTATCAGATATCCGCAAACAAGTTTACCTTCTGCTTCAGTGCAACAAGATCAAAGCCAGGGTAGTCTTGAAGGTATTAGGACTCATGGCGGCTACTATTACACTCCTCCCCTTAGCTCGTTTTCACATGCGGATCCTCCAGTGGATGCTGTTTTCTCAATGGTCCTTCCAACAGCTCCCGATGTCTCACATCATCCTGCTAACCCAATCTTGCAAGAATCACCTGTCTTGGTGGATGACATCACCTCAAGTTCTCCAGGACAGACCCTTCATCTCTCCACCCCCAATCGCCACGGTGACGACGGACGCCTCCCTGATCGGGGGGGGGGGGCATTATCAGGGCAGGACAGTCCAGGGCACATGGCAATCTTTCGAGTGCCACTTGCACATAAATGTCTTAGAGATGAGAGCAGTGCTTTTAGCATTGCAAGCCCTTCAGGACTCTCTTCCCACAGGGACTATTGCAATTCAGATGGACAACATGTCCGTAGTGTGGTACATCAACAACCAGGGTGGAACCAAGTCCTACCCCTTATGTCGAGAGACACTCAGACTTTGGCAGTGGGCGATCTCTTCTCAGCATTTTCTGATAGCAACGCACATTCCCGGGAAGTCCAACGTGATTGTGGACAAGCTGAGCAGGGCTATTCTCTTGCCTCACGAGTGGTCTCTAAAAAAATCAGTACTGGAAGAAATCTTTCGAAGATGGGGCCGGCCTTGCTGCGATCTTTTTGCTACTCCCCAAAACAGCAAGTGTCACGACTTCTTCACCCTCTTCCCTTTACCAGGCCAACCCACCAGAGACGCTCTAGTCCATGATTGGCCCCGGGGAATTCTGTATGCTTTCCCCCCCTTTCCACTGATCTCTCAATTAATTCAGAAAGCTATTGCCTCGAGAGTCACTATGATCCTCATTGCCCCTTACTGGCCTCGACAGATATGGTTTCTGTTCCTGCATCATTTTCTCTTGGAGCAGCCTTGGCATCTACACCCAGTGCCAGATCTTTTGACCCACCAGTCGGGCCAGCTGCACCACTCCCTCCAATCTCTCAACCTCACAGCGTGGTTTCTCCGATTCCTACCCTAGCCAGGCTTCCTTTAATCTCTCATTCGGTCCGTAACATCCTGATAGCCTCTCACAAGTCTTCTACCAGAAGGATCTACAATAGTAAGTGGAAGCATTTTTCCTCCTGGGCAGCATCAAAAAATATAGACCCCTTCACTGCACCTATCCAGTCTATCTTAGACTTCCTGGCAGAGCTCTTTCATTTAGGCTCTTCCTCATCTACTATTAGAGTACAACTAGCTGCTATATCTAACTTTCATGTAGGTGTCTCGGACTCCGGTATCATGTCCCATAAACTCTGCAAAGCCTTTCTAAGAGGTATCTTTTTGCTCAAGCCCCCAATCAAAGATCCCCCACCTCAGTGGGACTTGAATTTGGTCCTAGCATCCTTGATTCTTCCCCCCTTCGAACCTGTGGCTTCATGCCCTCTTAAGTTGCTCTCATGGAAAACACTTTTTTCTAGTAGCCATAACATCAGCTAGAAGGGTATCTGAACTTCATGCTCTTTGCAGTAGTCCTCCTTACTTTGTTTTCCATAAAGACAGGGTGTCCCTTCAGACTAATCCGTCCTTCTTGCCTAAGATTTCCTCTGAGGCAAACCTAAATCAGACTATCGATCTCCCCGTCTTCTTCTGTGATTATTCCAGCAGGTCGAAACAAAAGTTACATTTTCTAGATGTTCATTGCCAACTTCGATATTATTTAGACAGGACTAAACAGTTCAGGAAATCTGACCAGCTCTTCCTGTCTTATGCGGAAGGGAAATTGGGCCTTCCAGTTTCTAAAGTGTCCCTTTCAAGATGGCTTACCTCTATAATTACCTTCATCTATGAAATCAGACATCAAAAACTGCCTTCAAGACCTAGAGCTCATTCAACCAGGGCATTAGCTACATCTGTAGCTTTTCAGGACAGGCTACCAATAGATTCCATTTGTGCAGCAGCCACGTGGGCTTCTCTTCATACCTTTATCTTGCATTACAAATTGGATATGGCCTCCAGAAACCATGCCAACTTTGGTTCCACTGTTCTCAAGAGTCTGTTTCGATAAGCCACCCCGGGGTAAGGTGCTAGGGACGCCGTCCCATCCAGCAAGAATGAAGGCGAGATTGACAACTTAACATTGAGAAGTTATGTACCTACCATAACGTTCCATGTTAGTTGTCTTCTTCTCGCCTTCTTTCTTATCCCCACCCTCCTTCCCCCTAGCCTGGACAGACCGATAGGAATTTTTGGGATCTTCCATTGGGGTTTCCTTCCCACATGTTCTACCAACTCTATTCTCCCTTTTATGTTTGTGGTAGCTTACATACAGGTTTATATAGAGGTGGGTTCCTTTTCTCTCTTCTCCATACTGTGGAGACCAGAACTGCTTGGTTTTAGCTATCAAACGAGATCTGAGTAGTTACCGCCTAGCATTGTGGGATATAGGGGAGCCTCGAGCCAGTGGAATTGGCTCTCGAGCTTTAGTATTGGCCGAGTCGGAGCCGAGGATCGGCTCCGAACCCATCCAGCAAGAAAGAAGGCGAGAAGAAGACAACTAACATGGAACGTTATGGTAAGTACATAACTTCTCATTTTCTGCTGTATCAGAGAAACTGGAAGGAGCAGATTGTATTAATTTAATGGAAGCACAAATAAGTAGCTGGACTGGTATTCCACAGCAGGATTTGTTAATTGAAAGGGCATATCCAGTGCATGCTTCACCGATGGCCATGGGGAAGCAGACAAGACCACTGTTGATAAAAATGTAATCATACCAGCAGGAGTTGTTGATCCTGACAAAACAGTGACAGAAGGGAAATGTACTAAAAACTGGAGACAGAGTACTTGTTAAAAAAAAAAAAAATTAGTCACACTAAACCAGGGAAAAAGAGTAGCTCATTAATCCCAGCATTTAAGGGAATGTTAGGCATGAGATTCAAGCTGCTATATCTAGTTGTTATCAGAATAGTTTTTCCTTGATTTCATAGACATTTTTGATGCAGAACAGGCTATGGGGAAAATAAAGTTTATTCAACAAAAAGTGAACCAGCAGAAGGTGAGACTGCAATAAAGCTCATAGGGAGACTTTGCCAGTCAAGGCTTTTCCAATGTTCTAAAGGAAAATAGTTGATAGAGAGGGGAAAAAAAAAGCAGAGGAGGTTACTACAAAATTCATGAGATGCATGGATTTGAACCAAAGCCTGGTGTTGCCAAAAACTCTCTCTCCAATGCAACTAAAGCTACACTTGTCACTACTTATCTCATCTTCACTCATCCTTAATAACCTTCAGGCATCACAAAAATCAAAACTCAAACAAAATGCTTTCACAGAGTTGCTAAATTTCCAGCAAATACCCATTTCAGAACCTACCACTATATAGCACCGAAAAGCCTAAATTGGTTACAATTACCCAATCAACTAACATATAAACCACTTCTTACCTCCTATAACATTACCCAGAATCCATCTGCTTGTCCAGAAGTAAATAACTTTCTACACAGCTATTTTCCCAGTCAGTCATTATGATCCAGTGACCAAAAACTCCTGTCTGTCCATGAGTCTATCAAATCTACGGGGTATTGTCTGTGCTCATACCATGTTAAGGCCTGGAACTTCTGATCTCTATCCATCAGGTCAGTACCCTCCTTCCCATCCTTTAGAACAATTCTGAAAGACTTCCTAGCCAAAAGTTGGTGCTATTCTATTTCAATACCAGGGTAAACTACATCTCTAAATCTGAAAAATAACTATTCATACCTTGCATCTCCTTACTCTCCCTTCTTCAGTCACTTCATTACTTTTATCTGTTTCTCTCCCCTGACTTTCTCTGTATACCATAAGCCTGCTTTCTCTCAGTTTATATTGCAGTTCCTGTTTGTATTATGTTATCTTACCTTTAATTTGTCTACATATTAGCTGAAATTTCTCTAACTATTAAATCAGTATCATATAACTTGTACCAATTCTTAACCAATGTCTTCGTGTTATGTCTAATTTAAACTGTAGTTTTTTTTTTTATATTATTTTTAACAACTGTAAAAAACTTGTACTTAAAATGTTTTGTAATACTTTGGAGCTTTTCCCCAGGTCTCCGCTGAAAATGGGATCCTTCCTAGTCAGACTTTCCTAGCATTCAAATGTCAATAAATAAGTAAATAAATTTGTGAAATATGCCTTTCAAGAAAAAAATGGCTGAGAAAGACTAGTCTTTTGTTGAGTTTTGTAAACTTTTGTGAGTGGACTGCAAAGCATGTGTACCTACTTTATGCCACTAATGCTTAGAATGACACTAAAAGTGAAAAAAAACTAAGTAAAATAATTTTTTTTATTAGTATTTGTATGAACCATTTTGTGATATAAACTATGTTACGTATAGTAAAGCAGTTTTGTGTAGTGTTTCATCAGGCGTATTTCAGTGACTGTTATATATGCTAAGGATATCGAAGTAAAATACTTTTTAGTTGTGAGAAGTGTAGGCTTTGCACAACAAGAGAAGAGCAAATTTGATGCTAATATGCTGTGATCTTGGGCTACTGTGGTGGCATATAAAACTGCACTGATTATATTATATGTAGAATTAAGATGGTTTCTCTTACATTTACAAGAGTGAATGTCTAGATTAATGCTGGAAAATGCCAGTCATTTTACATCTGCAAAGTTATTAGCTTGTTTTATTTTCCATTAGCAAATGTTCAGTGTGGGAGTCAAGAAGTCTGCTGCTGGAGTGGAGCCTAGATGGGCCAACTAAGAGCAGTGAATTTTAAGAGCTCCAAAACTAGTATAATAATATAGAAAAATTTTATTTTCAAGTTTAAAATGTCAGAAATTTATAGATAAACTACTAAACTACATAAATATCAATTTTGGTGGAAATGTACAAACATTTTCCTGTCAAGTAACTTGGAGATGTATCGAGTCACTGAATACATTTCAAGGAATGCTCATCCAGATGCTGCTTTGAAAAAACTGCAGTTGATGACATCTACCTTACAGGAACTATCTTTGAAAATGGATGGCTTTAAAAATGACTTAGAAAACCTCAAATTAAATTCTCAAAAACAGACTGATACTCTTTAGGAACTGTTTCAGCAACGCCATACAAACATAACAAATATAGAGACTTCTCTAAATGACATTGAAGGGAGACTCAGAGGAAGAATTCCAAAAAGAACTTCTGCTTACACAGAATACATGGCTGCTTAACAAAATAGATAACTTAGAAAACAGGGAAAGGAGAAACAACATTAAGGATCTTTGGTCTACCTGAAAACAATGAAGGAAAAGACATTATTTCATTCTTAACCTGGATTCCTGAATTTTTAGTCTTGAAAGAGGGACTTTCATTTGGAATTGAAGTGGCGCATAGAGCACTGAGGAAACCTGCTTCTAACTCAACAAATACTCCTCCTGGAGCCATAGTTATAAAATTGCTTTCATTTCTGGACAAGGAACTAATATGCTTGGAGAAAATCACCCGTAAAATACAATCAAAGCCTTATAAGGTTTGACACTGATTACTCCAGAATACTAGAACAAAGGAAAGAAGTCTGACCAATAATAAAACTGTTGAAACAAAACATTAAAGCACAGCTGGCCTTTCCAGACAAGATAAAAATACTTTTTGCCAATGAGATGAGAATCGTTAATGACTTAGAAGAAGCTACTATATTCATCAAAAACAACATAGTGTCTATCCCAGATGAAATGGAATGGATGGCCCCTACTCTTAAAAGAATAAAAGAAACAAATCCTTGGACTGATGCTAGAAAGAAGAAACAAAAAAATTATTCCAAGAAAGCTGTCCCAAAACGATAACTCTTACAACTACATCTCTCAAAGTGTCACCAGATATGGTACATCACTTGTCATCTGTTTTTATTTAAAAAAGCAGGGTTTCATAAACAACTGAGAAACAGTAATTTATTCAGAATGTTTAGAGTCCAATAATTCTTCACAAACAAAGGTAGGTCAAGATGGGTTACTATTTACATTATATACAAGCCAAACAAAGCAGAATATAATACAAACATGGAAGTTTCTATTCCCCTACTTGAACTCAATGAATACTTATCTTCATTTTTCATTGATTTTACTTGTAATAGTTTAAGTAATTAATTAACTAATTCAACAAGGTACTATTCATCAGAGTTCAGACTCAAATGTAACAAATTAACATCATATATAATAGCAATAACAATACAAGATGAAGAGGTCTGCTGAATTTAGATATTAAAGACAATTTAATAACATGGGCTTGTGCATAATAACACTACTGTCTTAACTTGTCATAAATGACATACACTACATTGAAAATCAAGGGGAAGCATGCTGATTTTCTTATATAAATAAATATGTATAACAAGTCATGTAATTGCTTTAACTTGAATTGTAGTTTCTGTAACCCATCTTGACCATATATATAATACTTAAGTGGTTACCAAGGTAACTAATGTTTTATACATGACATCAAACTGACAAAGTTGTTCAAGAAAAACAATAGAAGCCTGAACTTGAAATGTCACAGAATGTAACAATCATATTCTGAACAAATAGTATTAAACTGACAATAGACACTCCGTTTAATAGCATGGGCTTGTGTATAATAACAGTACTGTTTTAACTTGCCATAAATGACGTACACTATATTGAACATCAAGGGGAAGCATGATGATTTTCTCATATAAGTAAATGTGCGTAACAAGTCATATAATTGCTTCAATTTGAATTGTGGTTTTGTAACCCATCTTGACAATACATAATACTTAAGCTGTTACCAAGGTAACTAATGATGTTATGTAGTCCAATCTCGCCTACATTTGTACCCGTGGGTTCGGAACCGAACCTCGGCTCCAACTCGGCCATACTCTAGGTTGAAGTCTGGCTGGGCTAAGCGGTATCCCATGCTGCACTGCTCCCTTTCCCCAGATCTCGTTTGCTGCTCGTAAAGCTCAGACATGGTCTCAATCTTGGCTGTAGCCAAGTATAACTTTTCATCTTCTTTGACCAAAATTGTTGCTCCAAAAGCTATTTTCATAGCTAGATGTGTGTGTTGTTGGTTTGTGGAAGCTTTTTTGTGCAGCCTTTCATGGCCTTTGTCTTAGTATTTGTCTTGGTATCCAGTTAGCTATCTCCCAATGGGCTAGGCCCATTTGAGTTAGAGGACCTAGTCCTCCATTGGTTATCTGTTTACCCTTCTGTGTTCGTTTTGTTGTTAGGTACCCTATCCCTCCGGGCTAGGGCCGTTTAAGTTAGAGGACCTAGTCCTTCCCTTGTTTCCTGTCAGGGCCATTTGAGTTAGAGGTCCTTGTGTGGTGTCTGCATTTTATTTAGAGTAGTTCCCACGCTTTGTTGCTGGTGTCAGTTTTGACTGTTGTGTTGTGTCTAGTGTCCTGCTGATCATGTCCAAGGATACAAAAGAACATAAGCCTTCGGGCTTCAAGAAATGTAGTAAATGTGGGTATAAGATGTCGATTACTGATGGGCACTCTGTGTGTGTTTATTGTTTGGGGGCTATCCACCTTCAGGAGTCTTGTGCGTTCTGTCACGCATTCAGCCCTCGTGTTCTTCAGGAAATGAAGAACAAACTAATTCTGAAGGGATTACTAAAACCCTCCGAGGAAGATTTGGAGAGGTCTTCTAGTGTTAGGTCCTCTCCCTCTAAAAGAGACAAAACCTCCAAAGCAAAAAAAGATCTCTGGCTCCGTCAGTTTTATCGGAGCCTCCGGAGAAAGTTACTAAGTCTACTGTGGCATCCTCGGCTCCACTGTCTTCGGTGCCGAAGGAAGTTGGTGAATCGACAGAACCTACATCAGCTCACAGCCTCTTGGAGCCGGTGACAGAGATACTAGCTCGGAGCCGGTCTCCAGTTTTTAGACTGGTTTCTCCTCCTCATAGGTCTCCTTCTGAGAGGAGGTCTAGATCTCCTACCTTGTCCTCTAGGTCCTCTAGGACTCTCTCTGATGTGGATAGAGTGGTGCAGAGACTGCTTCAATCACTGGTGCTGGCTAAATTGCTTTCGGCTCCAGCCCAGTCGGCTCCAGAGCCCGTCACCCATCCATCGTCGATAGATCCTCCGAGCAAATCTCAGCCTTTGGCACCAGAGTGGTCGGCGCCGTCTGCTTCTAGGGGGGCTCTGATAGCCTATCCTGGCTTATTGGCTCCGATCTTAGCTCTGACCCCATCAGCTCCATCCACGGGGTCCAGGACTCATGGTTCCTTGGTCAGACCCAAGGTAGAAATCTCAGGATGCTCTTTGACTCCTAGCCTCCCTCTCGGTGCTTCGGCTCGGGTGAGCCTGACCCTTGCTTCGGACCTTGTCCCTTCTGCTCCGAGGTCTTCCATGGTTGGCCAATCTTCGGAGCCGGAGGGACCAGCTTTCGAGGTCATGAAGAGCATGCTGGCCAGGTCTTCAGCTGCATCATACAGCACTGACACTCTACCCCCTCCAGCTCCGGTATCAGTCTCTGATCGCCCCCTATCATTGGACAGCAGAGACCCAAGGCCTCAGGATACCTCCATGAGTGGTCCCCAATTTTCTGAGGGCCCCCCAGAGTTTTTGCCTGAGGAGCAACCCAGAAAAAGAACCAGATAGAGGAAGCACATAGACTCCCAGGAAGAGTCTCTCACATCGGACACCGACCTCGAGGAATCAGAGGGGTCCCCCAAGTCATCCTCTCAGGATATCTTTCACTGATATCCTACAGATCTTGAAGCAGAGAGGCGACTGGCCCTCTAAACCCCCTCTGAGGAGTCGGTGTTCCTGAAGGCCTTTGGGGCTCAACCCTCCACCTCCTGGTTTTCTCCACCCTTCAATGAACTCCTGGATCTGGTTTGTCAAAGGGTGTGGGAAACCCCTGACACTGTGGAACCAGTCCCCAGGAGAGCCAACAAATTTCTGTCCACCCCGGCTGACAGAATTTCTCACGAAGGGCGTTCCAGTAGATGCCATGGTGGTAGCAGCGGCCACCAAGAAGGAACTGGCTGAGACTTCATCTACCGTCCATCCCCCTAACAAGGAGTCTAGGACCATGGACCGGTATGGGAAGTGTATGTTTTCTTCAGCAGCCTTTACTCTGCAGTCGCTGAATTACTTGTCACATTTTATACAGCTCCAAAGCGATCTCCTGAAAGAGCTTGGAGATTCTCTGCACGGTAACATTTCTGACGCAGTGGCTCAAAGTCAACGCTCAGATGTCTACCCTAAATTCTATTGCTAACTCCGCCATGAGGCTGATCTCTTACGCAGCCAAAGGAGCAAGTAGGGCAGCGAGTTCTGTAGTTTCTCTCAGGAGGCACTCCTGGATGCACCTCTGTAATTTCGCAGAGGCCTTCAAGTCTACATTCACCAATGCCCCGTTTCATGGTTCCTCATTGTTCGGAACCAAGGTGAAGGACACTCTCACTAGGTGCGAGCAAGAGGAAAAAACTCTGTCTGCCATGGGAGTCCATTTTTCCATGCCTTCTAGACCTTATCCCAAGGTCCAGAAGAGTGGGAAAATGTGTTTCAAGAAATTGCAGAGGTTTTTTCATGACGCACAAAGTGATTCCCCCTCCAGAGGCGGGAGGGGTGGTAACTCAGGTAGACGCCGCCCTAGAGGCAGTGGAGGCCCGCGTAACCAGGGAGACCATGACTCCTTTCGTGGTTCTCCCTACCAGCGCTCCTGATGGGAGGCCTGACTGCGCGTTTCCGAAGCCAGTCGGGGGTCGCATTTTACTATACCCAGAAGCCTGGCAAGACATCACCCAGGACCAGTGGGTATTAAAAATACTTTCTTGAGGATATCACATTCCCTTCTCTTCTCTCCCCCCCCCACCAATCAAAAGAATCCCAGGTGTTCCACCCAATCAAAGGGAATCCACAGCTTCAGAGGTTATAAAGCTGCTAGAAAAAGGAGTGATCCAGCATGTCCCCTCAGACCAGGTAGGGACTTTCTCCAGATTCTTTTTGGTGCCGAAAAGAACAGAGGACCTGAGACCCATCTTGGATCTCAGCCGCTTGAACCTCCATGTGAAGAAGTCCAAGTTCCGAATGGTCACGTTGCAGTCTATTCTCCCATTGTTGGGAAAAGAAGTGTGGATGCACTCCATCAACCTCAAGGATGCTTACTACCTTATAAAGATGGACAGGGCATCCAGAAGTCATCTATGGTTCCGGCTGGGAGCCAGTCATTTTCAATTTCATGCCCTGCCCTTTGGTCTCACCACAGCCCCCAGAGTGTTCAAATGTATGGCAGTGGTGACTGCTCAATTGAGACGTCAGGGATTCCAAGTGTTTCCGTACCTGAATGACTGGCTCCTTTCTGCCACCACCAGGCATCTGCTACTACAGACCAGAGACGCCACTATCAAGCTGTGTCAACAATTGGGTATCACTCTAAACTGGGAAAAGTCTTCCTCGTTGCCCTCGCAGCGTGTCACCTTTATAGGCTCTGAGTTAGACACTGTGCTTATGAGGGCATTTTTACTACAAGAAAGGATTCAGGGTTTGCAACAACAGGTATACGCGTTGCTCCCTCTAAAAAAAAGTGAAGGTAAAAACGATTCTCAAATTGTTAGGGACGATGGCTGCAACAATTATGCTGGTTCCTCTTGCGAGGCTATGCCTGAGTCTCCTTCAGTGGCTGCTCTTCGCCCAGTGGTCTCTACAACATCTTCCGCTTTCTCATCTTATAATGATCACAGACAAGTACAAGCAAGATCTACGCTGGAGGCTTCACACCAGCAACCTCAGTGCGGGAAAGCCCTTTGTCCCTTCCCCTCCTGTTGCCACAGTGACCACGGATGCCTCCCAGATTGAGTGGGGGGGGGCATTATCTAGCAGGACAGTCCAAGGCACATGGGAGGAACACGAGATACATCTGCATATCAATATCTTGGAGATGAGAGCAGTGCTACTAGGGTTGCAAGCAATTCAGAGCTTTCTTCCTCTCGGGACAATTGCGATCCACTCAGACAATATGCCGGTGGTATGGTATCTGAACAAACCGGGAGGAACCAAGTCGTACCCCCTTTGTAGAGAGGCCATTCAAGTGTGGCAGTGGGCACTGTCTTCCCAACGTTTTCTTGCAGCAACGCACATTCTGGGGAAGTCCGTGATTGCCGACAGGTTGAGCAGAGCTATTCGAATGCCTCACGAGTGGTCCCTGAATAGTCAGGTTGCGGAGCAGATTTTCCGCAGATGCGGTCAGCCCTGCTGTGACCTATTTGCCAGTTCCCTCAATACCAAGTGCAGTAGTTACTTCACCCTTATCCCCCCTCAGGGGAAGTCACGCAGGGACGTTCTAGTTCACGATTGGCCCTCCGGTCTACTTTATGCCTTCCCGCCTGTTCCTCTGCTGACAAAGGTTATTCAGAAAGTGCAATCCTTGGGAAGCAGAATGATTCTGATTGCTCCACACTGGCCTCGTCAAATCTGGTTCCCCTTTTTCCATCCCTATCTCATGGACGCCTCCTGGATTTTGGACCCACAACCAGATCTACTGACTCATTTGTCAGGGCAGTTCCATCCCTCTCTTCAGACCCTCCAGTTGACAGCCTGGCTACTCCAGTTCCATCCCTAGTCGGGCTTCATCATTTTTGTCCGGAAGTGGTTCATATGCTGTCTTCTTCCCATAAGCCTTCGACCAGAAAGATTTATTCCATTAAATGGAAATGATTCTCCATCTGGGATCATACAAGACAGATTGATCCTTATAAAGCTGCAATTTCTTCAGTTCTGGAATTTCTCTCCATGCTTTTCAATCAGGGGTCAGTAGCCGCAACCATCACAGTCCAGTTGGCGGCTGTTTCCACTTTTCACGTCGCTAATGAACCCAGTCTAATGGTGCATAGACTTTGTAAGGCATTCTTGAAGAGCACTATGCTGCTTCGCCCTCCAGTCTTTGACCCGGTCATGCCTTGGGACCTAAATTTTGTGCTTGGTAGCCATCACTTCAGCTACATGTCTCGAGGCTCAAGCTTTTTTTCCTCCCAGTCTTTGACGCACCACTTTGGGACCTAAATTTTGTGCTACAGTGTCTCACTTCGTCCCCCTTTGAGCCTGCAGCTACTTGTGAATTGAAATATTTGACTTGGTAGACAATCTTTTTGGTAGCCATCACTTCAACTAGACATGTCTCGGAGCTCCAAGCTTTGTCAGTCAGACCGCCTTGCTTGATATTTCACAAGGAGAGGGTTTCCCTCAGACCAAACCCTTCCATTATTCTGAAATGGCTTCGGTTAGTAACCTCAGCCAATCCATTGAACTGCCCGTATTTTTTCCAGAGTTTTCTAATAAGGTAGAATTTAAATTTCACCAGCTGGATGTTCACAGACAGTTATGTTTTTATTTGCATAGAACGAAGGATCTTAGAAAATCGGATCAGCTATTTGTCTCATTTTCAGTTGTCTAGATAGATCTCTAAATCAATGTCTCAGGATATCTATGGATGATAACAAATTGGATTTGATATCCAGAGGCAGATACATAAAACAAATTTGATGCTTTAAGTAAGTTAGCAACAAAGTGATTACTTAAATGCTGGCAAACCGTGAAATGTAACTTCTGATATATCCAGTAAAATACATTGTATTATAAACATTAGGCATAAATATTATTACCATCTATTTATATTAAGTAATAAGTTTTGAAAGACTTCATCAATAATGGTGACTATGTTAAATAACTGTATGCTATAATCTTTTACTGAGGTTTTATACATGATACATCCTACTTTACTATGAATTGCATGTCATCTATTTTTCATGTAAATATTAATTGCTTATACAATAAGTAGACATTTATATTGTATTAGAATTCTGTTTAATCTACAATAGTACTATATCTGTTCAAAATAATATAAATATTGCTTATTTCTATTACAAATGTTCTGGATTGTCAAGGTATGAGTGATAATCTGATGGATTTAGGTTTATCCATCAGATTAGGAATGATTTTCATTCCATGGCTAGTGTGGATCTTAGTTTTGTTAACATTTATTAATTTAAATTTGTTATTGGATCTTAGTTTTATTAACATTTATTAATTTAAATTTATTTCGCAAAAACACTTTTAGTATGCCTGACCAAAACAGTACTTTATTGGTAAATGCTCAAAGTATAAAACTGATAATTTCCTTTAAAAGCTCAAACATATACTTTATAGTTATCAGAGGAAAATGTTTAATAGTCACAATAAAACAAAAAATACATTGTCTAAATGCAATCCACTTATAAGACAAAGACAAAAGGGGTAACAATTTTATGGAAAATAAATGTGATTAACCCAGAAATCATTTATAAGTATGAAGATAAAGAAGGCCTTATGGCATTATTAATGGTTAAATATAATAACAGAATATGGACCCTAGCCAATCAATACTGGTTCCCTGGCATTGGAACAGGAACTGTTCAAAAAACACTTGGATTTAATTTCCAATAATTATAAAGGCAACTTAATATTAGGAGAAGATTTTAACTGTATATTTGATATTTCTGAAACTACAAATAAAAGACCAGTGCATACATCTGCTGTATCTAAAGCTTTAAACAAGTGGGTAGAATCATTTCATCTTGTAGATACTTTCAAATTTAAAAAAGATAAATCTTTGTTTTCCCATCAAGATCACAGATTTGGTGCACAAACTAGAATAGATAAAATATTTGCTGCCCATGCCTTGCACTCTAAAATCATTAATTTCTCAATTACTCCCTGCCCCTTTTCAGACTACAATTCATTGATACTAAAACTTCAAAATGGGTACAAACCATTAATCTTTAACTCCAGAATTCCAGCATATAGAGCTAAAATTGAGTTCAAACCCTGGTTATTATCTGAATTACAGATGTTCTTCGTGTTTCACTGTTGCAGTCATCACACTTGGGTTATCTGCCTGCAGGTAGCCCTCAGTCAGCCTGAATACCAGAGTCTTGGGATTTCTGTGTCGGATGCTGTCGCCTCTTCCATGACGTCAGGTCATCAGGGGTATAAAACATGCAGCCGACGCCATTACATGAGCTTTTCTTGCCGCGTGGGAGCCGGAAGCAGAAGCAGTTCATAAGTGCCAGTCAGCCACTACCTGAAATTTTCATTCGAATTTCAAACCTGAAGTCTTCTAAAGCTAAGTGCCCCGTTGGGGATCCTTTTTTCTTGCTCTAACCGATGTCAGAAAAAGTTGACAATTGTCTTGCCTGTGGAAAGCAAATACCTCACAGAGATTTTCATTCTTACTGTGTCACCTGCTTAGGCCCAGACCACGACGTTCCTCGCTGTCGGTTTTGTGCCTTGTTTAATGTCCGAACTATTCGTCGTTGGGCTATCTTTGTCGCTAAATTCTTTTGCTGTCATTCTCCATATTCCGAAATGGCTTCGATAAGCCATCCGACTGCCGATCTTACAAAAAAATGTAAGGATAAAGACAGACGGCATAGGTCCAAAACTGCTGACGACGCTTCCGTTAAGTTAGTTGCCAATCCGCCGGTTCTCAGTGAGGTTCTTTCACAGCCCCTGATACCTGCTTCTACAGATTTGTAGGCCTCTGCTGAGACCCATTTGGAGTCCAGTATGCTGCGAGATGCTTCTTCAACTATAGAACCTGCAGATGTCTCTACCTTGGATGGGTCCGGAGCCGGTGTGCAGACACCGGCTTCTGAGGGTGTATTCCGACCTTCCGAAGTTCATATTAAACCAACAACTTTGTTTTTTTGCTATAACTACCATGTTTCTCAGCCCCAGAGTTCACACTACGCCTAGGAAACCAACAACCAAAGCGCATGCTCAAACTCCCATGCCACAGAAACAAATGTTTAGAATGGCTGAAGACCTTATAACCTTAATTAGGGAAAGCCAGCCTTCACCCTCTAAAAGACAAAAAAATGATTTTCCTTCTGATTCTACAGACCATGAGTCCGATGACTCTGATCCCTCTGATTACCAGGACTTACCCTTATCTACCTATGAGGATTCAGATGCAGAGGATTACATTCCCTCTGCCTCCCCTCCAGAGGATTTTTCTTTTGGTGAAACCTTGCACACCTTAAGAGAGCATTTCCGCTGGGAATGCCAGGACTATCCTCAGTCCAAAAAGAGACTCAGAGAATTTTTAGACTTGCCTCAGCACAGGCCTCTAGCTATAACCCCCTGTCCTGGATATTGTAGATGATGTCTTCATGGAATCCAGTCTTGCTCCTGATACTTTACCACCAGCTCCTAGAAAGCCTGACAGGTACTACAGAGTACCTGACTCTCACAAATTTTCTTTAAGAATCCCACTGCGGATCCAGAGACCATTTCCCAGGGAACTAAAGGCATTAAGGCTACTACAGCCAAAAACCCTACCCCCTTGGACAGGGATTCTAGAGCTGTAGACAGATGGGGTAAGAAGGTTTATACCTCTGCAACTCTTGCCATCAGGGCTTTGAATTGCCAGTTTCACATGTTAAAGTACCAGCAGCATATTATGGGACTAGTTAAACAAAAAATGTTGTTGCTTTGAGATTGTACAGAAAATAAAGATTTACAAGAGTTAATGCATTCTGCAAACTAAGTTAGTAAACGCACTTTGCATTGTGGTTTTGATGCCTTAGAAGCATCTTGCAGGGCTGCTGTCTCTGGGTCTGTAATGAGAAAGCATGCTTGGCTGAAGGAACAAATCTTGCCAGACCATGTCAAAGCAAGATTACTAGATGCTCCATTCAACCGGGAATGTTTGGCACAAAAGCAGAAGTTCTTAAAAAGATGGAGGAAAAAGCTAAATCTATGCAAACTGTTAAAGATTTCTTACAGGTGCAGCCACCTAGATTCAGTAGGCATTGGCCTTCTAAAACTGGTACTTTCCAGTCCCTCCCAGGCCTTCTCAGTCCAAACCCAGGGGCAACAGAATACCAAGACTACAGTCTCAGGGTATGCAGAGATCCAAACAATGGAGTGCTCCCACCTCAAAAACAGGGAGTGGTAAGCCACCCCCTTATGGAAAAAGTTCACAATGACTTGTCTATCATCCTTCCCAGCCATGCCCAAGTACTTGCACCCCTAGGAGGAAAACTCACCCTGTATGCAAAAAACTGGATGTCCATTACCCAGGACTGCAGAGATACAGATTCTACTTTCACTCACAGCCAACCCCAAGCAGGATGCAAGACCTTCCTCCAAACCAGTGGGCAGGGGCACAAAAGCAAGTACTTTCTCTTCTCAGTATCAGGGCTATTCAACGTGTTCCAGTAGAGCAAAGAGGATAGGGTTTCTACTCCAGACTATTCCTGGTGCCCAGAAAAGAGAACTCTCGGCACCCTATCCTGGATCTGTCAGTTCTCAACACCTTCTTCGTGGTCCCAAAATTCAAAATGCTTGCACTGCAACAGCTTGTTCCTATGCTAGCCAAGGATGCTTGGCTAGTCACCCTAGACTTAAAAGAAGCTTATCTGCACATCCCCATAAGGGAATCTTGCAGGAAATATCTATGTTTCAGGGCAGGCTCTATGCTGTGCACTATCAGTTCTCTGCACTTCCCTTTGGCTTATCTACTGCGACAAAGGTGTTCACAAAGTGCCTGGCTCCAGTCATTGCATACTGCAGGCAGAGAAATATTCAAATTTACCCATACTTGGATGATTGCCTGATTCAGGCGGACAGTCAGGAATTGCTACTTCAGCACCTGGCATTTGTAAAAAGACTCCTAACTTCTCTGGGGTACACCATCAACAAAAAGAAATCACAACTGGTGCCCAGCCAAAAGATTGTAGTCCTGGGAGCAAGCTTGAACACAATTTCCCAAATGGCATTCCTCACTCCAGAAAAACAGGCTTATTTGGCAAACTACTTCAAACTAATGGCCACCAAAACCCAGCTATATTCAAGAAAAATACTGCAAGCCCTAGGGTTCATGGCCTCATGCATTCTACTAATTACATATGTAAGACTGCATATGAGGAAACTTCAGTGGTACTTAAAAAGTCTGTGGTGTCAACAGTCGCAGGACATGGAAACCGTGATTCCTATCATTCCTTGCCTAAGGGCAGAGTTCCTTTGGTGGGCAGAAGCATGCAACCACAACAAGGGACTTCCCTTCACTCAACCCCTCGCCGCCCAAACCCTGACAACAGACGCATCAGACAAATGCATTCAAGGCAAATGGAGCCCAGGACAAATTCCCCTGCATATCATTCAAAAAGAAATGTTAGCTGTACAGAATGCTCTGACAGCCTTAAAATATCTTATCCTTCCAGGACAACTCCTGATAAAGGCAGACAACACCACAGTTATGTGGTACATAAGCAGGGGGGAACTCATTCCTACCCACTCTGCAGGTTAGCCATGGCCCTGTGGAACACAGCCTTGAGCAACTAAGTGCACCTGCAAGCTCAATTCTTGCCAGGCAAACAAAATTCACTGGCTGACGACTTAAGCAGAATTCTGCTGGAACCCAACTCATTTAAACTTCTAATCCACAGGTGGGGGGGACACCAGAGGTGGAACTCTTTGCCTCCCCCCAAGACTATCAGTTGAGCAAATTTTGCACCAGAAATCCTCACAGCAGAGAGTGGAAAGTGGATGCCCTATCCTTTACATGGGAAAACCTCTCAGTTTATGCCTTTCCCCCTCTGCCCCTCCTCTCTCAGGTGTACTATTCAAGATCAAACAGGACAGACCAAGGACAATCCTTATTGCCCCAGACTGGCCACACCAGCACTAGTACCCACTCCTACGCAGTCTGACAGCATTTCCACCCTGGCAACTACATCAGGCCCCCTCCCTGCTGTCTCAGCAACAGGGACAGATTTTGCATCCACAGCTGCAAACCCTGAACCTTGCAGCCTGGCTTATCCCCTGAATACACCACCAGCAACCCTCAGCAAACAGGTGCTGGACATCATCCTTGAAGCCAGACTAGGAAATCATATTCAGAAAAGTGGAAAAGATTGTTCTTGGAGCCAGTCTCAAGGAAAGGACACAGCTGTGCCCACCTTACCTCAAATCCCAGATTACTTAGCAGAGCTGCTCCACAGAGGCCTATCCTTCTCATCAATTAAGATTCATGCCTCTGCCATCTCAGCTCATTACAATACTAAGCCACCTCTCTTTTCTCACCCTCTCATCAAACAGTTCCTGAGAGGAACTAACAATTTAACGCCCCCGAGGAGAGCTCCCACCCCTGCCTGGGACCTAAACTTTGTACTAGAGAAACTCACATTTCCCTCCTTTGAGCCTGCTGCTGCATCAGAGTTAAAATTCCTCTCTTGGAAAACAGCCTTACTGCTAGCCATCTCATCAGCAAGAAGAGTGTCTGAGTTACAGGTACTAATGGCTGTGGAACCCTTCATTATTTTCCATGCTGACACGGTTTCCCTCAGGACTAACCCATCATTTATGCACAAGGTGGTATCCAGTGGAGCTTTAAATGAAGCCATCCATTTACCAACCTTTTTCCCTAATCCTCAGAATAAAGGGGAAAGGATCCTGCACTCCTTGGGACGTGCACAGACAGCTCAGGTTCTACCTTGACAGGACTAAACCTTTCAGAAAATCTGACCAGCTGCTAGTCAGCTTTGCTACAGGGGCAGCGGGCAAGGCCATTTCAAAGCAAACCATTTCCAAATGGATAGCACACTGCATCCATTTCTGCTACAAACACCATGGAAAACCTACCCCACAGGCGATCAGAACTCATTCCACTAGGGCTACCTCAACCTCTACATCATTTCTCAGGGGAGTCCCTACCAGGGACATCATGGAAGCTGCAACCTGGAGTTCTGTACACTCCTTCACCAAGCATTACCACTTGCCTATCTTTTCTAAATCCAGAGCTGGATGTGCCAAAGCAGTCTTACAAGGCCTGCTAGCCAGACCTAATACTTCTTTACTGCCTCCACCCTTCCTCAGCTTTGGGAATCAACCTAAGTGTGATGACTGCAACAGTGAAACACGAAGAATATAGTACAGTTGTGTACACTTACCATAAATGTAGATGTTAGAGTGTGTTCACTGTTGCAGTCCTGGTTACCCTCCCTCCAGCCCGCTGAATTTTTTTCTATTCTTTCTACTTATCCTCTTTTTGGCCATGTCTTACGGCAGTAGTATTTACTTTTTACTGGAGGTGTTCCACACCATGTGATTGCTTCCTTTTTGGGAGGCTCCTGACATCTGGGGCAAGAAAAACTGATGTAATGGCATCAGCTGCATGTTTTATACCCCTGACATCATGGAAGAGGAGACGGCATCCAACATAGAAATCCCAAGACTCTGGTATTTGGGCTGACTGAGGGCTACCTGCAAGCAGATAACCCAAGTGTGATGACTGCAACAGTAAATACACTCGAACATCTACATTTATGGTAAGTGTACACAACTGTACTTTCTTCTTAGATATTAATTACACCAGAGAGAGAAATAAAATAATGGTATGGGACTCATTAAAAGCTTACATATATGGTAAAACCCTAACTTGTATAAAAAAAATCAGGGAATGGGATTCTGAATTATTAGATCTACAATCCAAACTTCTGTCAGTAAAAGCTGAAAAAAATCAAAATAATTATGAGATGGAAAAGAAAGTAGAAGTATTAAACAAACACAATACAATTCTAACACACAAAACTAGTTTAGCTTTAGAAAAACTAAAAATTAATACCTTGTCCACTTCTCCCAAATATCTACATAATTTATCCACAAGAATCAAAATACAATCAAAAGCTAATAACATTAAAAGTATCTTCCATGAAAAGAAAGGGAACATGTCTCCGATATAGGTGACATTCTTGATGCCTATAAAAATCACTATATGGAACATTTCTAATATTAAAAAAAAATTCCAGAAAAATTAAAACTAGATCTGCAAGCACCCATATCCTACAAAGAAATTACAGATACAATAAAAGAGGGTAAAAGTAATAAAGCTCCATGTGTAGATGGCATAATTATGGAAATATATAAACTTTTTCCTTCAATGGTACTATCCCTCTTTCATAAGACTCTATTAGAAATTCAGTCACAAGCTTTAATACCACCCTCTTGGAGATATTTCTAATCACACCAATCCTAAAGGAAAATAAATCCCCAAATCTCTGTACCTCATTTAGATCTATATCATTATTAAATAATTACTATAAGGGTCTATATTATATTGCTGAAAACGTAAAATTTTGAGCGCTCACATGAGCGAATATGCAGATACTCAAAATCGCTATTGTGGGAGGCTGCGCCCCCCACCCCCTGCTAAATATATATATTACAACTCCAAGATCGCACTACAGCGAGGAAAGGACAAATATTCCAATCTCCACTGTACTGCGATCCAAAAAAATGAATATCGAATATCTGCATTTTCTCTCATGTGAGCACTTGAGGTTTTAAGTTTTCGGCGATCTAAAGTTGACCTGACTATAAGATATTTATGACAATAGTAACTAACAGAATGAAAATGCCACTATCCAAAACAATAAATAATGATCAAACTGGATTTATATATCATAGATACACACATGACAATATTAAAAGGATAATTTCTCTTATAGAGTGTTACTCAAGAAAATAAAGAAACAATCATAATTGCTTAGATATAGAGAAAGCTTTTGATTCCCTAAATTGGGACTATTTATTCAAAATCCTAATGCTATTTGAATTTCCTGCATCCTTTGTTCATCTCCTAAAGAATATATATATACAAATAATTTAGCATATGTCAAGTTAGGTTCTTTTACCTCTGAATCTATACATATAACAAAAGGCACTAAACAAGGATGTCTCATGTCACTGATTCTATTTGCTCTGGCTATTGAAATATTGGCAGATTCAATTCATAACAATATAAAAATCAAAGGAGTAGATATTTATGAACAATAAAATTCTAAAGTAATGCTATTTGCTGATGACACTAACATTATCTAATACAAAAGAGACATTAGAAGAATTAAATATATTAATTGACAAATTTTATATGACTTCAGGACTCCATTTCAATAAATCAAAATCAAAATTTTTGTTTTTAAGTAAAAGAACTGTAGACTAAGAAAGATCAAATCACAGGGAAAAAAATTATCTACCTTAAAATATCTCGGAATTGAGTTATGCAAGGATAATAATGAATTAATCTAAAAAAACTATAGTAATATCAATACAATTAAAATCTCTGTGGAAAAATAGAACAAAATAATAACATTTGAAGATAGACTACAGTTAATAAAAATGGTTTTACTGCCCAAGATCCTATATATAGCCTTGGCAATACAACTGTTACCAGAAAGGAATATACTTAAAGAAATAAATTCACGCCAAATAAAATGTTCGTTTCCCAAAAGAAACAGAATAGCTTTAATACATCATATCAGACCATGGAAACGGGGAGGATTACACTTTCCTGATATAGAAATATATATAAAAGCATAAATATCTAAAACGATCTCATATTGGATAAGTCCAAGTTGCTCTACAAATTGGAAAGAATGACTAACTGTAATATCAATAAATTAATTTGATTTACAAAACAAAATTTCAAATAACAGATAAAAACAATTTGCCATGGCACATATATATTAGTATGCAATAGAATATAAGTAAAGCCATTAAAACTCGTATGATTATTACATTGACTCATTGAGGAAAATTATTAATTCAAATATAGATTTAAAAATCTGGTTTGATATTTTAACACCATTTGTAGTCACAAAGAACTTTCCACATAAAATATATAGAGAAATTATTAATTCTTGGGAACAGAAAGAATTTGTTTGTTTACTCCAATGTATCAAAGAACTAAACGTTTTGGATATGCAAGTAGTAAAAACAACGTACAAAATTCCACAACAGGACTGGCTAACTTTACAGAATATTATATCATATTCACAAGATTTAAGTAGAATAATTAATTTTTCATTTAAAGAAATACCCAAATTTACGAAATATATATATGAAATCATATATAATGACTTTGACATGGTAAACAGTATTTCAAAATTTTACAAAATATTGATAAACTATAAAACAACACCCAAGACCTCATATTGGAAATATATAACAAAAGGACACTTGATACAATTAACTGAAGATATTAAAAACAATATCTTATTATCGATAGAATATACATCATTTACACAGTACTGGAAAGTTTTTAATTGGAAATGCTTGCACAGAGCATTCTTAATCCCAGATAGAATCAGTAAAATTAGTTCTTCCATAAAAGGAATATGTTGGAGATGTGAGCAAGTACACAATGCAGATTGGAACCACATTTTCTTTCTGTTAAAATTAAGCCATTTTGGAATGGTATTAATAACTTTCTACAAGCTTTATTTAATGAATCATTTTATTTAACTAAAGCTCTTGTATTATTAAATGTGAACGAAGGTCCTCATTTGAATAGGTCAAACATGTATCTAGTATGGACTATACTTGCAATTTCAAGGAAGTGTATAACACCAAGATATAATACAAACACAATACCAACTTTGGAAGATTTCTACAGCCTACTGAAGACCACAGTATTATTGGAAATTAAAATTAAAGAACTAAAAATTTATCCAAAGCCATTTATCAACAACCCTTGGGGAAAAGTCTTATCGTTCATTGACACTATATAGTAATTGATCAGACACTCTGATAATGAATTGGATATACTTATAAAGTAACTGTATACAGTAAGATCTATTATAGTGTCGGGCTAATGTAAATAGTGTACATAGTTATTTAAGATGTTCTGTATTAATACTATGGAATTCATTCAAATGTATTTGAAAAATAAAACAAATTTTGAGAAAAAAGTCTGCTGCTAAGGATGCTGTACATTCAGTTCTAAATGAAATTTACAAATATTCATTGCTGCCTACTGTTGCATAGAACCAGCTGTCTGCAAGTACAAACAATTAATCTTGAGAGTTCTGAACATTCTTTACTGAGGGGAAATGCAAAACGTAAAGGTACAGTGGCATACAGTTCTGTGAAAAATAAAGTTTGAAATTAAGGGGAAGTGAGTAAGGGACAGCAAACCTCTCTAGCAGCTTTAATATTTTAATGCATTTACTAGAACAGTGTATGTTTTTTAAATTATCCATTGCACTTTTTCTTAGGGCTAAAAGTTAATGTTTTCTGAAAGCATACAAGCTGTTTTTTCACATTGGGGAGGGGAACAGAGATAAGAAAAGAACAGACAGCAAACAGTATTGGGTGAAACACAGGCTGTAGCATGAGCTTTAGCATGGGTAACCTTAATTTTATGTCAGGTAATGCCTCTGTGTGCAGCTCTTAATTTGCGGCAGTTTTTTTCATATCAGGATTTTTTTGAAGATGTATATAGTTTTGTGCGTTTGTTCTAAGTTAATATGGAATGCGGGTGTTTTGAAAATGTACTTAATATTTTTTTGTTTGAGGGTTTTCAGTAAAACAAAAAAGTCTTAAAATGTGACATAGGTTCAAATGGAGTAGAGAAAAAAAACTTATGAAAGATCAACAAAACATTAGTCTGTGCATGTAATGTGGAAGTTGGAAATACACATTCAGGAAAACTGATATTTATAATAGGTGGGTACAACAGCATTTTATCATAATGGTTACGCTATGCATATTATCTTGGAATGTCAATGGCCTTACAGGTATAGGCAAAAAGGAAACACTATTGAATTATATTAAGAAATGGAGAGTGCAAATAATGTTGCAGAAGACACATTTGGAAAGAAATGAGCATGTGAATTTGACAGAGCATTTCAGAATGACTATTCAGAATGTCAGGGACAAAGGAAAAGATGAGCAATTATACCAATTGCTAGAGGGGCTCCAGTAGTGATAGAAGAGGAAAAAAAGACCATCATAGATTTGTGATAGTTAGAACTATAGCCAAGGGAGAAAGATTATGTTGGCATGTATTTATATTCCACCCAAAACTGCTATTATGGAGCTTAAGCACATTTTGGGAGAAATAGTCAACCTTCAGCAGGGTATATTACTTAAATGTGGGGAATGAAACTTGATTTGCAATATTGGAGATGCATCAGTGGATTTATAAGGGAAATATAACAAAAGATGGTATGTTTCTGAAAAAAATGTTTGAAAATGTTTGTTAGGGAAGATGTGAATTCAGTAGAATACCATGGACAGAATTTACATATTCCCCAAGGTACAATAACTGGGCTTGACTAGACAGAAATTATATTACATGGGAACATATGTATTTGATTAAAAGCTTTGACACATATCCAATAACTATTTCAGATCACGCACCAATAAAAAACATGGTAAAATGCAAGGTGATGAAGTAAAATGAGATACTGGTGCTTTCTACCTACTTGTTAAAAAGAGAGGAGGTTAAGGAATGGGTGGTGGAAATTATTCAGAAGTTACTAGGGAAGATAGTAATATCTTTAGACGTTGTAGCTAGTAAGGGAGAAAATGGAGATGTTCATCGTGCATTACAGCTGCAGTAATTACATATGGGTTTTCAGCCGGCAGGCGGTCCCTCGGTCGGCCGAATTCTAAAGTCTTGGTCCGGCGTCGGTTGTTGTCGCGTACTCTTCTGACGTCAGGAAGGCTAGAGTATAAAAGACACAGCCGACGCCATCTTCTCCAGTCTTTTTTGCCGCGCGGTGCCCGAAGCAGAAGCAGTTCGCAAGTGCCGGTCAGCCAGCTCCTGAATTACGAAAAAATTTTGGAACTGAAGTCTTCATTAAAGCTAAGTACCCCGTTGGGGAATCTTTTCTTGCCTCAGACCGATGTCAGAAAAAGTTAATAATTGTATTTCTTGTGGGAAGCAAATACCGCATAAGGATTTCCATTCCCTTTGCATACCTTGTTTGGGCCCAGACCACGACGTCTCGGGCTGCCGCTTTTGTGCTACCTTCAATAAACGCACTATCAAGCGTCGGGCGGAGTTCGCCCAACACTATTTTGGCAAAGCGTTTAATTATAAAATGTCGTCGGATACTCCGACTACCGCTATGTCCAGAAAACGCAAAGAAAAGGACCGTCAGTCGAGAACTGCGGTCTCCACTGACACCACGCCGAAACAGGCTCCACGTGGACCGGTTCTCAGTGAGACGCCTTTGCAGTCCCTGACTACCGACGACACTACCTCGGCGGGGACTTCTGTACCTGAGACCGCTGGTTCTTCGGTCCCTTCCCAAACTACAACCGAAGCCCCTGCTCATGTCGAACCCACCAATGTGGATAGATCTACATCCACCCATGGTGTATTTAGGCCTTCATCTTCATTCTCCATCAAGGCCTTTACAAAAGCCAAATCAGCCAAGCAACTTTCTAGGCCTGCCTCACAAGGCCCAAGACCTGGGCCCACGCCTAAGAAGCACATGCTTAAAATGGCTGAAGACCTGATCACTCTTATCAGAGGCTCACAGGCCCCTCCGGACAAGAGACCCAGAGTAGAGGAGGATTCTCCTCCTTCTGACCAAGAATCAATTTTATCAGAACATTCTGATGCTGAAGAACAATCTTATTCACCCTTTGAGGATTCGGATGCAGAGCAGTCTATTCCTTCTGTATCCCCCCCTGAGGATTTTTCCTTTGGGGAAACTTTACACTCCTTGAGAGAGCATTTCCATTGGGAAGGCCAAGACTTTTCAGACTCCAAGAAAAGACTTAGGGAATTCCTCTGGTTACCTCAGCATAGGCCTCTGGCTATTCCTCCTGTTTTGGAGGTTTTGGATGATGTATACTCGGAGGCCTGTCTAAATCCTGATTCTCTGCCTCCTGCACCAGTTAAGCCGGATAGGTATTACAGAGTTCCTAACTCTCATCAGTTCCTCTATAAAGGCCATAATGCAGACCCTGAAACTATTTCTCAAGGCCCTAAAGGAATTAAGGCTTCCACGGCCAAGAATCCACTACCTACGGAAGGGAATCTAGATCACTAGAAAGGTGGGGTAAGAAGGTTTACACCTCGGCCACCCTTGCCATGAGGGCCTTAAACTGCCAGTTTCATATGATTAGATATCAGCAATTTCTGTTATCACAATTAAAAACAAAAATGTCACAACCTGAACAACCAGATTTAAAAGAGTTGCAGGATATGATGCATAGTGCTGAACAAGTGGGCAAGCACACCTTACAATGTGGTTATGATGCACTAGAGGCCTCCAGCAGATCAGCCGCCACTGGAGCAGTCATTCGCAGACATGCATGGCTAAGGGAACAAAATCTTCCAGACCAGGTGAAAGCAAAAATTCTGGATGCACCGTTACATAAGGATGTTCTTTTTGGTGGTAATGCTGAGGATATTTTACGTAAAATGGAAGAAAAGGCAAAGTCTATGCAAACTGTCAAAGCTTTCTTACAGGTTCAGCCACCAAGGTTCAGCAGGAATTGGCTGTCAAAAAACTGGTCCTTTCCAACCACTGACAAAAACCAAAGAGGCAGATACAGACGTGGAAGGGGCAGAGGACAACCCCAAGGGCCCTACAGAGGCAGACAATGGCAATCACCAACACCAAGAAGTGGTGACGACAGTGCACAGAAATACAGAAAGCAGACTCAATGACTCCCTCATTTTCATGCCAAGCAGAATTCAACTGGCAGCACCTTTGGGAGGAAAACTGGCACTATTTGCAAACAATTGGCATATTGTCACAACAGACAAATGGATTCTGGACATAATAAACAGAGGCTACAAATTTCATTTCCACACTCTTCCAAAAATGAGA
The DNA here is from genome assembly GCF_019279795.1 of Protopterus annectens. Classification (NCBI taxonomy): domain Eukaryota; kingdom Metazoa; phylum Chordata; order Ceratodontiformes; family Protopteridae; genus Protopterus; species Protopterus annectens. The sequence goes on along the minus strand of NC_056728.1, from coordinate 1,540,437,463 downwards.
GGCATGCCAAACCTACCACAAAATCAAAGGGTAGAGGCACAACTACAAATCGCAAAGCTCCTAAACATGAGGGCTATACAAAAGGTACCTACGCACCAACAAGCACAAGGTTTCTATTCAAGGCTTTTCCTGGTGCCAAGAAAAGGAAGCGACTGGAGACCCATTCTGGACTTATCCATTCTCAACACATTTCTTCTAGTACCAAAATTCAAGATGCTCACATTACAGCAACTCCTTCCCATGCTGGGCAAGGGTTTTGGCTGGTAACATTGGACCTCAAGGAGGCATACCTGCATGTCCCAATCAGACAAAGTTGCAGAAGATACCTCAGATTTCTTGCAGGTTCAAATCACTATCAATTCTCTGCATTGCCCTTTGGCTTATCTACTGCCCAGAGTATTCACCAAGTGCCTGGCATCAGTGATTGCATACTGCAGACTTCAAGGCATACAAATTTACCCTTATCTGGACGACTGCCTGATCCAAGCGGACAGCAAACACACTTCTCAAACATCTGGCATATGTGACACGCTTACTGCTTTCTCTGGGATACACCATCAACAAGGAGAAATCAAAGCTAACACCCTCTCAGAAAATTACCTTCCTGGGTGCCAACTTGGACACAAACACCCAGATGGCTTACCTAACAACAGAAAAACAAGGGCAACTATCTCATTACTTCAAAATGCTTGCAAAAAGTACCAGGCTTACTGCAAGGAAAATCCTGCAGGCTCTGGGATTCATGGCATCTTGCATTCTTTTAATCCCACGTGCAAAGCTGCACATGAGGAAACTTCAATGGTACCTAAAAAATCTATGGTCTCAACACAGTCACAGCCTAGAAGTGGAGATTCCAATAATTCCCTGTCTACAAAAGGAATTCATATGGTGGGCCCAAGCATGCCAAGTAAACAAAGGCCTCCCATTCTGCAAGCCTCAAGCCACTCGAGTCATAACCACAGACGCCTCAGATTACGCCTGGGGGGCGCACATGAAGGACAGGCGCATTCAGGGCAGATGGCACAAAACAGAAAAGCACCTTCACATCAATCAAAAAGAAATGCTGGCGGTAATAAATGCAATTTCAGCGTTCAGAGATTTCCTGCATCCAGGACAACTACTCATAAGAACAGACAACACCACGGTAATGTGGTACATAAACAAACAAGGAGGGACTCATTCATACCCCTTGTGCAGATTAACCATGACTCTTTGGAATCTAGCTCTGGAAAGACAAATAGAACTCCAGGCTCAGTACCTGCCAGGAATGGAAAACACACTGGCGGACACTCTGAGCAGGCATATGACAGATCCTCACGAATGGAAGCTACATCCACACGTATTCATGCAGATTGTTCAAGCATGGGGAAGGCCAGACATAGACCTATTTGCCTCCCACAAAAATCATCAATTAAAAAAGTTTTGCTCAAGGACCTCCCACCCAAAGGCTTGGAAAGTGGACGCCCTCTCATTCACATGGACAACTTGGTCAGTTTATGCATTCCCACCACTACCTCTGCTGCCCAAGGTGCTTTTGAAAGCAAGAACAGACAAGCCAAGGATGATACTGATTGCTCCAGATTGGCCGAGACAACATTGGTACCCACTACTGAGGAGCCTAACACACACTCCTCCGTGGCCCCTGCCTCTAACACCTCTACTGCTGACGCAGAACAATTTCAAAACTCTTCACAGTCAGCTGAAAACTCTCAGTCTAGCTGCATGGAAAATTCCTTAACTTCACATCAAGCACTACTCTCCAAAGAAGTGCAGGATGTCATTTTGGAGGCCAGAAGACCATCTACAAGAAAAGCTTACTCCGCAAAATGGAAGCGGTTTTGCTGTTGGAATGAAGAACGAGGACAGGATCCTAGAAAATTAAACCTGCCTCAGATTTTACAGTACCTAACTGAACTTTTGAGCAAGGGACTTTCCTTTTCCTCAATCAAGATACATGCCTCAGCAATCTCTGCAGAATTCAATATGGATCCTCCCTTATTCTCACACCCACTACTACGACAGTTCCTCAGAGGGGCTAAGAACATAAGGCCTCCAAGGAAACAACCAGTACCACCGTGGGACCTTAACTATGTACTGGAAAAATTGACATTGCCTCCCTTTGAACCAGCTGCTTCAGCAGAATTACAATATTTGTCCTGGAAAACAGCTTTTCTTCTGGCCATCACTTCAGCTCGTAGGGTATCTGAGTTACAGGCCCTCATGGCGGTGCAGCCATTCCTCATATTCCATCAGGACAGGGTTTCCCTGCGTACTAACCCTTCCTTTATGCCTAAAGTAGTATCTAGGGTAGCCCTAAACCAGGCCATACACCTTCCTACCTTCTACTCTAATCCTCAAAACAAAGGGGAGAGGCTGCTTCATTCCTTAGATATCCATAGGCAGCTACGTTACTACTTGGACAGAACCAAGCCATTCAGAAAATCAGAGCAACTCCTAGTTTCCTATGCTGTGGGGGGTCAAGGGAAACCTGTGACTAAACAGACCATTTCCAAGTGGATTGGTCACTGCATACGCTTCTGTTATTCCTATCATGGAAAGCTCGTACCTGCTGGTATTAGATCACACTCCACTAGGGCCACAGCCACCTCTACAGCCTTCCTCAGAGGAGTGCCTACTAAAGATATCTTGGAGGCAGCCACTTGGAGTTCTGTACATACCTTCACAAAGCATTACCATCTGCCTTTATACTCCAGAACAAGAGCCGGCTTTGCCACTGCAGTTTTGCAGGGCATTCTATCTCAACCCAGTTCCGTATAGTACCTACCACCCTATACATAGCTTTGGGATTCTACCCATATGTAATTACTGCAGCTGTAATGCACGATGAACATAGTACAGTTTTGTACCTACCATAAATGTAGATGTTCGAGGGCTATTGCAGCTGCAGTACAGGTTTCCCACCCTCCTTCCCCTCTTGGTAAGACCTTGGGGTTTGAATAACTATTCATACCTGCTGACTGGGTTATCCTGCTATGTTTTATTTGCTTACTTTTGTGTATTACACTAATTTATGTATTGCCTTCCTTTTGGGGGCACCTGACATCTGGGGCAAGAAAGACTGAAGAAGATGGCGTCGGCTGTGTCTTTTATACTCTAGCCTTCCTGATGTCAGAAGAGTACGCGACAACAACCGACGCCGGACCAAGACTTTGGAATTCGGCCGACCGAGGGACCGCCTGCCGGCTGAAAACCCATATGTAATTACTGCAGCTGTAATAGCCCTCGAACATCTACATTTATGGTAGGTACAAAACTGTACTTTTTAAAATAGGGCAGTAATAAAAAAGATAGAGTTAAGAAGTAATAAGAGTTACTTAGATGGGCTGACAAAGGGGAATCTCAGAACAAGAAGAGGCACAAATGCAGTGTGTTAAAGTCAAAATAAGGAAGTATCTGGATAATATCAATGAGTCTAGAAAGATTGTTATCAAGCAACTATTTTTGATAACTCCAGAGCACAGAAACTTTTAGCATAATGACTTAGGAAACAGAAAGTTAAAAGGGTTGTCACCAGACATAGGGAGACTATAACAAGGAAAAATAACCAGAGATCCTATAGAGGTATCAGTTATTTCAGACATTTTATTGAACATTTGTATACAGCAGAGAAATGTGGAAATAAAGAGCACAAATCAAAATATTTATGGGAGACTTGATTATGTCAAGGTTAGAGGTGGATGAGGCACAACAATAAACAGTTCAGATAGGAGGAGAGGAGATAAAAATAGAGATCAGGAAAGTCTGCAGGAACAGATGGTATTCCTGTGGAAGTTTGGAAGATATGAGGGAGCAGGTTCTGGAGGGACAGGTTCATAACCCAGAGACTGCCCATGGTCTGGAATAGACTTCCCATACATATTAAACAGAACACCTCAGTGGCCCTGTTCAATAGAAATCTTGATGAGTGGATGGGAAATACAAAGTTCACTCTGGGGAGCACTGCAGTGGCTCTTCTTGATAGAGGCGCTGTGAGCTAATATTGGGTGGCACGATGCCAGGGCATTTCTGTGGGCTAGGCTTGTAAAGGCTCCAGGGCCATTAGCCTCCTACATACCTATAAAAATGATAAATAGCATTTTAAAAGGACAAGAAGCACCAACATCTTGGAAGAAAGCCCTGGTGGTAATATTACGTAAAATAGTAAAGACCCATCACACCCAGCTTCATATAGGCTCATTTCAGTTTTAAACCATGATCATAAAGAGTTTGTCTGTACTATCTAAAAGAATGGCAAAAAATTGATACATATGGATCTGTGTGAATTTGTGGAGGGAGGCAAACATTTGACATTAGTAGAATATTGATGCTACAAAGGGAAGCAGAATGTAAGAAAATACCACTGTTGTTAGTGGGTCTTGATGCAGAGAAAACATTCAATAGAGGAAGCTTGGATTTTATGAGTAGGGAAATGGAAATATTTGCATTACCTGATACAATAATAAGGTTAATTAGGAGGCTATATGAATGATTTGTCAAAGGAATTATGCAGGAAGAGTTCCTCTCCATTAAGTTGTATTTGAACAGAGCAGTCAGGTAGGGGTGTCATTTTTCCCTTTATTTGCTTTATATTTAGAGCCATTGGCAAAGAAAATAAGGAACTCAGAAATCCGAGAGTATAATTGTTATGGTAATCATGAAAAGTTAGCTTTATTTGCAGACAGTATTATTTTGTACATGATAAATACAGAAGAGGACATCTTAGTGTTGTAGAATACTTTGAGACAGTTTCAAGTCTTTTCAGGATATAAAACTAATGACGATAAAACAAATGTTGTAGCTGTAAATTATGTACACACACATGAATTGGTTCAACAATACCCATATTTATGAGATCATGATAAGATGAAAGTATTTAGGATTATGGATTAAAATGCTTCTGCTGTGGGATCTAAGAATATGTAGGAAGAGGCTAAACAAAAGATAATACAAAAACTGAGAAACTGGAAGCTCTTGTTTATGGATATGGATGGTAAGATACAAGCAGTGAAAATGTTTTAGTCTCTTTAGTTTTATATATGTGTCAGGCATATTTTTATCAACAGTTGGAGAATTTGTGGAAAAAAAATAGAGTTGAAGGAATTTATCTGGTAGAGGAAGAGGACAAAGAATTAAGTTGGGTAAGTTGATATTTCCAGTAGTGTCAGTTTTGTAAAAGGTTGCACATTCACCTTCGGTGCAGAAGGTTGAAGGTTGTTGGCTCTCTTCCCACACTGGGTAGATGGATTGCTGACACTGCAGTGCTGCATAAGGTGGGGGTGGGTGCTGCACTCCTTAATTTATCATCCTTTGGATGAGACGTTAAACTGATGGTAGCTCAGGTAGATGTAAAAGATCCCACAGTACCTATCAAAAAGAGTAGAAGTTCCCTATTGCCCTGGCCAAATATTTCCTATTAGTATAAATACCACCTTGGGTCTCCCCTGAAAAGAAGCTACTAGCCTAGTGGACTAGCCTGGTTAACAAAGAATAAATATAATTAAAGATATAAATATAGAGCAGTATGATTTAGGATTACTTGATTTGAAGAGATATTTTTGAGCTACGTAGTTGAGGCTCATATACATAACAGAAGCAGAAGGTTATGATTCAAAATGTAAAGGGATGGCGATGAAACAGTGGGGAAGTTCAAAAAATAGTGTGGGATTCTGGATGCAGATCTTTAAGGATAATAACTATACAGTATATTGTATTCATAAAGTAGCAGAAACTGATCTGAGAACTAAACCAACATGAGAATGGAGAAAGGAGATTTTACCAATAGGAATGAGTGCAAGTAGGGGCACAGAAAATAGGCAGGAGAAGTTGGGAATTTACTGGAGAAAACTGACAAAGGAACCAAGTTATTGGGAGCAAATAAGTGTCGAAGGAAAGATGATAGAGTGGAATGAGGCCAAGAAGACATTTGGACTGCAGGCTAGAAACTGCCTTCCTTACCAAGGATTGATATCAGAGTATAGGCAAAGAGATAGGAATATGGAAATCGTAACTGAAAGACTTGCTCTGGTAGAGTTTTTAGTTTTATATAGAGAAAAAGTTGCTGTTAAAAAAGGGGCAGCTAGTAGTGCAGATAAATAGTCCATGCTAACTATATGAATCAATCAGAGGAGGTTAGAAAAGATTGGGAAGAGAGAATGGAAAAGCAGTTTACAAGAGAACAATATGAGGATGTATGTATGTCTCCCAAATATTTAACATTAACAAAGTCCAGAAGGTTTAGCATCTTTGCTTGGAAGTGTTTACATAGGTATTTTTATACCCCAAGCAGACTTCAAAAGATTTTTTCCTCAGATAGATAGCAAATGTTGGAGGTATGATGAGGAAAAAAGAGGTAACTGGGAGCATATGTTTTAGAAGTGTAATGAATTAACAGATTTTAACAATTTCATAGACTACTCTGTCAGATGAGCAAATGGCTCTAACTAAAAAAATTATTCTTTTGAGCTGAGACACAGGATCTGAATTTCGTAGACATAGTAAGGCCTTAAGATTTATTCTGTTGGCTGACAAAAAAAAATCCTAGAAAATGGAAATCAAAGTGTAAACTAACTGTATTTGAAGTATTGAATGTTGTAAGAGTCAAGACTTGGAAGGGGGATCTTTGGAAATGAAAAGGAGCTAATTGCATAGAAATAAATGAAAATTGTGGGTACAGTACACAAAGAATAATGTTCAGGAGAAGTTAAGGTTTAAGGGAAGGCAGGAATTTAGCAATTTATGTAATGTTGGACTGATTTTAGTTACAAGGAAAGAAAAGATAATGTGATGTATAATATATGTAAATGGAAAATGCTAATATGATTTGTTTTCTTTTTTGTTAACGTATGTTTGCCTATAATTTAAGTAGTAATTTCATAAAGATGTTTAAAAAGCAACAGCAAAGGTGTTTTTTCCCTTGCCCAGAGAGGACAGACTAGCAACTACAGAGGAGATGCCTGCCTCTCAGTCCTCAGTGGCATTAAGAAAAGCACCACAACAGGCACCAAGAGAAACTGATGAGTGCTCTGAGGAATCCAGTCTGGACACAGTAGAGTCACTCACTGGTAGCGGAGTTAAAATGGAAGCTAGAGTCAAGACCAAAGTCTGCAGGTACAGCCTTTCCCTTCATAGGGACAGGTACTACTGCGGAGCCAGGACCCAAGTCTATTACTATACAGAAAAAAAATCATCTGACAGGTGGGTAACAGAGTCTTAGAATGCTTCACCTACCTCCCGACTAAAACAATAAGGTCTGAGGTAATATTTTTTACTGACATCCACCAAAAGCAATAGCCCTAACCCCCAGCAATAAATATTGACAGAAACGTTGACTTTTTCTCACAAAAGTGGTGAAATTGGAAGGTATTCCCCAATAGGGTACTTCTCTGTTCACATCTGAAGAAGTAGCCGACCACTGAGCTGTTGAAGATGTAGCGGAGAGCACTCTTCAACAGTAAGAAAGTTCTGCAACTTTGGTACCCTAATCCCTGACTTCAAGCCACTCTCTTGAGCTGTACAGTGGTTAGTTCTCATGGAAGCTGCCATAGAACTTTGGAAATTGACCTGTTGTCTAGTCCTTGGCATATCCCATATACTTTAGATTTCTACAGCAGTAATCTAATGATATATTGTTTCCTAGAAGCTATGTAGATGTTAAAATGAAGGATAAATTTTAAGAAGTAAGAAGAAGAATCCTTATAGCCAGAGCAAGTGTGCCACACAGTATTTTATTTATTTATGTCAATAAATGTTAGATGTAAAAAAAAAAAAACTCTTTTGTTGAGTGTGTTTTTTTTTCTGTAACCTTGATGTAGGATATTAGAGGATATACACTAAGCACCCCACAAACTTTATATGCCAAATCAAGGACTATACTTCCTTGAGCCAAAGGAATGCCTTTTTTTCTTGGAGGCAGCAGCAACTCATTCTAGGTATTTCATTAGTGGAATGTGGTAGTACACATTTGGGGTGCAGGGGCAGGGCTAAAGTTACCAGTGAAAACACGGTCAGCAGTGCAGCATGGTAATAATATTATGTTAGTACATAAGCAACAGTATGGCAAGGCATCCTGAGTTAGAGGGAATTTATCTATTAAAACTGACTAAAAAGCACATGAAAAGAAGACCAGCCATAGTCAGTTTTGCTTGTTTGGTAAACTTTTATTATGCATTTTTTTATTTGATAATTTCTCTGTTAACTACCGCCAATGAAGCTGAGGTGATGCACACCAACAAGAGCTCAGAGGGATATCTCTGGGATTCTGCCATTATGGACCCTGATTGGTTAGTTGACTGTCCCACTCGAGGCATGTGGGGGGGCATCTTTCCTTGGATCTATCTGTGTGGCAGGCCATCATTCAAGTCACGTGGATAAGAGAAATCTTATTCAGAGACTACACACTACTGTTTTCAAAACCGCTCAAACAGCCAGTCTCCCATCTACCCTCTGTGCCACCTTGTCAAAGGAGGGTGGCCATACAGAAGGTGAAAAATCTAGAGAGCCATTTAAAAGGTACCACCAGACTGGAGAGGGTCCAAATTCTACTCAAGATTTTTCTTGATAACCAAAAACTGAGGATCTCAGACTGATTCTAGAGTTCAGTCGGCTAAATTAATACAAGAAGGATTTAATCCAGATGGTCATGGTGCGATCCATCCAACAGTTCTTACAGTCAGTTGACCAATTGGGCTCTTTGGATCTCCATGAAGCTTGCCTGTATGTCCAAATAGAAAAATCTTCAATAAGATTTTTATGCTTTCAGGTGGAAGCCAATCAGTACTGTTTCAAAGCCCTTCCATCTGGACTGTTAAGTGCATGGCTCCAGTCACAGTTCGCATGAGCCTTCTTGGTTGTGAAGATATTCCCCAATTTAGTTGACTGGCTGCACCTGCAATGGAAAAACTGATAGCAAAATAATATATATTCCAGCTGTACTTCTCCTTGGAAATCAGTCAGTCTAGCAGAATTACAACTGGAACCCTCCCAGATTCTAATGTTCATCAGCTTCCATTTGGATAAAATTACACACTAAGCTATGTTACCTCCAGGATAAATTGCCGTAATAGTGCAGGCTGCTTTAAACTTGGCACACCATTCAAAACCCATTGTAGCTGCAGCACTCAAAGTGCTTGGCATTATGGCAGCTGCCATTCAAATAGTACAATATGCCAGACTTACAATTACAGTCCTGCAGTGGACAGTGGCCACAGCAGGGCGGGTACAGATGATGGTTGTTTATATAAGGCTTATAGTTCCTTAGCATGTCACAGTGGTGCAGCAGTTAGGGTTGCTGCCTGTCGGTGCTTGGCTCTCCAGTGTGGTTCATAGATGAATTTGTAGTCTTGTAACTTGCCTGCATTTGTGCTCTGGTGTGTGTGTGTGTGTGTGTGTGTGTGTGTGTGTGTGTGTGTGTGTGTGTGTGTGTGTGTGTGTGTGTCCTACAATAGGTTGCCCCCCCCCCTCCACCTTCAGGTTGAGATTCTATGTTGTACCCTCTGAAAACCTGTATAAGATTACATGGGTAATCAAAGAAAAAAGTGAATGAATAATGACCCCTTATGCTATACTTCATATGGATATTGATAAAATTGCTGAGGAACAAAGGGAGAAGACAGAGAAAAAGTTATTTGGTGAGTGGTGTAGAGGATGAATTATTGCTGTAGCATTCACTGAGTTATTACTGTTCTCTTGCACAGAATTAAGATAAGGGAATTTAAATTATTGTAAAAGATTTGTGTGGTGTTAATTTTGGGAAGCATGGAGTGTAATGCAACATGCGAAGCAAAACTGGTACATGCAAGTGATAAACCTCATATGAGTATAATAGGAAGGACAGTGCTAAAAGATTATCTGATACGGTACATATGCAACAGTTGTGTTAAACTGAGATGAGGTGAGAGAGAAGGGAGCAAGATGTAGAAATGAGACAAAATACCTATCCTGGCAAGAATCAATATTGCAGATGCAATATTGCGGATCTAAGAATGGAAGAGAGGACTGACTGGTGATGTTAACCATGTTAGAATTCAAAACAGTAAAGTTAGCTTTGTGTTTTAGCTGTGAGTAGGATGGTAATAGCAGACATTACCAAGATGTGTGGGTATCTGATAAGGAGTAGGACATATTGATAAAGGGTTCAAAAAAGAGAGTAGAGGAGGTTGTTGAAAGCATGGCACTGATTGTGAGGAAGGTACTAAATGTGGGAGTATAGCAGTGTTTGTGATAAAGGTACTAAGTCTGAGGTTAGTGAGGAGGCTCAGGTTAGCTGTGTGAGTTGTGAAGATGAAATTTTGAAAATGAAGTTTCATTGTAAAAGTAAAGAACCATGGTAGTTAATATAATGTATGTAGCACGTAATGTATCTGCAATTAAGTTGCATCTCTTTTTGCACAATCCAATGTCTGTCTTTTTCATCCGATTCAAAAGATGGGTTATTAGATCCTGTCAGATCTGACTTTGGTGACTTTTTTCAGACTCTTGGATCCAGGGCTCAGGCTCCTCCCCTACCCATAATTCCATCTTGTCCCTATAATACCTCAGAACTCATTTGCCAGCTGTTCGGTCAAGATGTGATCCTGAGGGCTCAATGCTTCATAGTGAGATAAGTGGTTTATTTTTTTGTATTTATAGTCTATATGAATTTCCTCCTATCATACCTTCTCTAGGGTTAGTATTAATTCCTAGGTAGCTGCCTTAGTTAAGTTTTATTCTAACAAGAGTATTTTGTGAGTTTTTCTCTCACCCTTTTCTTACTCAATAAAAAAATATACTTTTTCCTAATGCCTTTAATACCATAGTTAGGAGTTTGATAGCAGTGCTTAGTGTTACCTTTGATATTGTTCTGTTTGTGTTTTGGTGTTAACAGTGTTAAGCTCGTTATTCTCCTAATGTCTGACAAGATTTCTGGCTTTAAAAAGTGTATTGTCTATGGGCACAAGATCACCTCTCAGAAGAGAAGAATTTAAGGAATGGGTAGTGGAAATTATTCAGGAGCGATTAGCGAAACTAGAAAGTCCTTCTGAAAAGGTAGCTAGGGTGTGGGATAAAATTAAAGTGGAGTTTAAAAATAGGGTAGAAATAAGAGAGAGACATGGTAAAAAAACACAAATTATTAGAGGGGCTGACAAATGTTCAGGTATTGTAGAATAAGGGGAATTTCACAGCACATGAAGAGGAGCAACTGCAGATTGCTAAACAGAAAATAAGGGATTACTTTGCTAATATGCATGAGTTTAGAAAGATTGCTGTTAAGCAACTGTGTTTTGATAATAACTCTGTAGAGCACAAAAACTTTTAGCACAACAACTCAGGCAACAGAAAGTAGAAAGGGCGGTTACCAAGCTTAGGGATCCTACAACAAGGAAGATAAAAAAAGATCCTATAGATATATTAGATATATTTTTGAAATTTCTATAAAAGTGTGTATAAAGTAGAGGAATATGGAAATCTTGAAAGGATATAAATGGAAGTGTTTATGGAAGAAGTAAATATGCCAAGGACCCAAGGTTAGCACTAGATGAGGCTCAATTACTAACAGGATAGGAGGAGATGAGATAAACATGGTGATGTATAACCAATCTACAGGAAAGTCCCCATGAATAGGTAGTATTCCTGTGGAAGTTTGAAAGCTAGGAGAGAAAAAATGATAAAGATCTGGAAGGTTTTGTTTAACAGCATTTTAAGAGGGGGAGAAGTACCAACATCCTAGAAGAAAGCGATGGTAGCTGTAATACCTGAAGAAGGTAAAGACCCATCAGATCCAGCTTCATACAGGCCCATGTCAATGTTAAACTATGATTATAAAGTGTTCATGTCTATAATGGCTAAAAGACTGGCAAAAGTAATGCCAAAATTGATAGATATGGATCAGTGTGGTTTTGTGGAGGGAGGCAAACATTTGACAACTTTAACAGAACATTGGTGATCCAAAGGGAAGCAGACTGTAACAAAATGCCACTGTTGTTGGTGGATCTTGATGCTGTGAAAGCATTTGGCAGAGTAAGCTGCGACTTTATGAGCAGGGCAATAGAAGCATTTGCATACCCTGACAAAATTATAAGGTTGATTAGGAGGATATATGAGGGATCAGAGGCAAAAATTAAAGTGGGTGGGTTCCTCTCTTATATGTTCTGCTTGAGCAGATGAACCAAGCAGGGGTGTCCTCTTTTGCCCTTTGTTTGCATTATATTTAAAACCATTTGCAAAGAAAATAAGGGACTCATAAATTGAAGGATATAGTGAGTATGGTAGTCAAGAAAAGCTGTCTCTAATTGCAGATGATATTTTGTACCTGATAAAACCTGAAAAGGACATTTCAGTGTTGTGGTAAATTTTGATACAGTTTCATATCTTTTCAGGATACAAAATGAATGAAGCTAAAATAAAGGCATTAGCGGTAAATTATGTACCCACAAACAAATTGGTTCAACGATATCCATATTTATGGGGACATGATGAAATGAAGTATTTAGGAGTATGGATTAAAAATAGTTCCACTGTGGCAGCTAAGGGTATTTGGAAAGAGACTAAACAAAAGGTAATACAAAAACTGAGAAACTGGAAGCTCTGTTATATGAATATGGATTGTAAGATACAAGCAGTTAAAATGTTTTTAGTCCCTTTAGTCTTGTACACAGTTCAGGCATATTTTTATCAACCAGAGGAGAACTTGAGGATAGCAATTAATAAAGAGCTGAAGGATTTGATCTGGGAGGGGATGACAGCAAGAGTAAAGTTGGATAAGCTGATTCTTCCAATAGAACAAGGCGGATTGGGATTACTTGATTTCAAGGGGTATTTCAGAGCTACACAATTATGGCTCCTACACATAACACAATCAGAAACCTATAATTCAAAGTGGAAAGGGATGATGATGAAACAGGGGGAGCCTCAAGAAACAAGGAGAGACTGGGATTTTGTATGCAGATCCTTAAGGAGAATATCGATAATCATGCAGAATATTATATTCATGAAGTAACAAAGTATTCTAAGAACTAAGCCAACATGGAAATGGAGAAAGGACATTTTGCCGATAGGGATGATTGCAATTTGGGATACAAACAGTAGGCAAGAGGGAGCTGGAATTTATTGGAGAAAACTGGCAAAAGAACCAAGGTATTGGGAGCAAACAACCAGAAAGGGAAAGGTAATAGAATGAGAAGACACCAAGAATTTATTTGAACTGCAGATTAGAGATTGCCTTTCCCATCAAGGATAGATATCAGAGTACAGGCAAAATCAAAGAAACCAGGGGGTCATAAATGAAAGACCAGCAAGTGGTAGTGTTTTAGTAGAATCTAAAACAGAAGCTGCTGTTAAAAAAGGAATAATTAGTACAGCATACAAAATATTGCATGATAACTACAAGAATCAGTCAGAGGAGGTTAGAAAGGATTGGGAAGAGAGATTGGATAAGACATTCACAAAGAAAGAATGGGGGATATACTTATGTCTCCCAAATATGCAACATAATCTAGAAGATTTAGGATTTTTGCTTGGAAATGTTAGCACAGGTATTTTTATACCCCAAGTAGACTCAAGTGATTTTTTTTTCTCAGGTAGACAGCAAATGTTGGAGGTGTGATGGGGAAGAAAGAAGTAATTGGGAACAATTTTCCTGGGAGTGTAATGACTTATTCCCTGAAGACTGTTTTGCCAGAGATACTGGGTGACCAAATTGCTGTATCTAGGGAAATGTTTTTTCTGAGCTGTGCTACAGAATTGGAATTGCCTAGACATGGTTAGGCCTTGCTAAATAATTATGGCTGTCATGAAAATGGAAGTCAAAGCCTACTGTACTAGAAGTAGTGGATATAGTAACAGCATGAACAATTGGAACTGGGATCATTAGAAAAGGGTAAGTGCAGATTACATAGGAAAAACTGGGAGTTGTGGGAACAACACATACAGGGAATGATAAGAAGGCAGGATTTCAATGTAATGTTTGATTGACAATGATTGGGCAGATTATAAGTGATGTTTGCAACTAAAATTGTCATGTTTTGTGATGTATAATGCTTGGAACTAAGATTGTCATTCTGGTTTGTTTTCATTTATAGAAATTTGTGATTGCCAGTGTCATAAGTGATAATTTAAAAAAGATGTTTCTTATTTCAAAAACAAAAAAAAGAACAGCTCATAGGACTTCTACTGTTTGGAAGTCAATGGTTTAGACATCAAATGCGAGTCCTGTGCTTTCTTCAAAGCCAGATCTCTGACAGGAGAAACAAATTAGTCCTTAAAGATCTTCTCCCAGCTGATGTAAGAGACGCAATCTCTTCAGCTCCTGCTTCTCCTTCCAAGAAGAAACCAGACAAGTTCAAGACCTCTAAAGGAAAGAAGAAAAAGAAAAGCAAGAGGAGAAAACTAGGAGGAGTTCCCTGGATCTGTTGAGCCCTTCTCATTTTTCACCAAAGACTCTGAGGCACTCTGATCTGACTGCAGGACAGGAATAAACTAGGTCTGAATCGCCGTCTCCATCTTGCCATTTCTCAGTGGAACTAGTCAGTTCCATATACTGCAAGCCAGACTGTCTTTGTGGCATATTCTCACTGGTCCTTTCAGTCAATGAGGAGCCATTCAAAAGCTGAAATTGATAGGATGATGTGGAAATTTCTTAGGAGACAGATTCAGATGATCGTCATCCCAGCACCTGTCCCACCTGGGGCTCCAAGTCAAGTCTGAAAAGCTCTCTTATTGAGCTGTCCTTCTCTGATTCAGCCATCAGATCCAGTACACAGGATTCCAAGTGATGCCTGCTAATGGACCTAGTCAGTGCGCAGAGTTTGGTCAGCTACAAATCTGACAGGTTCCCACACCCTTTCAACTCTGACTCCATCGAATCACAAAAGATATCGGAGCCGACACATTGGGGGCAAGGCACAAGGGTCAAAGTTGACTACGAGGTTTTTCAGAGTCATCTTTACCATTAGGTGCTTTGGCCCTGGACAGCTCAGCTCATATGTCTACTTCAAAGCTGAGACCGATCCCAAACACAGATTTTGGGTTCCTCGGGTCCATTGGGGTCTTCCTTGGTACTGGTTTTGTCTTTGGCTTTTGAAGCATTTGAGTGTGTTCTTTCCAGATAGACAGTGAAGCTAACTTGTACCCACAAAGCACTGTCCCTGTCTCCCTCCCATCCTATCATTCCTTCTTTTGATCATCCTATTAGACAGGGGACAGACTACCTCTGCCACGAAGGATCTCACTTGGTAAGATCCTCCTCCAGTTCTGAATCTTCTCTGGTGCCCCTCACCAGAGGACGATACAGGAAATGGACTTGCAGGAGGAGGCATCTTGATTACTGTCAGGACTTGCTCACTAAGGGTATGACTTTGAGGAAGGCGAGGGATTTCCAAGGTCCCCTCTGGAAGACTTCTATTTCAGAGACATTCTCAAATTGATGAAACAAATAGGAGTGTGGTCCAACAAAGCCCCCTCCCCTGAAGAGTCATTATTCCTTGAGACTTTCAAGGATGGCTCTTCTGCTTCCTCTTTGGATCCGCCCACTGACGAGCCCATTGATTTGGGCTCACAACAGCTTGGAAGGGCCCAATATGGTGGGGCTGATTCCCAGGAAACCCAGCAATATTCTTTTAGCCCCCAAGAATTAGTCCAGTTAGAGCAAAGGTCCCTCCGTAAATGCCATGGTGGTTGTGGCAGCCAGTAAAAAGCTTGCCAGAGAGAGTAGCTCTGTCCATCCCCCTAACAGAGAGTCTAGGGTGCTGGCCAAATTTTGGGAAACAGACTTGCATTACAATGATATTTAATCTTCACACACTGAACTACCTAACCCATATGACGCATTTCCAGAAGTAATTTACTGAAGAACTCTCCAAGTCTCTCTTGGGTAACCTGCCTGCCAAAGTACAAAAAACTGTAGAATTGCAGCTATCTACTATTCAAGAAATGTCCAATATTTCCATGCGACTACTGTCCAATGCAGCTGATTTCATGCTGTGAGCGGCAAGCAGTAGAATTTCTATTTGCTGGCAAGCCTGGATGCATTTCAGTGATTTTGAGAAGGGCTTCAAGATGTACTTCATCAATACCCCCCCCCCCCAATGGTTAAAATCCTCTTTGGATGAAAGGTCAAGGATATGCTTATCAGAAGTCAGCAGTAGGGTGAGATTCTCTCTGCCATGGATATTCATTTTTTCACTCTCTAAAGGACTTTTTCACATAACCAGAAGGGTGGAAAAAATCTGTGGATGTTCTTCGTGCATACAGCTGCAGTCATTACACTTGGGTTATCTGCCGTCAGGCGGGTCCTCGGTCGGCCGAATTCCAAAGTCTAGGTCCGGCGTCGGTTGTCGTCACTTCTTGCAGGGCTATAAAAGAGGCAGCCATCGCCATTTTCTTCAGTCGTTCTTGCCGTGCAGTGCCCGATGCAGAAGCAGTTCGGTCGGCCAGCTCCTGAGATTTACGAAAGTATTTCAGCCGAAGTCTTCTTTAAAGCTAAGTACCTTGTCGGGAAACTTTTCTTGCCTCAGACCGATGTCAGACAAAGTTAATAATTGCATTTCTTGTGGGAAGCAAATACCGCATAAGGATTTTCACTCTTACTGTATACCTTGTTTAGGGCCAGAACACAACCTCTCGGCCTGCCGTTTTTGTGCTAGATTTAACAAGCGCCTTCATTATTTTGGCAAAACATTTAATTATATTATGTCGCCGGATATGCCGCCAGTTTTAGGCAAAAAGGATAAGGACAGACACCCGAGGCCTGCACCGAGTACTGAGACCACGCTAAGGTTCTCCGGTTCTCAGCGCAGGGCCGCCAGCCACTGACTACCGATGAAACCTTATTACCGGTGACTTCAGTACCCGAGGTCGCAGGTTCCTCAGTCCCCATTCCCACTGCAGATACCGACGCCACTCTTGGCGGAGAAACGGAAAGTTTATCAAGGCCTGCCATTTCTGAAGGCGTTTTCAGGCTTACCACCTTATCTATTAAATCGTACACTAAATCTAAAGCTCCAATGAAAATTAAAAAACAGGGTCCTCAAGCCCTCTCTCAAACTCCCATGCCCAAAAAACAGATGCTTAAAATGGCTGAGGATTTGATTTCACTCATCAGGGGCTCTCAACGCCCCTCAGACAAAAGACCCAGGATGGAGGAAGACTACCCTTCCTCAGATCAGGCATCTATTACCTCAGGCCTTTCTGAGGACCTGGATTAATTCCCTTTTGAAGACTCTGATGTTGAGGAGTCTATTCCCTCGGTCTCCCCCCCTGAGGACTACTCTTTTGGGGAAACCCTACAAACATTGAGAGAACACTTCCACTGGGAAGGACAAGATTACTCAGATTCCAAGAAAAGGCTCAGGGAATTTCTGCTGCTTCCCCAGCATAGGCCCCTGGCTATTCCTCCTGTCTTAGATATTTTGGATGATGTGTACGCAGAAGACAGTCTTAATCCAGACTCTTTACCTCCTGCCCCTGTTAAACCAGACAGATATTACTGGGTTCCTGATTCTCACCAGTTCCTTTATAAAAGCCCTTCTGCTGACCCAGAAACTATTTCTCAGGGTCCCAAGGGGATTAAGGCCTCTACTGCTAAAAACCCTTTACCTTCAGAGAGAGATTCCACAGCATTGGAAAGGTGGGGGAAAAAGGTGTTATACATCAGCCACTTTAACCATGAGGGCATTAAACTGTCAATTTCATATGTTAAAGTACCAGCAGTTCTTGCCATCTCAGCTGAAAAGCAAAATGACACAAACAGAACAACCTGATTTGAAAGAGTTGCAGGATTTGTTGCATGGAGCAGAACAAGTGGGGAAGCATACCTTACAGTGTGGTTTTGATGCTTTAGAGGCCTCATGCAGAGCTGCTGTCACGGGGTCTGTCATATGTAGACAAGCTTGGCTCAAAGAACAAACCTTACCAGATCATGTCAAAGCAAAATTATTAGATGCACCACTACAAAAAGATGTACTGTTCGGTGTTAAAGCTGAGGAGGTACTAAAGAAAATGGAGGAAAAAGCTAAATCTATGCAAACAATTAAAGATTTCTTGCAGGTGCAGCCTCCACGCTTCAGCAGAAACTGGCCTTCAAAAAATTGGTCCTTTCCAGCCATGGACAGACCCCAAAGGGGTAGATACAGGGTAGAGGACAACCTCAAGGATCTTACAGAGCCAGGCAATGGCAATCACCAGCCCCAAGAGGTGGAGAAGACAGAACACAGTCATTTAGAAAGCAGACACAATGACTTTCCCCTTTGCCTGCCAAACAAAGCTATAATGGCAGCACCTTTGGGCGGAAAACTGGCCTTATTTTCAAAAAACAGGCACATTGTTACAAAGGACAAATGGATTCTGGATATTATAGACAGAGGCTACAGATTCCACTTTCTCACCCTTCCAAATATGAGGGGCATGCCAGACCTGCCACAAAATCAATGGGCAGAGGCACAAAAACAAATTTCTGCTCTCATGGATATGAAAGCAATTCAAGAGGTACCTGCAAAAGAACAAGGTCAAGGATTTTATTCAAGACTATTCCTGGTACCAAGAAAGGACAAAGACTGGAGACCCATCTTAGACCTATCTATTCTAAACACATATCTAGAGGTACCAAAATTCAAGATGCTCACATTACAGCAGCTTCTTCCCATGCTGGGCAAGGAGTCTTGGCTGGTAACGTTGGACCTCAAGGAGGCATACCTGCATGTCCCTATTAGACAAGATTGCAGAAGATACCTCAGATTTCTTGCAGGTTCAACCCATTATCAATTCTGTGCATTGCCCTTTGGCTTGTCTACAGAGTGTTTACAAAATGCCTGGCATCAGTAATTGCTTTCTGCAGACAATGAGGAATACAAATCTACCCATATCTGGACGACTGCCTGATCCAAGCGGACAGCAAGGACATTCTATTGCAACATCTGGTGTTTGTAATAAAACTGTTAAATTGAAAAGAAATCAAAGCTAATACCCTCTCAACAGATCATTTTCCTGGGTGCCAGCTTAAATACAACTGCCCAGAAGCTTACCTCACGCCAGACAAACAAGGGCAATTGTCTCAAATACTTCAACAAAATGGCAACTTTAACCAGGCTAACTGCAAGGAAAATCCTGCAGGCTCTGGGGTTCATGGCATCTTGCATTCTACTAATACCATTTGCAAAGCTGCATATGAGGAAACTACAATGGTACCTAAAAAACTTATGGTCTCAACACAAACACAGCTTGGAAACAATTTTACCACTCATTCTATGCCTTCAAAAGGAATTTTTGTGGTGGGCTCAAGCATGCCAAAGAAACACGGGTCTCCCTTTCTGTATACCACAAGCAAGGCAAGTATGGGGAGCACACATGGCAGACCAGTGCATCCAGGGAAAATGGTCCCATAAACAGATGCACCTACACATCAACCAAAAGGAGATGCTAGCTGTGCAAAATGCTCTTATGAATTTCAAGGACCTACTGCAACCAGACCAGCTATTGATGACAGACAACACCACAGTCATGTGGTACATAAACAAACAGGGAGGACGATTTTCATACCCCTATGCAGGCAAGCTATGACCCTGTGAAACACAGCATTGGAATGGCAAGTTCAACTGCACAATTCCTGCCAGGGAAGGAAAACACTCTGGCAAACAACTTAAGCAGAAATATGACAGACCCTCATGAATGGAAGTTGCATCCTCAAGTCTTCTCAAAGATAACTCAAGCATGGGGACAGCCAGACATAGATCTATTTGCCTCCCACAGCAATTACCAGTTGAAGAAATTCTGCTCAAGGACCTATCATCCACAGGCCTGGAAAGTGGACGCACTATCTTTCAGTTGGACAGCATTGACAGTCTACGCCTCTACCTCTACTGACCAAAGTCCTATTAAAAACCAGAGCAGAGAGGCCAAAAATGATTCTCATTGCTCCAGACTGGCCACGACAGCACTGGTATCCTCTCCTAAAGAACCTGTCACACTCACCACCATGGATCCTACCTCAAGTCCCTCTTCTGTTGTCACAGCACAACTACAAGATCCTTCACAGCCAGCTCAGAACTCTAAATTTAGCTGCATGGAAAATACCTTAATTTGCCAGCAGGCTCTCCTCTCCAAGAAGGTACAGGATGTCATCTTGGAGGCCAGGAGACCCTCTACTAGAAAAACCTACTCCGCCAAATGGAAACGATTTTGCTCCTGGAATCAAGCAAAGGGCCAGAATCCTTGGGTAATAAATATACCACAGATTTTACAGTACCTATCTGAGATGTTAAACAGTGGCCTTTCCTTCTCTTCCATCAAGATCCACGCTTCAGCAATTTCAGCACAATACAATACGGATCCTCCTTTATTCTCACATCCTGTATTAAGGCAGTTCCTCAGAGGGGCAAAAAATATAAAACACCCACAGAAACCACCAGCTCCAGCTTGGGACCTCAACTTCGTATTGGAGAAGCTGACACTGCCTCCTTTGACCTTTTTGAGCCTCTTCAGCAGAGTTACAATACTTGTCGTGGAAAACAGCTTTGCTTCTGACTATTACCTCAGCACGCAGGGTTTCGGAACTACAGGCCCTCATGGCTGTGCAACCATTCATCATTTTCCATCAGGACAGGGTTTCCCCTACCTTCATGCCAAAGGTAGTATCCAGTGTGGCTTTGAATCAGACTATTCATTTACCTACCTTTTATCCAAATCCCAGACCAAAGGGGAGAGGCTGAGGCTACACCCCTTTGACATTCACAGGCAACCGTTATTACTTGGACAGAACAAAGTCATTCAGGAAATCTGAGCAGCTCTTTGTGTCCTATGCTACAGGTGATCAAGGAAAGGCTATTTCCAAACAGACTATTTCAAAATGGATAGCCCACTGCATATGCTTTTGTTATTCATTTCATGGAAAATCAGTGCCTGTATACATCAGATCCCACTCCACCAGGGCTACAGCTACCTCAGCAGCTTTCCTCAGGGGGGTCCCTACCAAGGACATTCTGGAAGCAGCTACTTGGAGTTCAGTGCACACTTTCACCAAACACTACCACCTTCCACTATACTCAGAATCTAGAGCGGGCTTTGCCACAGCAGTCCTGCAGGGCATTCTAGCCCCTGCTAACTCCGCTTAGTACCAGCCACCCTTACTTAGCTTTGGGATTCTACCCAAGTGTAATGACTGCAGCTGTATGCACGAAGAACATAGTACAGTTTTGTACCTACCATAAATGTAGATGTTCGAAAGATACATAGCTGCAGTCCAGGTTACCCTCCCTCCATCCCCTCTTAGGACAGGACTTATGACAAACACCTTTAACATACAACATATTTGGGGTATTCCTTTATGGTGTATTTGCCTGCAACTACTGTTTTGATTTATCTACTTATGTATGTTTGCATTACATCATGTATTGCCTTCCTTTCTGGGGGCACCTGACATCTGGGGCAAGAAAAACTGAAGAAAATGGCGTCGGCTGCCTTTTATACCCCGCCAGACTGACGCCAGGAAGAAGACCTAGACTTTGGAATTGACCATACAATGACGAACTTAAGTGTGTGTAATGACTGCAGATGTATGCGCACTCGAACATCTACATTTATGGTAGGTACAAAACTGTACTTTTTATAAATCTCACAGTTTTGCCCAAGACACTTCTGCAGATATACCCCCAGCACACACAATGCAGAGGGGCAAGTAACTTTAATGGATTTCACCCCCCCCCCCCCCAGGGGCAGAAACAGACTGCTAAATAAAGAATTTTGAATTTCCTTTCCTGAGCAACTTTTCTTGCCTGATTGCTGCACTTTGGAGTCAGTCATGGGATGCTTATCTTTGCACCGTCACACTTGGCTAGCCATCACTAAATATTCTTTGGTGCAGAAGATGATCACCATTGGCTGTGCTATTCCATTTACTTTTCCCCCAATAAACAAAACAAAAAGAAAATCCTGAATGTACCACTCATACAATGGGATTAGTAGCAGCAGAAATGTCAAAGCTAGTACATAAGCAATCCATTGAGGAGGTCCCACCAGACCAGCAAGTATCCAGAATCTATTCAAGAAAAAAAGTTTAAGGATGTCAGGCACATTTTGGACCCCAGTCACCTAAACCAGTTTGTGAAGTAGACAAAGTTCCGGATTGTCACAGTTCACTCCATTCTACCTCATCTGAGGAAGGATTACCAGTTGTGCTCAGTAGATCTTCAGGATGCCTGCTACCATATTAAGGTATGGGTCTATGACAGCCAGTCAAAATGTAATTTCTGTTAACAGCATATAGATCGAAAATGCCGTTATTCGAAAGCGGTGTTGCAAGATTGTGGTACAGTGAAGATTGGAAAATTTGCCCTTTCCTCACTGTAGTGCAATCTTGGAGTTGGACTATATATTTAGCGGGGTGTGTGGGGGGCACAACCCCCCACAAAACCGATTGTGATTAATGGCATTTTCAATCTATATGCCGTTCGTGGAAATTTCCTTTTGATCAGCTGTCATAGACCCTAAGGTAGTGAGGCAGTCAAGATTTCTCCATTTTCAGCTGGGAGCCAGTCACTTCCATTAAAGAACAATGCCCTTTGGTCTTATCACAGACCCAGAGGGTTCACCAAATGCATGGCAGTAGTGGCAGTGTATCTAAGGCTGGAAGGGTTCCAGATGATGTCCTTCCATGTCAGTGTTGCAGTATTCTTTACAGTAGGGATCCTCTGCCAAGGTCAGGCCAATGTCCAGCCAGTATACCAAAGCCTTTTAGTTGTAAAGGGTACTCTGTGCGACACACGTATGCTCCCCATGCATGGGGTAGGGTATAAAGGTGATGTCCAGATGTGCCATCCTCAGAACTTCTTTGCCGGCAGTCAGAACGCCATCTTCGATTGTCGGTCTGAACCCCCGTTCATCTGCTGGTTCTACCTGTTTCAGATAAGTGCCCCATTGGGGTTTTTGATTTTATTTATTTTACATTTGCCTTGTTCTTGTTAGGTTTCATGTCAACCAGAAAGGGGAAATGCCAGTGCAGAAGACAGATTTTCCATAAAGATCATCATGAGCAGTCTTTGCTCTGTTTTGGCACTTCACACGACCATATATCTTGCAAGACTTGTCAGTCATTTATTCTTTAGATGTTGAGGGAGTTGGCTTTCTTCCCTAGCAACTTACCTTGAGAACCAGCAACTTAAATTGTTGGCGAAGGATACCATGGAAGGATCTTCCTGGCCCAAGGGTCAGCCATCTATGAAGAAAAAGACCAAGAAAATTGGATCTGATTCTTCGGCTGTACTGCCTCCACCACATGTCTCACTTGAGGCTGGTGAAAGTTGGGAGGAGCGTCTGGTTTCTTTCTCAGATTCCTCTACTGCGACTTCTGAGGCCAACATGGATCCGACACCACGCACATCCATGGAGGTTTTGCAGATGTTTACCTCAGATATACAAGGGGAACTTTGGCTGGTTATTAATGAGGGGCCTAGTTTTGTTCCTCAGATTTTAGTTAGAGAAGAGGTCCCAACTACCATTATTGAGTGCCATCAGGGGTCAGAGCCCCCCAAATTTTTAAGGCTGATGTCCCACTCAAAAAGAAGCAGAAAAATTTACATATTTCACTTACTCCCAGAGATCATCAGAGTGAGTGGCAGAACTTCACTCAAGGTTTTGTTACTGCTCCCTCCTGGTCTTCTACCTCTCTTAAGAGGCCCAGGGATCAGGATTCTTCTGAGAAGGAAGTTGCTGATTCTGATGAGTCCCTAATTTATTCCTTCCAGATTCCTTCGCCACTTAACTATGGTTCTGAGGAAGAAGAGTATCAGTCTTGACTCTCCTTTTGAGAACATTTCATTTGGTGATGCTCTTTCCAAAATGATGGAATTTTTCAAATGGGACTGTGCTTCGGTGTCTGACGTTCAGAAAAGGTACTATGAGCTTCTGCAAATGGAGTCTCATAGGCGCTCTGCTGTTCCTTCAGTTCTTGCTGCCTTGCTGGATGCCTTTTCTACTGCTTCTCAGGCCCCTTATTCCCAGCTCCCTTATCCCAAAAAACTGATAGGTTTTATAAAATACATGAGGACTGCAAGTTTCTCTGCTGACCCCTCTGTTGTGCCTGTGGCTTCAGATAAGCCTTCCAAATTGTTGCTTTTTCACTAAATTGCTGCCATTTGATAAAAGTAGCAGAACCATTAAGAGACTAGGTAAGAAGGGGTGTATACTTCTGCTACCCTTGCATTTAGAGCTGTTAACTGTCAGACACATATGACTAGGTATGTGTTGGCTCTTCTGTCTCTCTCAAGCCTGTCAGGCTATTTCTGATTCCGAGGGGAAGGCCTTTGCCCTTGTCTTACTTGGGACATCCTCCCAGGTCGCTTGCCATTCCATTAAATGCAATTATGATGCGGCTTACGCTTGATTTAGGGCTGCTGCTTTTAGGTCTGTTTTGAGGAGGTATTCCTGGCTCAGACTTCATCTTTTACCTGATGATGTCCAGGCTAAACTTATGGATGATCCAGTGGATAATAAGCATTTCTTTTGTGCTGCTGCTGCGGCATTAAATCCCTGCAAGAGAAAAACAAGGCCTTACAGGAGTCTAGGCATATTTTTTTCCTCTGTGGCCAAGTTTCAGAGGAATTATCCTAATAAGCCTGCTTTTGTCCGTAGAAATTTCCACCCTCCCCAAACGTAAAAAGGGTGGTAGAAGGGCTCCCCCTGCTAAGGCTACCCAAACTCCTCCTACTCAGAAGCCTCATTTTCCTGACAAATCATGTGATGTGTGACTATTCTGTTCTCTGTCACATCCCTCTTTCTGTGTGTCTTTCCTTGTCCCTTCCTATTTGAGTAAAGGTCACCCAAGACTCCTGGGCTCTTTCCATAATTTGCCAGGGTTATTACATGGTTGGAAAATCCCCTTGCCCTTACTTTTTGGGCATTCCTCAGCCTCCTCAGGAACAATTGTCCTTTTTTCCAGAGCTGATTCAGAGATCCTTTTGGCTCAAGGAACAATTCAAGAAGTTCTGGGTTTTACTCCATAATGTTCGTGATACCCTGGAAAGAAGGCACCTAGAGACCCATTCTGGATCTTTCTTAGCTAAGCACCTTTTTGAAGGCCCCTTCCTTTCAGATGATATCCCTTAATACTTTGTTTCCTCTGATGTTTCTTCGGGCTCTTCTAGTTTCCCTGGATCTCAAGATTGCTTATCTACATATTCCTATTCATCCCCTTTTCAGGAAGTTTTTACATTTCTCTGTTCCCTCTTGGCATTTTCAGTTCTCTGCTTTGCCCTTTGGCCTATCTTCTGCCCCAAGGGTCTTCACCAAATGCCTCGCTCCTGTGATTGATTTCTGCAGGCTAAGGGGGAATACGGGTGTTTCCCCTACTTGGACGACCTCCTTGTTCAGGCCTCCTCTCAAGGTTTCCCTCTTGCAAAGCCTGGGGTTTACTGTAAATTTCCAGAAGTCATTTCTGACTCCTTCTCAGGACCATGTTTTTCTGGGTTGCAGGGTCCAGACTGTTAGAGTGCTGACATCTGTGCCTCCTCCCAAGGCCTTGACTCTCATTGTTTTTATTCAATCATTGCTTTCTCAGGCTTCAGTCGCAGCCAGAGAATTTCTGAGGGCTCTGGGTTACATGACTTCTACCATTCCTGTGCTCCCTGTAGCCAAGTTTCACATGAGAAAGCGTCAGTGGTTTCCAACGTCAGTTTAGTCTTCAACATTCTCATCCTTTGGAATTTCTAATACCCTTCCTTCCATGTCTCAAGCTGGAACTTCAGTGGTGGATTCATCAGCTGTCCCTCAACCCAAGGCTTCCTTTCCAACCCCTAGTCCCATCTCAGAAACTTTTCACAGACAGCTCAGATGTGGGATGGGGGCCTCCTTTCCCTTTCTGAAGGCAACAAGGCCTTTAGTCACTTTGACAAAAGAAAGTTCACATCAATGTCAAAGAGATGAGTGCTCTTCTGCTGGCTCTTCAGTCTTTCCATTCTCTTTTTCTTCCAGGGGTATGTCAGCAAGCAAGGGGGGACAAGGTCTTATCTAATATGCAAGTTAGCCCTTCAGGTTTATGGGTTGGCTGTCCAGTATTAGGTTGACCCTTCAGGCAGTTTATATTCCCTTATATCAGAACATTGTGGCAGATTTTCTGAGCAGGTCCATAACACTATCCCACAAGTGGATGCTTCACAGGGATGTGTTTCTGGACATTATCTACCAGAGGAGTACTCCTTAAGTAGATATATTTGCCTCCCCTCTAAACAGACAGCTTACTCTGTTTTATGCCAGAGAGTCCCATGCCCTCTGGCCTGGAAGGTGGACGCCCTCTATTTTTCTTGGAAGGGGATGTTTCTTTATGCCTTCTCTTCCTCTTATTCTGAAATTCCTGTTCAAGATAAAACATGATGCTCCCAAAATCTTGCAATGGTTTCCTCCTCTTCTGCATCTTGCCAAGGGCAGTCATCACAAGTTACCCCACAGGGTGGACCTACTGACACAAGACAAGGGATCTCAAATCCATCTCCACCTGTCCACTCTTCAACTGACATTTTGGGCGATAGGGTTTTGATTCCCTGCAGACATCATTTTTTTGAGGAAGTGCTTCAGGTCCTGCAGGAGGCTAGGAAATATTACGTATTCAAATGGAATAAGTTTTCTGTTTGGTGTCTTTCTCATAACCTGGATCCACTTTCTGTGTATGTTCCTTTGGTTCTATCTTATTTGTATGAATTGCTCAATACTGGGTTGGCATATTCTTCTGTTAAGGCTAACCTATCAGCTGTCTCTGCTTGTTTGCCTTTGACTCCCCATTTAGCTTCTAGATTTGAGGCCAAACAGTTTCTTAAATGCATCCTTCACATTAGGCCTCCCAGGAAGCCTGTCCCTCCTTCCTGGCACCTTAATTTTGTTTTAGAAAACTTAACTCAGAGGCTCCTTTGAGCCTGCTGCTTCAGCATCCTTACAGCATTGTTCTTGGAAGACTGTTCTTTTGGCTCTTACTTCTGCTAGACAGGTGTCTGAGCTGTAAACCCTTATGGCTGTTCCTCTTTTTTTAGTTTTCCATAAGGACAGGGTGTTCCTTCTTACTAATCCTTCTTTTATGTCCAAGGTGGTTAATGAATTGTCTCTTAATCAGTCTATTCATTTGCCCACTTTCTCCCTACTCAGCATTCTGTTAGTGAGAAGGTTTTACACCTTGGATTTGCATGGACAACTCTCATATTATTTGGGTAAGAATAAAGCTTTTCGTAAATCTGAACAGCCTTTTTGTTTGTTTTCATCCTAGGACTTCAGATTTGGCTGTTTCCAAGCAAACTGTTTATTGGATATCTAAAGCCATTTATTTTTGTTCTTTTCATGGGAAGAGCCTTCCTTCTGTTCCGAATGTTATCTTTATGCACTACGCCATGTGTGGGAAGCATACATGTGATGTACAACATACCCTTTACAACTAAAAGGCTTTGGTATACTGGCCGGAGGTCAGGCTGCCCCTTGGCAGGGGATCCATATTTGCAAAGAATACCACAACAGTGAAAAGAAAGACATCTACTGGTATGGT
Organism: Protopterus annectens; assembly: GCF_019279795.1. Taxonomy (NCBI): domain Eukaryota; kingdom Metazoa; phylum Chordata; order Ceratodontiformes; family Protopteridae; genus Protopterus; species Protopterus annectens. The sequence continues at coordinate 1,540,409,982 of NC_056728.1, read as the reverse complement.
AAGATTTTACACAACTGTACTTTATTCTATCTAGATCTCACTGCACCCAGCAAAGATCTGCTTATCTAGTGCAAGGACTTAAACAAAAGCCAGTAGACACCAATTCAAACAGTAGAGTTCATTGGTTGCCACCTGGACCCAACATTCCAAATTGCAAAACTTCCAGACTAGAGTCCTCTCTCTCCATCTTCAAGCTTCCAAGGTCCATTCTTCTTCACATCCCCCCAGGAAGGCTAATTCTCCTTCTACTGCGATTAATGGCTGCTGACATTATGCTGGTGCATCAGGCAAGATTTTACATGCGATTACTGCAGTGAACCCTCTCTGTCCAATGGCCTATGATTCATCATATCATGCAGTTCACACACAACTCACGCCAGTATGCAGGCGTCACATTTGTTGGTAGTTGATCTCTCTTCTAGTCATATGGTATGAACCGTTCATTTTTCCACCCCAACAGCCACTGAGACCATGGATACCACCCCTCTGAGGTGGAGAATATTTGAAAGAACATATGGTTCAAGGCTCATGGTCGACAGCAAAGGCCAAGCTTCACATCATCTGGGAGATGAGGGCAGTCCTCTTTAGTATTACAGGCCTTTCAGGACTTCCTCCTTAAGGGTGGGAGGGTATTATATCCATCTAGCTGGACAATATGGCAGTGGTCTGGTATATTTACAAGCAAGGCGGAACTCATTCATACCTTTTGTGCTAGGAAACCATGAAGGTGTGGCAGTGGGCAGTGTCTTCACAAAGCTTTATGGTGGTAACACACATCCCAGGGAAGTTCTACTGTCTTGGTGGACAAACTGAGCAAATCTATTTTTTTTTCTCATGAGAGGTCTTTCAACCATTCAGTGGGATCTATGATTTTTAGTTGATAGGTCAGCCATGCTGCGACCTTTCACTTCCTACCTGAACAGCAGGTGTAGCAGCTTCTTTGACATGATCCCCCAAGAGGGGAAGTCACAGAGGGATACTGTAGTCCACAGTCCAGGTTTCCTTTACACATTTCCACCCTTTCCCCTTATAAGAAAGTTTCGGCAGAAAGCAGTCTGGTGCAAGGCAATGAGTGATCCTGGTTGCTCCCTTCTGGTCTTTTCAGGTCTGGTTTCTCTTCCTTTGGCCTAATCTGAAACACTCTTCCAGTTCTTGTATCTCACCCATCCAGCCAGCCACACCAAGACTTGAAAGCCCTGAAACTAACCACATGGTTCCTCCATGTCCAGTGATGGCCAAGGATGCCAGGCTGTCTGCATCAGTCATTCACGTTTTATCTTCACCACAGAAGCAAAACATGAGAAAAGTTTACAAAAGTAAGTGGAAAAGGTTTGCTATCTGGGCTTCCTCTGGAGGCTTAGATCCTTTCTCAGTATCCTGGATTTTCTGGTAGGGTTATTCCATGAAGGGTGCTAGTTTTTCAGCAGTTAAGGTTCAGCTACCAGCTATGTACACATTTCACATGGGGGAAAACCAGAACTAAACTGCTTCTTTGAAGCTCTTTAAGGCTTTTTTAAAATGAACTTTTCTTCTTAGATCCACTGTCAGAGACTCTGTTCCTCCTTGGGATATTACCTTGATGCTAGCACGAATCAAACCCCCTTTGAACCAAGACCATCAGTGGTGCTGAAATTTCCATCCTGGAAAACTATTTCCTTAGTGACAGTAGATGAGATTTGTGCTGTGGCTGTTTGGTCTACTGTTCACACCTTTGTCTGTCATTATGAGCTGGACATTCAGTCTAGGTCCTGTGCATGCTTCTCCACCATTATTCAGAATATCCTTCCCTGAGATCACTTGGGGCTATTAGTAGCTGGGGATCTGTCCCATCCTTTGAGTTGGATAGAAAAGACAGCATTGGATGGGAAACATTAAAGCATGTCTTATTCCATCCATTTAAACCTTAACTCCCTTCGTCCCCTTGCCTAAACTGTATTTAGTGGCTTTTGACTGATTGAATGGGCCTGTCCAGGGCCTTGTCATGTAATCATCTTTGAGTTGAATTCTCTGTACTCTTATGATTGTTATGCTATTCAAAAGTTTTTTGTTCCTGTTAGATGATGTGCCGGGTAAAAGCAGGCAAACTCAATCTAAGGTAGTGTAAGGACTAGAAAGAATTATGAGTAGGGGAGGAGCCCAAGTCCTTAATCCAAGAGCTTGAAAAAAGGCACCAAGTTTGGATCTGATAACACATCCCTTGAGCTGGAGAGAAGATCTAACATACCTTTCATTTATTTCTGATACCACACCAGTTGATAGGTTAAATCCTGAGAATCTGAAAACGATTATTGATTCACAAATGCACATACTTTTCAAAAATGCTACCCTGACTAGAGCAGTTACTCAGCCACCTGTACAGGAGAGGGCTCTTCCTAGTGTACATAATATTAAAAGTAGAGTTCAAAAAGGGAAGTGCCTGCCTGGGCTTGCTGTAAATCAAGAATATTCAGTTTTTGGAAGTGGTATGAACTTAGGGAGGCACACCTACTGTTTGCATTCTACCACCGATCCCTGGGGAGTCTTTACTGTAGCTGTAGATGGCATTGTTATATGAACAGGAGCAAACAAAGATATCATAGATCATAGGAAATTACTAGACTAATGGCTCCAGGGCCCTTACATGCCTAGCCAAGTTGTAGCCTTATTTCCACGATCACACCTATTGCCCCTGTCCAAGACGGACATAGCTGGAACCCCCTGGGTGAATTTACGGTTACCTATCCAATCGTCCAGATTACGTTTGAAGAGGGCCAGTGAGGTGCTCTTTTTGACATGGTGGGAGTCCGTTCCAAAGGTGAGGTAACCTCTGGGAGACAAATCTGTCCCTCCAGCAGGTCCTGTTAATGTCACATACCAGGTTAAGGTCTTTAGAGTGAGCAACCCATGTACCATTTGACATACGGAGATGCAGCATTTCCAGTAAAGCAGGGTCAGAGATTGCCTTGTATGCAAGGCAGAGATCACCTCTGAGTAGTCTGTATAAAACAGAATACAGTGACAGTGATTTCAGATGATCCACAACGACAGATGCTGAAGACCTTGAATTTTCCTTGTGAGGAAGCTTTGGTGGTCTCTCCAATTGCTGCAGGTGCTTGGAAAGGTACATACCAAAAGGGGCATTGTACTCCGTTATTGGCCTGATGAGGGAAGAGTACAGGGAGGTATATATATATATTTTTCTGGAGGCAATGCCGTTACTTGTGAGATGAGCCATATAGACTGCCCTTCTTACCACTGTGGAGACATGGTGGTCAAAGGTAAGGTCGTGTCAACCTGCGTGCCCAGGTCTTTAACCACTGAGTGTGTACTTAAGGTGGTCCTATTGACGTGGTAGTTATCAGGAATATTACACTTACTGAAAGGAATGATGATACATTTTTTTGCATTGAGTTTAAGACCATGACTTTGGTACCAATCCTTTTTTTTTGTGTAAGACTCTCTTGTAGGATGTTGACATCATTTGGAGATTTTATATCTGCTCCCAGTTTGCAGTCATCAGCAAACTTTGTAAGCCACAGACCTTTAGTTTTTGCTTGTACTTTGGAGAAATAGATTCCAGACAGCAGAGGTCCCAGGACTGATCCCTGTGGAACACCGCTGGTTACAGCTCTGGTATTGGAGATGGATTCCCCTCTTTTGACTGTATGGGTTCTGACAGTGAGCCAGTTAGCAACCCATCTAACCATATAGGGGTTGATGCCTAGCTGGGTGAATTTGTCAATGATGCCTGAGTGGGGGATAATGTCAAATGCCTTTGCTAAGTCTAGGTAAGATGTATGCACAGATTTGTATACCACAAATAAGAAAAAACTTGCAAGAAATAACCAAAAACCAATGGCCAGTGATAAAAAGCAAAAGATTTAATGATCTTAGCACCTCTGCTAACAAGCCATCAAGAGATAAAATTATCCTTTAGGTTTAAATCTTGAATGTAATTGGAAGGTGTTGCTTTAAATTAAGTGCAGCTTTATAGTGTTTTTTTATTGGTTGTAGATTTAATGTGTTAATTAACTTTATCGGGGGCTTTATATAATGTGCTTCTTATTATATGTTGAATTTTATCTCTTGAAGGCTTGTTAGTTGAGGCGCTAAGATCATCAAATCTTTTTCTTTTTATCACTGGCCATTAGTTTTTGTTTATTTCTTGTATGCACAGATTTCCCCTCATTCAGGGCCTTGGTGACTGTCTCAAAGAAGTCCATCAGGTTTAAAGGCTAGTTAGTCTAATAGGTCTGTAGCTCCCAGGGTCAGTGGAAGCACCATTTTTGTGCACGGGAGTAACAATGGCCATTTTCCATTCAGCTGGGATGAAGCCGGTGCTCAGACTGTGATTGAAAGAGTATCCAGTGGTGTTGCTAATTCTTGTTGGACCTCATGTATGTTATCAGGTCCCATAGATGCTGTGTTTCTGACCTTAGGGTGTTTATGACCTGCTCTTTAGAGATACAAGGTAGGTGACAGGTGGTAGAGATGTCATGGGGTACATGTGGCAGGAACAGGGGAGTGAAGTTTTCACAGAACCTGTCGGCATACATCTCAACCTCACAGCACAAAAACCTGCACATAGCAGGAAAAATTAGGTGGACAAAGACCCAAAAAATAGGGACAGATTTTAAATATTGCTCTTAGAAACTTAGAAAGGTGACAGAATGACAGATGTGGCATACTTATATATTTTCTGAAGGATAAGAAGTCTGAAATTCAAATTGTCTGTCATTATTTAGTGACGGCAATCCTCAATGATTTGCCCAAAAAACACATTGTGTGAAGGAGGAACAGACCAAAAATAAGATGCAAAAATGTGGACATTCTGCAAAAATCTGGACAGTTGAGAGGTGTGCCTGTCAGCCAACAGGTTAGCTATGTCCACAGGGTCAGTATATGCGGTATTATTAACTGCGAGTTCAGCACAAATCTGGGCCTCTCCTTTTAGGTTACGGATGTAACTAAAGAATGCCTTATGGTTGTCTTTAGTTGAGGAAGCTAATTTAGATTCATAGTTTGCTTTGGAGGACTTCACAAAAAGTCTAATTTGTTTGTTTAAGCTAAGGAGGGAGTGTTTCCAGTTTAGGGCTCGCTCCCTCTTACTCTTAGATATCAATTTCTTATTATTATTGTAAAGCCCTTTAATGGCAGTTGTCTACCAGGCAAGTTTGCTCTTCCTTGAGGAGCTTGTGTTGGTCCTGTCTGGTACGGCCGAGTCAATGTATTTATACAGGTGTTTGTGTAAAGAGTTGATGTAGAACTCAGCATAGTTGCCAGTTTCATTGGGGGGGGTGCATTGAAGCTGTTTATACCATCCTGTAAGAGGGTATAATCTGCTTTGTTGAAGTTTTGCATGTTAGTTGTTGCTGGGGGCGATCAGGTGTGATAGTTACTTCAAATGAGACAGATTTGTGGTCCGATCTCACCAGGGAAGACCTCACAGTGGGAGTGCTACAGTGGTCCCCCATATTGAAAAGCACCAGATCTAGGATGTTGGCACCCCTTTTGGGGGTGTCAACCAGCTGGTCCAGGGCACTGGAGTTAACCAAGTCGAGGAACCTTTGGGCAAGTGAGTTTGAGCATGAATAATTTACCCAGTCAATGGGTGGGTAGTTAGTCACCCAAAACCATGGTGTTCAGATGTATCTTGATAGACTCAAGTACATACAAATAGGCGGAGTGGGTGTCCTGATTCATGGAGGGGGTCCTGTACCTAGCAATGACCTGAGTAGGTGTCCTACCAACAGCTAATTGCACCTGAAGTATCTCCAGGCAGTCATACTGTTTAACCAATGTGGAGGTGTATTTATCTTTAATGAATATTAATACACTGCCTCCTTTAGTTCTTTTGCCTTCAGATTGTGGTCTGAACGTGTGGAAGGAGGTGTAACCCGGTATGGCTGGGGTGCTCTCCACAGCCTTGAATCAGGTCTCCATGACTGCACAAATGTCTGCATGTTCCATGGTTGGGGACTGCTTCCAATGAGTGTTTTGTGTTAAGACTCCTAGTGTTTAGTAGCATAACCTTGAAGCTGTTTTTAGATGGAGTTTTTATATCGGGAATTTTGTCCTTGAGACACTGCCTAAAATAGGCACTATGGGGTTAAGTGCCTTTGCCAGTAGCGGAATTCCCAAAGGTGACAGATGAAGACAGTCTCTGGCAAAGCATCGAGGTCTGTCGATCATGTCATCTCAGGCTTAACAGATACTGGATCCCCTTAGAATGACACCAGAAACTAAGCCAATTGTTGAAGTCGATCATTTTCTGTTTGTATTGAGGCATCATCCTAGGTGAAAGTAAAATGCTGCTTAAGGATGGGGACATACTGCCCTGAGACACTCAGTCATGTCTCTCTTCATATAGTCCAGAGAGGTATGTCTGAAGTTGTTCATGCCAACAATTGACTATGGCGCAGTTATAATAGTACGTGTTGTTGAGAGACTTGAGTGCATGTGTGATATGGCGTATCCTGGCACCTGACAGACAGCTGACAATGGCCTTTTCCTTATCCAGCATGGTGAGAGGGACATCTGTGTGTCTCATGATAGAATCACCTGTGACTAATATGTTTGATTTTGTGGTTTGCCTTAGGGGCTTGACAGGTGAGACACTGGTGCATTTGCTATTACATGTATTGTATTCTGCAGAGGAAGTATTATGTGTAGAGTGTTTGTGTCTGAGAGGTCTCTGGTGTTTAGGTATGTTTCTGGTGAGGACCTCTGCATATGTAGGTATGTGTGGTGTGGGTTTGGGTGGAATAGGAGGTTAGATGTGCATGTTGACAACCCCGCTCATTGTCATATGTACTGACTGGTGTGTGAGGGAGAATGGATTCAAGGTTCCTGATATAGTTGCATCTCTCACATGTTGAGTTTGTGTGCAGTAGGAGTAGAGGGTTGTTGATGAACATGAGGCAGTTGCTACACTGCCTTAGTATGCCCATGTTGACCAAGCTGGCTGAAGAAACTGTGTGAAATTGTCCATCCGTAGAGTTAGGTAAATTTATATGGACAGGAAAAGAGGTTGCACTTAGGAATGGCTAGTGGGTGAGAGGTGTGTTGGTACCTCTGAGGCTAGGCTTAATGTTCCACTTGACAGTAGAGTAGGACTGCGAAAAACGTCTGGAGGACCACAAACAAAGTGCTAAGGGAAAATTTAACAAGCAAAGCATTTGTCTATAACCACCAGTGGACTACACGCAGACGAGCACAAGCATGGGGCTTAAATAAGACATGAAATAACCCTTATAACTCAAACTAGCCAATAGGGACACACACTGAGCTGTAGTCCAACCACTCTCGATTAGATGGGACCCAGACAGCACTCCTCCCACAAGGGTGCAGAAGGGCCTTCAAAAAAGGTGGCTTGAATTTGATGCTCAGAAGTTACAAAAAAGACGCAGGGCTATGCTACAGCTGAACAATTACAGTATATAGTAAAATGTGGCAAAAAAAAAAAAACAGCTCAGAAAATTCAGAGGCAGTAGACTACAAATGCAAATTATGTGATGGATGTTTGCTACAGAAACCTAACAAAGACAGGGGAAGGCTACATCACTTAAGCATAACGACAACTCTCTACCCCAGTAAAAAAAATTGTGCTGTGTATGGCAAATAAAATTGTAAGGCACAGTTAACACAGTAAGCTACAAAACAAAACGGCAAGAAAAAGAAGAACAAAATGCAAACTACAGTGGGACTGGCTTAGGAAGGCAAAATATAGGCACAAGGCAGAAAAACAGCTTGCAGTGAAAAGGTAGTACAGGAAGAACTGAGAGACAAAGAAGCAATGTGAGTACATTTTCCAGAACAAGTAATAGCAAAACATTTTCAGTTTAGAGAACATATATGTAGTGTGTGTGTGTATCAAAGTCGCCATCTTTTAAAAAAATGTAATTGATACTGTGCATCATACACTATTTTCCATAGCCATTTTAATATTTTTTACTGATACATTAAATGTGAATTACACTGCATTACCATTACTAATCATAGCTGCTTATACCATTGCTTTGCTGTAAAACTAAACCCTTTCTCATTTTTCAACTGCTCCTGTTCCTGTATTTGCTATCTTAGTGCCTATATCCAGTGACTGGTTTACATTATAACTGCATTGTTGTACTGTTTGGATTATTCTTCTGCAACTGTAATACTCAACAACCTGTTTTGTAATGTACCTGATATTGCTAATGTGGGTTGAATTATCTGCTACACCCTTCTCTCTTATCACTTTACAGTTGTATCTTTAACAATAGTCTCTCATGGTCTCATCACACCATTTACTCCATACATTCCCCTCAACCTTACTTGCACCCACTCACTTCCCTCTTACTCACAAAGGCCCTCCCTTATCATCCGAATCTTACTCTCCACTCATACAAAGCCCTTTTTTGCAAACAACTCTTTCTGTCTCACTCCCCCTCACTTTTGGTCTGCCCCCCCCCCCCCGACATATACAACCTCTCTTATCTAGCAGTATACTACTGTCTGTTTACCTAATCCCCTTTCTCTCTCTCTCTCAGGTCTACAGCAATTACACCCTCCAAGCCCACAGACTTTTCCTGCCTGAATAAGTGTTTTCAACTGAGTCATCTCGGCTATAGTATTTTTAGACAAAGTAGGTCCTATCTCAGTCCCTCCTGCTGAGTGTACTTCTGTAACTGTCACTGCTCACTCACAGACAGTTCTAGTTTGCATGTCACCGCTGACTCTTCTCTACTAAGTCCACTTTGCCCCCCCATCTCTTTGCCTTCTCCAGTAGGCCTCTCTCTCTAACTCTTCTCTTTCTGCTCGCCCCTTGCTCACCTCTGCTTCCCTCTTCTAGTCTAACTGTTCTTTCCAATCCTCTTCTACTTGCTCCTTCTACCGTCTGTTCCCTGCAGCTGTTGGCTCCACTGCATAGTAACATCACTCAGCTAACATCCCCAGCGTTATTTTTAATTTTACCTTTCTGCCTATCCCTGTTGACTTTCTTGCCACTCTCACTGCTTCCTGATTGTTTTTCTTGGGAATTTCTTCAGTCTCTCCAGGTGCAGCCCTGCTCCATTCGCCCTTGCTGTGTTTGGGCTCACTCCGCTCCCCTACCCCACCCCCATTTTCACTCACCCCCATTTCAATTACTTTTATCCTCTTCAGTTCCTCCCCTTCCTCCCCTACACAACCACTCGGACACCACTTCTTGTCCTACCCCTCACTAACACTGTCAATCATTACATCACTTCCTCTTCACCTATCCTTCTCCACCTAATGCCAAAACTATACCTTACATTTCACAAAATGCAACACATATTCATTTTGATTCCATTGCTAATACTTCTCTCACTTTCTTCCTCGTATCACACTACTCTCGCCCTCCTCCATACTTTCCTCCACCTCAGCCAACCCTTCAACACCCAATATATTTCACTCATTTCTAATCTCCCCTCCCTCTTTAATTACCCTAAAATCTGCCTTCTTAAATATACTATAATTCAGCAATATCATCTATGCTCCAAATTCAAATGTAAATTCTACCTTCTCTAGTTCTAGCTTGCTTCTCTACACTACTCCTAATCCACTAAAACTCTACACCAGTAACATACTCCTCTCTGGGGACATCTACCCCAACTCTGGCCCTCTTCCCCTTCCCCTGACCACACATCCCTTTGCACTTCTACTTCCCCACCTCCTCTTGCACCTCTCCCTCCTCCCATACTCTGATAACAATGCCCAAACACCATACTATCTTCTCTTTAAACATTCAGAGCCTGGTTAACAAAATATCTGAATTTCATACTTGGATATCCAATACCTCCCCTCACATTCTAACCTTATGTGAAACCTGGCTAAAAGCCCATATCACAAACACTGAAATACTTCCACCTGACTACAATATTTAATGCTCTGATAGAGCCCACAAAAAAGGGGGTGGAGTAACCATCCTTTACTCAGAAAATCTTAACCTCTCACCCATTGCCATCTCTATTCCTGATTTTCATGCAGCTGAAGTAATTATCCTAAATTGTCATATAAACTCCCTCAAGAAATTTACCATTGCCTCCATATACATTCCCCCAGTCCTTGAGAGCATCCTCTCCTGGTTTTCCCAAAATATACCGTATGAAACTACCATACTTGGAGATGTCAGCATTGACTAGGCTAAACTGAAAACTGACTCCCCACAAGTGAGCATCAACCTACACAAATTCTACCAACTAAAAGCATCCCACACCCACTTGCACAAATCCTCTTCATCCATTTCAACAATTGACTGGATCCTCACTAACTCCCCTAACCTCTACCACAGCCTTGTACCCTACCTGATACCCTAAGTGATCATCTTCCTATCTCCATCCAAAGACACAATACTCGAATCATACTCCTACAGAGACTGCCATAAGCTCTCTAACTTTAATGCCAACTTATATAACTCCATACTCTCCAGCATCAATTGGTCTTTCCTCAACCAGCTCCATCTCAATGATGCAGTCCGAAAATTTAACCACATTTTCCTGGAAGCTCTCAACTCCTTCACCCCCACCAGAAAAATAAGAATTAAAGCTAACTATGCCCCCTGCTATCTAAAGAGAGCAGATCACTTATGTACAGAAGAGATGGTGCATGGAAATCATTGACCAAAACCAAGGTGCCACTCCTTGTCCAAACTTATAGGGAACTCTGGAACCCTGTGATAAAACAAAAAACAACAAAGATAAGAAGTCGTACTACAGCCTCCCCAACTAAACTGCAAATCAGATCCTCACAAATTCTGGTCTACCCTTAACAAAATTCTCCAGCCTGGTCGCTCTATCACCCCCTCCCCTTTTCCAAATAACTCTCCACTAGAAACTGCTACCCTTCTCAACAATTGCTTTGAAACTGTCCAAAAACTCACACACACACACACACACACTAGTCATGACTCTAACTCACCACCTTCCCTTGCCTCCCCCACCAATAAAAACCTATTTTCCTTCCAACTTGTTTCCACTGCTTATGTCAAATCACTTCTGCTAAAACTCAAACCCTGTTCCCCTCCTCTGATAACCTCCCACCCTTGTCCCTCAAACTAGCTGCTGAATCCATTGCCTTCTCTGTATCCCTATTAATTAATAGATCTATCCAAGAAGCTACAGTCCCGACATTTGGAAATTCTTCTTCACCACCCCTCTGCATGAAGAAGGAAACTACTGATCCATCCAACTACAGACCGATAGCTATCCTTTCCCCACTATCTAAAATACTTGAAAAATGCATTCATACTCTACTACTAAACTCTCTCCTACAGGAACATTTTTTCACTCCCACTCAACATGGCTTTAAGCCATACCACAGCACCACTACTGCACTCTTATCTTTACCCACAAGTTAGCAGAGGCCAGAGATGATAACCAACTCATATCCTGCCTTTTCCTTGACCTCTTCAAAGCTTTTGATACCGTCTCTCACCCCATTCTTCTATCTAAAGTTATTAACATCAACCTCTCCCCTCCCTCACTTCAGTGGTTCACTAGTTATCTATCCAACAGACAACAATCTGTTTGATGGGCTCTCTTCCCATTTCCCCTCACTTCCCATCACATTGGGCATACCCCAAGGCTCCATCTTGGGTCCCCTTGTGTTTAATATCTTCACTAATGATCTTCACACATCTTGCTAACTATCCTCTCTTATACAGTATGCTGATGATTCAACTCTCATCTCCATTTACAATAACATCTCTGACCTCTACATACAGACTCAAGACACTTTTCTATCCACTGAAAAATGGCTGTTTGATAACTAACTTATCCTAAATCCACAAAAAAACTAAACTCCTGCTCTTTCTCCCTCATTCTCTCTCTCTCCCAACATAAATCAGCTTTTCTCATCTCATCCTCCAATAAACACCATCATAGAACCTGAACCACACACTAAGCTCCTTGGTATCATCATAAATGACAAACTCAAATTTAACCTACATGTCTTGCCAAGCATAAAAAAAAACTCATCAAAAAGTAGGTCTCCTATACAGAAATAAAAAAAATTCTAACTCCCATTGCTAGACTCTCCCTGACTCAGGCTCTACTCCTCCCCTCCCTCCTCTATGCTGCCCCAATCCTTACCAACTTACAGGTTTCAACCTTGTCCAAACTTCACCAAACCTACCACAAGGTAGCAAGATTTGCCACCAACTCACCTCATAACTCGCACCACTGCCTATCACTCATCTCTCGCTAATGGTTAGAATTCCCTCAACAACTCCTACTATCTCAGTTACAAATCTTACATAGTATAGTATACAAACCATCCTCCTGTCTCTGGTATCTTCATATACCCCTACGCATACTGGTCCGTACACCCAACCAATTACTCCAGGACATCTACCACCTCAACAAAACTGCCAGCAAATTGCTTTACAAATCCACCATAACCCAAGCTTGGAACAAACTTCCCTTCCACATCAGGTCTATTCACAACTCTAGACACTTCAAAAAGGTGTCTTGTCTCTGTCTTGTGCTTTCGACCTGGGAAGCGTGGACATCAGTAGAATGTGTACAAGGAAAATCTGTTCACATACCAAGTGTTTTAATTAGCAGGCAAAGAAAGATATTGCATTATTGGGATCAATCCAAATACTACAATTGTTTGATTAATGTACAAAAAATAACAGTATTACAGTTTAGGAAAGTGGGACATATACAGTAAGAAGATGTGGAATTATTTATTCAAGATATAAGAAAAAAATGGTAGTGTGAATTGTAGTGGTATATGTTCCCATATATATTTTAGAGGGAGAACAGTTGTTTTAATGCTTGAAATGTGTGTTGTAAACATGGATACAATATTAATCAGAGATTTTAATAATAATCTCAGTGGAAGTAAAAAAGAAAAAAAAATGCTATGAGATATGGTGGCTTGGTGTGAGAAAAAGAAAAAGAATGTACATATGTAGGGGGAGCTTAAAACTGAGCTAGATTACACACTGTTTTTGGAAAGTATGAAGTATATCGAAGAGGGAGAGGAGTAGCAAGATTCACAGATTGTGTGGCTATATGGGAAACATTTGGTGAGAATTTAAGTAAAGACAGGCAAATTTCTTAGGAGATAAAATACTATACTGTCTTCGTTTTTCATTAGTTAAAAAGTTGTGGAGAGATTATTGTGGTATGTGTTATTTTAACAGGTATGGAAGGAGTGATGAATTACCTTCAAAATGTGAGGAGTTATTTGCCTGTAGGAAAAGTTGTTTAAGAAAGAGGAAGAGGAGTAGAATTTAATAGGGGAATTTGAAGAATTAAGTCAGAATTGACTGGACTGTTTTGGAAAGAGAAAGACAAATTGATGTAAAAAAATAAAGAAAAGTAAAATAATTGTTGAGAAGACATTGTTGCAGTTTAAGTGGAAAGAAAAAAGTAATTAATTTTAGGAGAATACATTTACACTATGGAAAATAATATAAAATATGCCGTAAATGTGAAGGGAGCATTGTGGGGGGAACTAAGCTGGTATTGTGAAAGCAGTACAAAAAATATGCAACACAACTGTCTACAAGTATGAAAGAGGGAAAAAGTATGTGGCGGGAGGTTGAGGAATCAGAAACTGAGAAAAAAAATGGAAGAAAACAGAGATGTACTTAAAGATATATTTAAAAGATAAATTTAGGTAATTCACCAGGAGAAATGGAATTAGATATGACTTTTATAGAGAGATGATGGAAGTGAAAGAGGTATTTATAAAAGTGCTAAATAAGATCAGAAATGGGGATGTGTGTATAAGATTAGTAAAGTTTGTATTGAAGACAGACGCGAAAGTTTAACAAAATTGGAGACCAGTAAAGTTGTGTAACTGATTGTAAGATTATAATGGAAATTATGCAGCAAAGAACTGACAGTAATAAAAGAGGTGATAGAAGTGGGATATGGAATATAAGGCAAGCAAGTAAACTAAATGTTATTGTCAGTGAAAAGATGACTGACTGTATTAAAAGATAGAAGATGACCAGTAACGTGATATAGAATAGTAGTATGGTAACTTAAATCATACAGTGTGGTAACTATAAAAAGCTTAATGATCAGAAGAAAATATAGTGAGTTTACTAAAACTTTCATATGAGAGGACAGAAGTAAAGCTTATTATAAATGGGTGGATTGGAAAGAAAATTAGGAGAAAGAAAGACGATAAAAAGGTGTGTATTTAGTGGAACAGTGTTTGTGTTGGTTATGTATGCTGTGATACAAAAAGGTCAAAATTATGAGAATCAGGGTGGCAATACAAAAAGATGTCAAGCTTCCAGTAGCCATGACCTATTGAGATGATTTAATATCAATGGCTAAAAATAGAAATTTGATAAAGGAAGTTAAGGATTTAGAAACGTGCTAAATACCATTAGGATTGCATTTGAATATGAAGAAAAGCTAAAGTTTTGTATAAATTGTGAGTAGAGAAGGAATAAATGCCTTTTGCAGAAATAAAGCTTTCAGTTGATTGTGGTATAAAGGCAATCACTGGAGGATTTCATAATTTCGTGCAGATGAAATGTTAGCAAGGAAAGGATAGTGCCATCTTAACTACTTGAAATTTATGCCAGGATAAACTCTGATTTCCCTATGACCTTGAATCGGATAAAGCTGGTAACAGACCGTGATGAACGCTGCAGAAAGAGCAGGTATCTGGAATGCTGCAAAACAGAACTGAGGTGATGAGTGCATGGAATGCTTCAAGGGTGATAACAAATGCAGAGAGAATGGAGAAAAGTTCAGTTTCTACATTATGTAATGAAATGTTAATATTGACAGTGGTTTCTGTTATTTATCTAGTTTAATTCACTAACTGTGATCAGATAAATGTAGTATGGTGGATGAGTAGGTATTTTTTAAATCAATGGTAACGTTTGATGCATTTTGAGGTGATCAGCTCAACTCCACTTTCATTCTCAGAGAGATGAATGAATTCCCTAAGACTGAAGAATGAAGGGAGAGCTGAGCTTTAAAGGAAAGAAAGATTGTGATTAAAAGAAGTGAGCTATCAGATAATCAACCCTTATTTGATCTTTATCTGTACTCCTCTTTTCTGTAAACAGTTCTGAGTTCTTTCTGAATAGTGTACGGATTATTTCTGAATCCCAGCCTAATAGTAATAGGATTATTTGAAAGTATTATTGAGTATTTTTTTATATTCGTGATTTAGTGTTACTATATCTGACAGAGACTACATGGTGCTACTTTATATTTATATATAATCCTACTCTGGTCCCTCCCCAGTTGTACATGTGCTTCATTCCTCAGCAAAACTCTTTCATCTCTGTAGTCTTCCCTCTTATACAACAATCAGATTACTGTTTATCTCTCATCTCTTCCTCTGTAATATCTCTCAACCTTCCTTACTGCTTACAACCCTCTACCCTCAGTCTCACTGCATGCATTCTCAATTAAATCAATTCATTTTTCTTGTTACCCTTCCTTAACATAACTGTTCTACACTAAGTGACTCCTAACCATATAAATTCATCCTCATTCATATCAGTATTCCTTGTACCCACCTATCAGTTCTGTCTTTTGACCCCTATGCCTGCCTGTCTATCTTACAGATCATCATACTCTACTCCTCCAATTAATCTCTACTACCTGTAACTGAATCCCTCTACATCCTCCCACCACACACTATCACCTATACATACATCTTTTTAATTCCTAAATACACTTCCTTTTCTGTCACAAGTATTTCTCAATGTAGTCATACTCAACCAGCTATCAAAAGTCTCTCTCCCACACCTAACACACAATACTTAAACCAGAATACCACAGCACATTTCTCTAATATCTCCTTCATGCTGCTCAACATTAATCACATTGGCACCCTGAAATACAGGCAAGCAGCACACGCTCCACCATTATCCAAAATCTGTTGCATACCTAAACCCAAATATAAGTAACTCTTAAATGAATAATAATACTGGGAGGGGGATATACATCTCAATCCATAACCCACTCTTCTAACCCCAGACTCTACCAAACTAGCCCACAAACATCTCAAAACAGCAACAGGTTCTCTCTCCAACTACTTAAG
This sequence comes from Protopterus annectens, assembly GCF_019279795.1. Classification (NCBI taxonomy): domain Eukaryota; kingdom Metazoa; phylum Chordata; order Ceratodontiformes; family Protopteridae; genus Protopterus; species Protopterus annectens. The sequence goes on along the minus strand of NC_056728.1, from coordinate 1,540,393,971 downwards.
ATTTAAAATACTACACAGTAACTTGTCTCTCTAACAGTCACATTGGTTAATGCCTGTACAGCCCACTACTCCCTGATGTCTTCATAGCCAGAGAAACCTGTTTAATCCAGTTACCAAAGATACTGAAATACTCAAGTTATAATATACTCAGACTAGATAGAACCAACAAAAAGCAGGTTGAGTTGCTGTTTTCTACAGAAATGTGTTAGATCATGATACAGTACTGCTTTCAACAATACTGAACTTTTCATCTCATCCCTCAGACTGAATATTCACAAATCTCTAGCCATCATAGGTCTTCACATACCACCTAGTAACAACATTCTCATCCTGGAATACATCCTGTCCAGTATCTC